>NW_028261388.1:31942387-32298012 GCF_051295495.1 Thamnophis sirtalis | reverse complement strand
GTGAAATATTAGATAAAAATTCCTGGGAGTTGAGATAGGAAGTGAGAAAACTGAAGTGTGGCAACTTATATGAAATACTTCAATCTGCCATGATCAAAAGGCTTGTTTGTGTGTGTGTGAAATTTTTTGAGTTTTTCCAAGTATGGATACTTTTTTGAAGCATTTATTTCTTTGCTCAGGAAGAGGTACAAAAGAAACGTACACGCCGTGCTGTTAAAGGCCATAGAGCAATCACAGGTGCTTCTTTGGCTGAAATAATGGCTAAGAGAAATCAGAAGCCTGAAGTTCGAAAAGCTCAAAGGGAACAGGCCATTAGGTGAGTACATTTTATTCTTATCCTTTATAAAAGTATGATTATGATCTAGTTGACATCCTTGGCTGAATGTAAAAAATAGACATTTGATTATGGATTTTTAATACAGGAGTGTTACTTTATGTTACTTCATTTGTATATTCCTTGTCACATGTAAAGGAATTTTGCTAAAAAGGTTATAAATGGAATTTTGAGTTGTTATATCTAGCCAAATGTCTCCACGCATCCATAGACTACTATTCTGCTATATAGCGGACATACTTTTTCATACATTTTGGATGTTAAATAATAAAAAAATGTTCTCATTAATATTTTTGCAATATAATTGACAGAGCTGCCAAGGAGGCAAAGAAGGCTAAGCAGGCAACTAAGAAAACAGTACCCTCTACAACAAAGGTAATGGCCAGCAAAGGCTGTTAAAGCAAGAGTATGATTTCTTGTATCACTCTTTGTATATTCTTATTTACAAAACAAAACAATTGCAGCTTTGAACTCTGTTCTAGTCTCATTATCAGTTGTGACATATTTCATACTTTCACTACATGGGTTACTTGAAGATAACCACTTTTTTCCTTCATTTGCTTCATTTATGTTTTACCTTTTGTTTGGTTGCCCAAAGTGATAGTGTATTATGTACATAAGGATATATTATTTTCATAATAATTTTCTAAATAGGTTGAGTTAGGAGTTAAGAATGAGCAGTATGATCTAATAGAAACTTGAAAGTAAGTTTCATATTCAAATGTACTATTCAGATACTACATTGCTTTTCTGCCCCTGTTGTAATCTGGGTTCTCAGTGTGACTCTCCTTTGAGTTAAAAGTATCACTAAGCTCCAGTCCTTGATCAGGGAAGGGGCTGCAATAAACTTTTAAAATGGCATATAATTGGATGGTAACAATTGTTTCTCAAAGGCTGCAATATGAAATTCCTTTAGTCGAGTGGTTGCAAAGGAGTTCATAGTGTAGCATTTCTGACTAGATTGAAAACTTTGTTCAAATGATTTACAGCAGTTCCCAAACCTTTCTGGCTTTGCAGCCGGGGGGGGGGGGGGCATGGTTCTTCGTGAGCGGTGCTTGCCCACCACTTCCATGGCCCAGTTCCGAATGGCTCAAAGCCCGGTAGTGGTCTGGGGGTTGAGTACCCCTGATTTAGAGACACTTTGTTCTTTCTCATTCACTCACCAGAAGTTCATCTATACACATTATGCTAGTTTACACTAATTAAACTGACTTAATATGTAGCATACCCTCATGAGTGTCTTGTTTCTATTTCCAGGCACCAACAAAGACTGCACCAAAGCAAAAAATTGTGAAGCCTGTGAAAGTTTCTGCTCCTCGTGTTGGTGGGAAACGCTGATTTGTGCTGATTTGATTATGTCAAATAAAATTTTGACTATAATTGGTCTATTCTCTTTTTTAAAAAACTTTCTTGAATGTTCATTTTCATTACATTACTTACAATGAGCACTAAAGTTGAAAGCTGCTATTAGCAAAACATATAAAGGAAAGTCTGTATTTAAGAAATTATTAGTGGGAAAAATCAAGGATTTAAATCTCAATACATATTCATTTGAAATTCATGTTACTTTTGCCTAATCTGCTTAAATGCCCTACAATCTGATTGTTTATTAAAGGAATTTTGCCACTGAAAACTGATCGTTTACTCAGAATAAATTACATCATATTTCAACTACCTTGGCAGTAGCTGATCAGTTAATAGTTGAACATCGCACAGCCATAATTATTTCTGGTGAAGGATTGCAATTAAGTTTTCTACCATTTAGAACTTGTGACCACTTATCTCTTTCTCTGCATGAAGATAGAACAATGGCAAAACTGCTATGCCAGTTGGAAGGGGAAATGGAAGGAAAAATCTGTGATTCTGAAACGCCTACAGGAATCTTAGAATTGGATGGAAAACATTGGTGTTTTTTTTAAAAAAAATTCAATATATTTTTATAATCAAGAGATACTGATGAATCAAGATAGTCATTTTAAAGCAATTTTATTTATAATTTCAGAATTTACAAGGTATTTGTTGTGAACTCAGCAACTAGATTTATACATTCAAAAAGACACTAGATCCTTAATAATAATTTTAAAAAACTCCCATTTTGCAATTTTGTAGTCCCTATTCACGGTGACACGATGGAGCTGACCATTTACTGGCCAGATACCCATGCTGACACTTACATGGAGTTTGCAGCAGATATTTTTTCTTTGCACCCTCCAAGAGAAATGTCTGCTGCTACCTAGGATTGAACTCAACCCTTCAAGTGGAAGCCAAGCATCTCCCCCAATGTCACCATACCGTTCTGTACTATAGATAAAATAGCCTTAAAATATTAAATATGTAATTTAGTCAATTCTATATTTGCATACTGTAAGATTGCATTTTTCCTAAACAATGCATAGGGTACTATACAAATGGCAATCAAGGTAGAATGAGAAATTTATATTACACCAACCAAGTTACTAATACTGATTTATGATATGAATAATATTTTGCATTGTTTAGATTTAAGAATATTGACAGACTGATAGTGTTCATTCTTGTTTTGTTATTTAGGCTGATAAAGCCATTTTATGGGATGTTAATGGCAAAGTAACTGCAGAAATTCTATTGAAAAACATTTGGAAACCTAAAATTAAACAATTTTTATACCTCCAACTACAAAAATTTTCAGATTTTGTGCTGCAACATGCCAATTTTATAAAGGTAAGATGCACTATGGAGAAAATAGAGAAAAATTATGAATAACTACTGATGTATGGTGACCATCGTTTATCAGCTGGAAGACTCAAATGAGGAAACTCCCACTCGAACAACATCTGCCTAACAACATTCTTAGTAGAAAGCCATGAACACCCAGACATAAGACATAAATGACCCTACAAAAAAGGTGCCAGGCAAACTGGATCACATTATGACTGGCTATAAGCTGAGTGCATATACTAGTCCAGTATCTGATTTTTTTTTAATTTACACGATATTGCACTTCAGTGGTTACAAGGCCTAGACATTGGTATTTGAACAGATCTGTTTAACATAGGTATTTTATTGTGTTTTACAAATCTAGGTGAAATGCCATGTGCTAAATAAATGTGCTTTCCCAAAATTGCCAGTAAACATGATCAGTTGGGAATTTGCTGACTAGTCCTCATCTAAAGAAAAATCTTAAAATAACTGCTTATATATGATGAATTAATTACATTTTATTTGCAAGCTGGGTATACTACATATTATTCAAATGAACAATTGAGAAAGAAAAATAGTTTTGAAAGATAGGAATACTTTTTGCAAACCACTTGGAGATAAGAAAGTTCTGACCGCGTTTTCCGGTAATTATTTTTCAGCTTCTGTAGAAAGTGCAGAAACAAACCAAATAAGATGCTTTACAAAGTTAAGCTGAAAGGCTTACAAATTTAAGGTCAATTTCAATTCATGGAAGTGCTTTAAGAGTCACATACGGGCAGAGCAGCCAAGCCGGCAATCTGCAGACTGATTAGTTCAATACCAAAAAGGAAAGGAACTACATTTATTTAATGCAGTTTAAACTACACTGCTCAAAAAAATAAAGCGAACACTTAACACAGTTTGAAATCAAACTGTCCACTTAAGTAGCAACACTGATTGACAATCAATTTCACATGCTTTTGTGCAAATGGAATAGACAACAGGTGGAAAGTATACGCAGTTAGCAAGACATCCCCAATAAAGGAGTGGTTCTGCAGGTGGTGGCCACAGACCACTTCTCAGTTCCTATACTTTCTAGCTTTCTGTCACTTTTGAATGCTGGCAGTGCTTTCACTCTAGTGGTAGCATGAGACGGCGTCTACAACCCACACAAGTGACTCAGGTAGTGTAGTAGCTCATTCAGGATGTCACATCAATGCAAGCTGTGGCAAGAAGGTTTGCTGTGTCAGCGTAGTGTCCCGAGCATGGAGGCACTACCAGGAGACAGGCCAGTACATCAGGATACATGGAGGAGGCCGTAGGAGGGCAACAACCAAGCATCAGGACTGCTACCTCCACCTTTGTGCAAGGAGGGACAGGAGGACCACTGCCAGAGCCCTGCAAAATGTCCTCCAGCGGGCCACAAATGTGCATGTGGCTGCTCAAACAGTCAGAAACAAACTCCATGAGGGTGGTATGAGGGCCCGATGTCCACAGGTGGGGGTTGTGCTTACAGCCCAACACAGTGCAGGACGTTTAGCATTTGCCAAAAAATACCGAGATTGGCAAATTCGCCACTGATGCCCTGTGCTCTTCACAGATGAAAGCAGGTTCACACTGAGCACATGTGACAGATGTGACAGGGTCTGGAGACACCGTGGAGAACGTTCTGCTGCCTGCAACATCCTCCAGCATGACCAGTTTGGCAGTAGGTCAGTAATGGTGTGAGGTGGCATTTCTTTAGGGGGCCGCACAGCCCTCCATGTGCTCACCAGAGGTAGCCTGACTGCCATTAGGTACCGAGATGAAATCCTCAGACCCCTTGTGAGACCATATGCTGGTGCAGTTGGCACTGGGTTACTTCTAATGCAAGAACATGCTAGACTTCATGTGGCTAGAGTGTGTCAGCAGTTCCTGCAAGACGAAGGCATTGATGCTATGGACTGGCCTGCCCGTTTCCCAGATCTGAATCCAATTGAGCACATCTGGAACATCATGTCTCGCTCCATCCACCAACGCCACGTTGCACCACTGTCCAGGAGTTGTGGGATGCTTTAGTCCAGGTGTGGGAGATCCCTCAGGAGACCATCTGCCACCTCATCAGGAGCATGCACACACGCTATTGAGACTCATTTTGACTTGTTTTAAGGACATTACAATCAAAGTTGGATCAGCCTGTAGTGTTTTTTTCCACTTTAATTTTGAGTGTAACTCCAAATCCAGACCTCCATGGGTTGCTAAATTTGATTTCCATTGATAATTTTTCTGTGATTTTGTTGTCAGCATATTCAACTATGTAATGAACAAAGTATTTAATAAGAATATTTCATTCATTTAGATATACGATGTCTTATTTTTATGTTCCCTTTATTTTTTTTGAGCAGTATATTTTGCCTATGTTACATGCAATTAAACGTCTCCCACTCCTGTTGACCGCTCTGCCTGTATCAAAACAGCGAATCATTTTCAACGGCCCTGGCAACACTTGCCCGATTCCAGCATGGCGACGCTCCTCAAAGCGCTTCCCCTTCCCTCCGCTCATAGGGCTAGGCCAGACCTCACTTCCGCTTGTGCAGCAGCCATTTTGTCTTTCCGTTGATCCGGCTGCCCGAGCTTCTTCCTCCCACCCGTCGCCGAGGACCGCGAAACTCCAGTTCCACCTCCTGGGGCCCGATTCCTTCTGGACCCGATGCTTCGGGTTTTTCTTTATTTTAACCCTTCCCGTAATTCCCCCTTTCCCCTTGCTTTCCCCTTCGCTCGCTCCGAGTGGTCTCCTTTCTAACACCTGTGATAGGAGACACCACCCACCCACCCGCGACGCCTGCTTCTCTTCTTCGGAGAGTTCCCTCGCGTCTCCTCCGCGGCGGACCCGGGGTTCAACCTCATCCCACCCCCCAAAACAGAGCTGGACCCGCATCGGACTCTCTCAGCGGCTGAAGTGCCCCCCCGCCCGCCTCCTAAGCTGACCAGGGGGCGACCGCCGGCTGCCACTCACCTCCCCGCCCGCCATGTCGAGCGAGGAGAGCTACTTGGCCATCCTGCGCTATTTGACCAACGAGCGCGAGCCTTACGCGCCGGGTACCGAGGGCAACGTCAAGCGCAAGATCCGCAAGGCCGCCGCCTGCTATGTGGTGCGCGGCGGGACCCTCTTCTACCAGCGCCGGCAGCGGGACCAGCAGCGCTTCGCCGAGCTCGAAGTGGTGCTGCAGGCCGAGCGTCGCGGCCGCCTCATTCGGGCAGCCCACCTGGAAACTGACGGCTCCCACCGGACCCGCTTGCAGACTTGGCAGCGCCTCTCCAGGCGCTATTGGTGGCGAGGTGAGGAAAGGCGCTGGGTGGGATGGGGTTGTGGGGAGGAGGAGGAAGAAGAGGGGGGGGCGTCCCTGCGTGACCGGTCTTGAACCAGCGGAGCGGGCGAGCACGCCGGCTGGCTGTGTGCTCGGAGGTGCTTCGCAGCGGCGCGGTGACACGCGCGACTTACTCGCCCCACCTCTGGTCTTGAGCGCCGCCTTCGTCAGACCGAGGCGCTCTCTTTCGAAGCTGCTAAAAACGGAGGCGAGGGAGTTGCCAAGCTCGTGGCCAAAGATGAATTTCCGTGGGAATGGGTTTATGCTCAAAAAACGCCTGTTCAATTCACCCTCTGCCTTCTCCTGAAGTCACTTAACCGCGGTTAATCATTAAGAAAGACTGTGAAAATGAACCTCGTTTTCTGCATCATTGCATTGATGCATGTTGAACACTCCCATAAAACATTTAGGGCTTCATTTGATCAACAGATTAGGATTATTGGTACATTTGATGTGCATGTCTACGGAGATTCTCAGTCATCCAGGTCATGGTTCTCCTAAAGGTGCTTTTTCAAGAGGCAACTGGACTTTAAAAAAATCCCCACCATCCAGTCAAAGCTGGAGAAGCTTCTTGGATAAGAAGCCAAATGTCTTTAAAAAAAAAAAAAACACCATGTCCAGTTGCCTCTTGAAAAAGCACCTTTGATGTTTGATGTGCATTGATTCTACAGGGACTGTTTGCCGATGTTAAAGGTTTTTTTTGAGCTCATGTTGAGCCCATATGAACTGTAATCCCCAAACCAACAGCAATGATTTTAAAAAAAACAAAAATTGTATAAAATAAGGGTTTCTAAATTTTAAGCACATTTTCTCTTTGTAATAGCCTTCAATCAATGCAAGACAGACATGCAGCTTCAAATCTGATATAGCATTAATCAAGGAGGATCTTTTAATTTGCATAAATTAGCTTACTCTAGACAGGAGGCAGATGGGTATTTTCTGTAAATTATCAGATATGAGTTCTAATGGATCAGACTTGTTTTGTTTTGCATAATTATGGATTTCAGGGTAGAAAGTATAGTAGTGATGTGAATAGGCAGAGCAGAACAAAAGCAGAATGAAGAATATGCCTTGTAAAGAATCCTCTCTGTTTCATTTCTCCATATGTTTTTGGTTAAATACTATGCCATAAGTATGAAAAATTCATTTTGTACATTTATAGAAAGTATAGGTCTAAAACTGATGGGAGTCCTGACATGGCAGGAAGATTTGAAAATAAGCAAAAACATTGGCTCTGATTTAGTCTCTTTCCATGCAACCAAATAAAAGGTAACGGATGAGTGTTTTCGAATAACTGCCCAATATTGAAAAATTAATTTAAATATATCAATTTATGCATGAATAAAACAATACATACAAAAAAGTTTTGTGTCTTTTAAGGTATCCTGAAGCAAGTTAAAGATTATATTAAAGAATGTAGCAAATGCCAGGAAAAATTAGATCGTTCTAGATCATTGTCAGACCCTTCTGAAATGCTGGAAGAGCTAGGATTGGATGCAGTTTCTCATGAAGATAGTAATGAAACAGATGATGAAATAAATAATTCCACGACACTGCCAGCAGCATCACCAAAACCAGTGAAAAAGAAACCAATAGCCAAGCATGAACTTGTATTTGTAAGTAAATATTCATATATAATTGGCATGGAAATTTATTTAACATTTACGCTATAAACTCTTTTCATACATAGCATATTTAAGATGATACTTAATTTGCTTTGTTTGTTTTAGTTGTAACAATATGGCTATCTTTTTTGATGCCAGGTTGATAGTAAAGGCCTTGTGAAACAATCTTCTCCAAAACATTCTCAATCAGTTTTGAATCAGTTGAACCAACAGCGGCTTTCTAGTCAGTTCTGTGATGTTACCTTGCTTATTGAGGGAGAAGTGTACAAAGCACACAAATCTATTTTGGCAGCCAACAGTGAATACTTCAGAGAACTTTTTATTGAAAAGGGAGCTGTTTCCAGCCATGAAGCAGTAGTAGATCTTTCAGGTAATGTATCATAATATCAATGAGTTTGTTAAATATGAAGATTTTTTAAAGGCAATTCAATAAACTATATAAAATATATTAAGAAAGACTGTACTGTCAAGTTTTCCTGAAGAAAAGATGCTTGGATTTTTTGTTTATTTGTTGTGCTTTTTGTTTTATTTGACAGGAAGTAATTTGGACAGTGTCCCCCAATTTATTTATTTATTTAGTAAATTTATGTCCTGTCTTTCAGGATAAAAAGGGACCTATTTTACAATAGTGTATCTATTAATATACTACATTTAAATATAACTAAAATGATTTTTATATAGTAATGTTAAATACACAATTATATCATAACATCTTACGACATTAGTGAAAAGCACTGAAGCAAAAATTTACTTAAAACAGAGATAAGGAATGAATGCATTTCTATGCAGACAATTCCTGAGATGTGTGACAGCTATTGAAAAGAGACCCTGTCCACAGTATTCATCAGACTGGCAGACTTCTGTTTTTATAAAATAAATGGCGAGGGTCCACTCTTTCATCAAATCTTTCTAATTTCTTTTGTTTGTTTTGTGTGTGTACGTGCAGGATTTCGGAAGGCCAGTTTCCTCCCTTTGCTAGAATTTGCTTATACTTCAGAATTAGTTTTTGATTTTTGTAACATGGCAGCTGTAGCTGAGCTAGCTCAGCATCTTCTCATGACAGAGGTCTTGGCAATCTGTGAAAATGTACACAAGCAGATGGAAGATAAACAAATCACCGTATATCAAAAAGGAGATGTACAAGTAGTAGAGGTAGCTCAAACTATTTCAGAGCAGAATGAAATTGAAGCTAATCCTGTTGCCAGCACTGAGCAAGCAATAGCTACCGAAGATCCAGGAGCAACGGTGAATGGAACATCTTCAAATACTGAGGCAGAAGAGATGACTGTGTGTGAAACTGCATTGGAAATTGTTTCAGAGCCTCCTGCAAAGAATCTTCCTGAGCTCCCGGTCGATACTCCTGCTTTGGAAACAACAGAAAATGAAGAGAAAGCCCCAGTAGTGGAATGTTCCACAAATCAAACTATAACTGTGGTACAAACTGAACCTTCAGTAGCAGAGCAAGTTATTATTAGTACTCAGGCTGAAAATGAGGCTGATCAAAATATGAATGGAGATCCAAATGTGAACAGCGAACTTAATGTGAGCAGCGAAGCAAATGCAGAAGTTGATGTTGAGGATTCCCAGGAAGGGCTTAAGCGAAAACGTGGTCGGCCTTGTAAAATGCAGGACATTCCAGAATCACAACCGGAGACCACAGCTCTTAGTCAAGATGATACTTATAAAAGCAAGCTTCGCCAGCGATCTGTTAGTGAGGGTGGCTATATTCGACTGCACAAGGGTACCGAAAAAAAGCTGCAGAACAGAAAGCCAGGCCCCAAATCAGCTATCCAGCAGGTATAAGTCTGCCCAAAGTCTGTTTTTTTTATTTAAATAAATGGGTGGGGGAGACAGGACTATCTATAAAAATCTTGAAGTTTACTAATGCATTTTTTTCCTTCTGGCAAGCCCACAAAGTGATATTATACTAAGACTTTAAAGAACCTAAAACCATATATACTGTATATCAGCTGTACAAGAGAAAGATTTTAATTTTTCTTTTAATATAACAATTACATGTAGCTAAGCTGATTGGAATGGGGGCAGATGTTACCGCAAGAGAGGTAGCTGCATGATATTGTTAATTAATTAAACGTGTGTGCCACCTAATTCTCTATTGACAGCGGACAACAATCAAATAAAATAAAAAATGGCAAGTGGGACAAATAAAATAGAATGAAGCAAGAAATCTCACTCCTTCACTAAAGATGTGGGTAAAAAACTAGGTCTTCACTGCTCTTCTAAGCAATATCAGAGGGGGGACCATCTGGATCTTGGTAGAGGAGACTTCATTTCAAAGAGCAAATGTTGCCACAGAGAAGGCCTTTCTCTGGTCTCAATATGTGACATGATTTAATCAAAGGAATGCAGGGCCCACCAATCTTGTAAGATTAACTTAGTTAGGCAGATAGTATGGCAAAGATTTATTTACTTCAAAGATGCTTAAGAATTCAATGCTGTATGTGTTATGGGCATATACAAAAATTGTGTATACAGATTATATTCTTTCAAACATGTTTTTTTTGTATTCCATCAAATACAGATATAAATTTTTAAATACATTTAAAATTTATTGAGATTGATTGAATATTTTTGTTTCCTATCCCTTAGATAGAACTAATAAGATATATTTACCAATTATCAGATTATGCTGTATGTAAGAGGCGTGATTTAGCTAAACTGGTGGACTGGGAAGTTAAATATGACTGAGTGGAATTTGGATGAGAGATTTTCAGGAAAGATCAGAGCCATGAGTTGCATTGCGCTATTTTTGAAAATATGATACGAAAAGTAATAGCAATTAACTTGTTGCCTTTCTATACTGTTAAAATACCAACATGGTTATGTTCATTAAGACACGCGAAGTTAACTCAAAAAAGATTGGCTTTTCTGGTCATGTATTTTGGTTCTCTGCAGGTAATATGTTTGAGTTGTTGGTTCTGTTTTCTGTATAACTAATATGAATGTTAAATATCATTTTTTTAATCAGGTTGCTATGAAGCTAGTGCAAAGAGGCAAGAAGATGAAGCAACCCAAAAGAGAGATTATAGAACACAGTGAGGCAGAAGCGCAGCACAAATGCAGTGAATGTGGGATGATTTTCCAGAGACGCTATGCTCTTATAATGCATACATTGAAGCATGAGAGGACGAAAAATTATAAATGCCCAGTAAGCACTTGGTAAAATGTATTATGAGTAAAGATTCCTATGATAGTGTTAACATATTCTTTGAATGCCAAGTTTCTCTGATGGAGTTTAACCTGATAATGGTTCTTGAACATACACTTCAGTCCTTATTTTATAATGATCAAGATCCATGGTTTGAAGCATTACTTTGCAAGTGGGTGGCCATTTCCAAGTCTGGGAAACGTAAATACAGTTGATTAGACACAGAGTGGAAAGTTACATCTTTTTTATCTTTTGATTGAAATATACACATTATCATTTCAGTTATATACTACACACACACACACACACACACACCTATTTTTAATAAGATTTCTCACAAGAAGTCAAATATTTGTTTCCTTAGCTATGCAAAAAAGAGTTCCAGTACGGTGCTTCACTGCGAGCTCACCTTGTTCGTCATACCCAAAAAAATGAAGTGACTGTTGCAACTGCTAATATAGAAGAAAGTGGTGCTGCCACGAAAGGAAGAACTAAGCGAGAATTTATCTGTGATATATGTGGAAGAAGTTTACCTAAACTCTATTCTTTGCGAATCCACATGTTGAAACATACAGGTGTAAAGCCACATGCATGTAAGGTAAAAAAAAAAACCAATTTCCTTCACTGCAATGTTAATGCACTCTGGTTAATACATTTCTCTATTAATGCATTTCTCTGGTAGAAAGTAGGTTTTGGAATTCCTTTCCTCCAAGGTCCAATCCGTTTCCTCCTGAATTTCAGGAGAGCAGTTAACATCTGTTGTTTCATATAGTGCAAGTAGAAGGCATACTGTGATAAAAGTCTGACATTGACAAGTGCATGATTTTGCATATTTCTGCATATTTCTAATATTTTAAATGCTGTTTATATTGTAAGTAGGCTTATTTATTTTTGAGAGGATTGTTTTCAATCTATGGAATTATTTTGACTGTTAGTCTCCCAGACTCTTCAGGTATGGAAAACATTGTCAGTTCATAGCAATCATAGATAGAAAAACTAACATAAAAAAAGAATAATTTGTATCTCAAGTGAGAACTCTGGATTGATTGATTTATTCAGCAATCCATTTATTTGTTTTCTTGGCTGTGCATCTCCCCTAGCAAAGTAATCTAGTTACCACCAGGCTTTGCAAAATCCAGATGACCACTAGATGGCTGCAAAAAGTGGGTGTTTTTGATGTCTTTACTGTCGTTAAGCAATTGTATGGATTTTGTGCAATTCAGATCTCACAGCCCTTATCTAATTTTTCCAAAGAATGCTAGCCCTAGGGAAAAAAATGTCAAGTACTTATGGATCATGCAATATAAGTAGATTCAGTGAAGCTTTCTTCATCTTAGTGTATTGCTGTTCATCTTGAAAGACAATATTATTTTTGTGATGTTGTTTAATAGATTTGTGGAAAGTCATTTACCTACAAACATGGTTTAAAGATGCACCTTGTGTTGCATGAGGCACAAAAGCAGTTTAAGTGTGAATTGTGTGACAAGTCCTTTGTCACAAAAAGAAGCCTTCAGGAGCATGTAAGCATTCACACAGGTAAATGACGCACATTAATTAATGCCATAAATAAAATAATGTAAAAAGAATTATATTGACACTTCTCAATCTAATGGGTTTCCTCTTTCACTTTATTTCTATAATTTGATACTTCCAAAAAACTCCTACATACAAGATTGATTCTGTGTAGTAAACATGCTTTAACTATTAGTCTGACCAAGATGCCAATCAATGGGAATTATATGTATAGTTTTTTTAAGACTAGAAACCAGCTATATTTAATGACCAGTGATATCGAGCCTGTTAACTGAATAAATCAAATGTAGTCACCGGCTATGACATTTCACCACATTGATTGCCAGGGTTGAATCAGCTGTACTGGCTGGCTTCTTCCATTGCTATTTCCAGGACTGAATGCTCAGTGGAGTTGGGCAACAATCTGTATGACCAATATTCCATTATTCATTCTGAGGTTGTACAGAGGTTGTACTCAAGCTCAAAAAGAATATATCAAAGTATAGAGCCAGTTTTCAGGAAGGAATGTATAAAACATGTATGCTAAACAACAGCCACATTTTTAAGTGTAAGTGACTTCAGTAAAGAAAGTGAAGCAATGTCACTGCCCCTTCATTTAATAACCAAGAAAGAGTGTACTTTTACTGGCTACAAACGAATAGAAGCATAGCAAAGCTGAATCTGAATAAAAAGGCACGAAAGCAATAGATATCAATACATGATTCTACACATCAGTGAGCAGAGTCTTTGAAGCCAGTCTTTTTATGCTCTACATTTGACCAACTGTTTCAATCAGTATGTGAAAAAATTATTGATATATTTTATTTCATATATTATTTGGGAACAGGAAACAGCTATAGTAAAGAATAGTGATATCATAAAAATGAGAAGATTCAGGTTAAGCGAAGGGAGGTAATATGAGAAGGGGGAGTTAGATTATTTGTTTATTTGAGTTTTAGAAAGTTTATATGTGTTAAGATAATTGGATTGTGAATATTTTGTTTCTTATAAAAAATCAGGGGGTGGTTACTTTTCCTTTTGCCAGATTGTCATCGGATATCAGCTCTAGCCTTTTGGAAGTTGCATGTGATCTGTAGTTTGCCTAGCCATATATCAATATACTTTTATCATTTTCAGGAGAATCAAAATACTTCTGTTCACACTGTGGAAAATCTTTTCATAGAGCTTCAGGACTTAGTAAACACTTAAAGAAACATCAGCCCAAACCTGAAATCCGTGGCTATCAATGCAACCAGTAAGTATAATTAAGATTTTAAAAAGTTTGAAAGTAGCTTGGCTAATCTTGGTAGGTAGTAAGTGATTATCCATCTTATTCTTGTGATAGTCAAAATTGCTTGAATATTAATTGTAATTTCTCACAACTTTGAAATAATTTGTAGTAGGCAATCTTTAGATTAGTATTGTAATACCATTTTTATTAGATATTTCTGGAGTAGGATTTAGACCTGTGATGGCAAACCTATGGCACGGGTGCCACAAGTGACACGCGGAGCCATATCTGCTGACACGCGAGCCATCAGCTCCAGTGCGCATGCGCACGCCGGCTAGCTGATTTTCAGAAAATTTCCTTCTGGAGGGGGGTGGGAGGCCATTTTCGCCCTCCCCAGCTTCAGGAAAGCCTCCGGAGCTTGGGGGGGGGGGCGAAAAACGGGCCCAACAGGCCAATAGAATTTTCTGGTTGGCCCGTTGGGCCCGTTTTTCATCCTCCCCAGGCTCTGCAGGCTTTCCTGGAGCTTGAGGAGATTGAAAACGGCCTCTCCTGGCCACCTGGAGGAAATACCAAGCTCTGCTTGGAGGCGAATAGTGCGGTGCATGTGGAGGGTGGGGGTTGTGCACACATGCACGTGGGGGGCACTTTCCATTACAGGTTCCAGCATGCGCTACCGTGCGCGTGACCTCGCATTTTTGGCACCCAACAAAAAAAAGGTTAGCCATCACTGTTTTAGACTATTATATTGTAGCATTGTTCATGGATCCAGATAGCCATGATCTAAATCTTCCTCCTCAGCGTTATTAGGCTGTTTTGGCTGGAATTTTTGCCCCTTAAAAACATTTCAAACATTGTAATTCTAATTTCTTTATTATTCTCATTGTTTTCTTATGACAGGAGATCAGTTTAGTGTTTTCAATACAAATACAAATTTTATTCTCCATACAAATTCTTAAAGGGAATTCTCCTGTTTAGAATTTCAGGCAACCATATTTGTATTATAAGTAGTTTCAAGTATAGTATTCCACTCTCATTCCATATTGACACTAAGCATTGTATAGCTTTCAGGTAAATTCAGTGGTCAGTGAGCTAGAAATCTTTTTACCTGAATGAGTGGGTTCTCTATTAGATTTCTTTAACCAATGTTTTAACAATGTTCTTTGTTTTAGTATCTCTTGGGTTCTCTAGAATAATAATGATGATAATAATAATAAGATGATGATGATGATGATGATGATGATGATGATGATGATGATGATGATGATGAAAAAAGAAAAAAGTTTGGTTCATTGATATTGCAATACCTAGTGATGCACGCTGAGGATAAGCATAAGCAGCAAGAAAAAAATCACAAAGTACCGGGACTTGCAAATTGAAGTTGAGCGACTGTGGAAAAAGAAATCATGTGTTGTCCCAATTGTAATTGGAACCCTTGGAGCAATACCTAAAGGGCTATCTTGCTATTTGGAAATTCTAAATTTATCAGACTTGAACATTCTGATTCTACAAAAAAAACCATCCTACTTGGAACAGCTTATATCCTCTGATGTTACCTTAACAGTTCCCAGGTCCTTGGTTAGGACCTGAGCTGTTGAGCTACCAACCAGCTCCAAACGCTGTGAATCTCACAAAAGATTAACCATAATAATAATAACAACAATAGCAATTCAACTAATATTTAAATATTTGCTTATTTTCACTTAGTGCTCATTAAAATTGTATTAATCTTATTTTTCCATTGCATAGTGCATGGAAATAGTTTATTCCGAAGATAACAAATTGAAACCATTATTTTTTATTTTATAATGATGTTATTTATTCCAGAGTGAAGTAGCAATATTGGCTGTAGAATAGTTTTGAAAACAGTTCTGGAAAGTTAATTAGTTTAGAATCATTCCTTTTTTCATAATCTGATAGAGAATTAACTATTTTGTAGCAAGGGCATATTGTTTCATATTTTTATAGGGATTGTTTTCAAACATGAAATAATAGCATTAATGCATGTATACATATGGCTGCACTGTGGTAAATTTTTTCTCTTTTCTTATTAAGGACTATATACATGTACTCTCTATTATTCATCACAACTCTAATTTCAGGTGTGAGAAAAGTTTCTATGAACCTCGGGATCTCCGCCAGCATATGAACAAACATCTTGGAGTGAAACCTTTTCAATGTCAATTTTGTGGGAAATGCTATAGTTGGAAGAAAGATTGGTATTCTCATGTAAAATCACATTCTGTTACTGATCCATACAGGTAAACAAAGCTGGGTTCTCTTGGCTGCAAATACTTAGATTTAAATGAAAACTTTAAATGAAAGCTTTATGTAAACTGTAATTTTGTGGTGGGATAACTTAAATGCAAAAAAACATCATACTCGATTTACTGAAAAAAGCTCATTTTATTTTGCCTCAATATTTTGTTTTGATTTTTTTTATTTAGGCAACCTATTTACCAATTTATTCAATTCCAAATTCTACCAGAGTTTATATCACTGTATAAATCTGATTATATCCATCAATCTGTTTGTAGACTTAGACATTCAGTATTGAGCTTTTGAATTATTAAGAACTCTTGGTAGGGCAGAACTCTTTGCAACAGAAAATTAAAAAGATGATGAATTGTAAGTGGATGATGAGCTATGAGATTACATAAGAAGTCCACAAGACTCTAGTTCTAGTATTTCACTTTTGCTTGCAGGTTGGAGAGCTATTTTTGAACTACATCAGCTCTCCGATATACTGTATCATTCCAGTAGTTATCATTGCTTATATTTAAAATGTTTTTTACTAAAATGTTTGTTTAGTAAAGTTAGCTATCATGGAATATAAAAAAGGTTTTCCTTAAGGTTTTTCCACAGTTTGGAAAATAGTGAAAGATTCTTATTTATGCTCCAGTTGACTTTCAAAAACGCTTAGATTTGTTTTTCCATAAAATCCAATATTAAGGTCACTACGTGAGCAGGGGTGTTGGACTAAATCTCTAAGATCTCTTCCAATTCTGTTCTTCTAAAATTTCATAATGTCTTCAAACCAGAAGATACCAGTGAAAGAATAAAAATGTAAAAGAAATTTCTCTCTTTAATATTGTAAGCCATCTGATCATTTGGAGTTGGATAACCTCTAAAGCTAATAAAATCAATCAGTCAATAGTTCTTGGAATTTAGGAAATCAATGATACATTATTTATTCTTATTAATCACCAGTGACAGTCATCTTGGTGTTTTGAAGCTAAAAGGAAAAACAGTTGATATGGTAAGCTTTTATTTACAGTTGCAGATGGTAAACTGAAAAAATAATGGCTTCAACAAAGCAGTCTAGTCAGTAGTTGAGGTATCAAGTGTATTTATTTAGTGTTTTGATTTCAACTTCCTTAAAATTTCTCCTGCAATAAAGTAGAAGTTCCTTCCTATATTGACTTCAATCTCCTTTATGTAAGAAAACATTCTCTAAACTTTTCTGTTTATGTAAATGAAAAATGCAGTCTATAATCACCCAATTTTCATGGTGCTTGCTTTCAAGGATCAAGAGAAAAATGCATCTTGGGGAGTGATAATGTGATATCAATGGAAGTTTTGCAGGGCTTGGTCAAGAAAAATGCATAGAGCTATTACTAGTTTGCTAATGAGGGGGAAAGTAAAATAGTGCTGAAAAAGCAGGTTTTTTTTAATGAACTCTACATAACTTGCATAAAATGTAGGATTATACTGAGCCCGCTCCCTTAACTGTTCCAAACTTCAGTTTGAGACTTTGCCATTGGAACTGAGAAAATAAATCATAAAGGTGTATAAAAAGGTGTTTAAATTGACCAAGGAGAGATTCAACCTAGAAATAAGGAGGAACTTTCTGACAGTGAGAACAATCAACCAATGGAACAGCTTGCCTTCGGAAGTTGTGGGAGCTTCATCACTTGAGACTTTCAAGAAGAGATTGGACTGCCATTTGTCAGAAATGGTGTAGATGCTCCTGCCTTTGGGGTGGGGGGGGTTGGACTAGATGACCTATAAGGTCCCTTCCAACTCTATTAATCTGTAATCTTTCTTCTTTCTGAGACAAGATGAAACTATAGTGCTATATACCTGAGCAGGAATTCTGTTTTACTTTATTTGAAGCACACCATCTAATACTGCATCCTTAATTGTATTTGGTTATAGAATTTTTTAAAACTATCATTCATAGGTATATGAAGGGCCCCATTGTCTGTTTGAGCCTTCCAGAAAATATTAGCTTTTTAATACTAGTTCCCCACTTTCACTTGTCCTTACTTTTAGAAATGGTAAGCACCTTAACATTTTTTTATTACAATAGTCTGTTCAAATACTAGATTAGCATTTAAAAAGTTGTTTCCTGAGTACTTTATCAAGCTGTTATTTTCTTTGTGTTTAGATGCAATGTGTGTGGCAAAGAGTTCTATGAAAAAGCTTTGTACAGGAGGCATGTTAAAAAAGCCACTCATGGGAAGAAAGGGAGAGCAAAACAAAATTTGGAGCGCGTTTGTGAACACTGTGGGAGAAAATTTACCCAGCTTCGGGAGTACAGAAGACATATGAACAACCATGAAGGTAAATGAAACGAGTCTGATTAAAAAAAAAAAGCATCTTTCTAAAGATATTCAAGATAAGATATTACAGCCAGGGACCAGCTGTAAACCAAAGAGTGAGACAGCAAATAAAAATCACAATTAAACTCAATAAAACTAGTGGTAAAGGAGTGATTGTTCTACAATAATAAAACAAAACTTAGCCTCATTAAGAGAAATAAGAGCATATTGGTTAGATCAGCAATGTGAGCGTGCACTCATAATGCAATATGGACATGACCCCCAGGGGTGGGTTCCAGCAAGTACTACTGCCAGTTTGCTCATGGGCGTGCTGCGTGTACACTGCACACACATGCTCAGTGCGATAAAAATTGTTCTGCACATGCGCAGAAGCAAAAAACAAGATGGCCTATGACGCCACCTGGAGAACCAATTCGGGAGTGTGGCAGGCCTGGGTCACTGACAGTTCCAGCAACCCAGACTGCCAAACAATTATTGGTTCAGCCAAACCAGTCCAAACCGGTAGGAACCCACCACTGCATGACCCTCCCGCACACCCTTCCACCCACGCATGTGCCCTTGCGTGTGTGTGCATGACATCCCCATGCTCCCCTTCATGCAAGCGCAACATACCCACCCACCCCACGGGGTTCTTGGTGTTTGGTTGTTTTCTTGCAGATATTTCATTACCCAAACTAGGTAACATCATCAGTGCTAGTCTGAAACATACTCATGTTTCTGTCTCCTGTAAACCATTCAGTGTCAATGGCAACATGATAGAAATGAATGTGAGACTTTTCTTCTGTTAGTCTTTGGTAGATTTGGTTTGTGTGCACCTATTTCTTTTTAATTTCTCTCTAGTTTTGTAATTTTTGCCATCTTTATCTTTTATTTTTGTTTATTATGGAATTTTTCCATTTAACTATTTTATTTTTATTGGTTTTTATTTATTTCAAATGCTTTTAACTGGGATTGGGCGATGTTTACATTTAATGATTAAATAAGAAAGATATGGTTGTATAAGCATAGTTTGGCTATCCTGCATTTTAGGAAAGATGAAAGAGAGCTGAAACAGATAAGTTGTGGGTTTCCAATTGCCCTATTGTTTTCTTTCATTTTTGTTTGGAAAAAATGGATGACAGATTCCCACCAATACCATGATTTACTTAATCAGAAGCTTCGAAGAAATGAATCTAGTCCTAGCACCGTTTTAATTTCTATATCTCTGATTGAAAGCAAAGATAATTAGCTAATTATAAATTCTGTATCTGAACAGATATTAATATGTTGTATTTGCAATTTGATATTTTCTTTTTATCTGTTTAAAACTAGCTTTTTAAATTATAATCATAGTAACTTGCAAATAGATGGGAAGGAATGCCATTTTTCTGTATTTTAATACTAACAAATATTTATTAACCCCAAATATCATGGGTTTATAGGTGACCTGTCAAAATTTCTCTATGCAAAATGACTATACAAAGGCTTATACTATAATGAACTTACTGGCTATGAGAAAATCTCATCTTAATCATTTTTATAGTAATTTTCACTTTTAAAGATTAGTAAATGCTTTCTTTCTGTTTCTGTTGAATAGGTGTTAAACCTTTTGAGTGTCTAACTTGTGGTGTTGCTTGGGCTGACGCACGTTCCTTAAAACGTCATGTAAGGTCACACACTGGAGAAAGGCCTTATGTATGTCCAGTATGCAATGAAGCCTACATAGATGCCCGTACCTTAAGAAAGCACATGACTAAATTTCACCGGGATTATGTACCTTGTAAAATCATGCTGGAAAAGGACACTCTTCAGTTTCATAATCAGGGGACTCAAGTCGAACATGCCATCAGTATTTTAACATCGGATGTGCCAGAACAAGAAACAGAGGTCTGTACTGAAGAGATCGAGACTGTAGTAATTACTGAAGAAACACTTGACCCTGTTGCAGCTACTGAAGAGTGTTCAACAGTTTCTACTCTTTCTGACCAAAGTATCATGCAAGTTGTCAATTATGTATTAGCACAACAACAAGGACAGAAAATAACAGAGGTTACAGAAGCTATTCAAACAGTAGAAGTAGAGGTACAGCATGTTTCTGATCAAGACTGAATACAAATATTCATTAATGTAGCACCTTGGCAAAACAGCATGTAATTAACAAAATGTTAACTTGTCTGGCTGGACTTTTATAGTAATTTCAGGATTCTGTTCTGAGTTTTGTGGAAAATATACATCTGTAATTAAAAATTAAATTCACCAGATAAGTAATGGACTTGCCCTAAGACTACTGCACCAGATGTAAATATTAGTTTAAAAAAACCTTTAAAATAAAATCATTTATGTGAGTGATAGTTATAATGTAATTTTTGATGCAGCTATTTTTTTTATCATTTAATATACCAAAGATTTGTGTCAATAGTTTTCAGATTGTAGCTATATGAAGTTCAAGGAAGGGTATGATCTACAAAAATTATGAATGTTATTAATGGAGATAAATATTGTGGTATATTTATTTAGTCAAAATCTCTGCATAATTTCCTTTAAGTATAAAGTCTGGATGGCATAGACTTTCTTACAGAACAAACTTTCCATAAGAACTACTTCAAGTCAAGCTGCATTAAACCATAGGCAGTTTTAGGAGAGAAACTGGGCAGTATCAGCCAAGAATAAAACATCCTGCATTTCCTGTTTTGCTTTACCTATTCTGAAAAATATTTCCAGGATTACATGTTTTGAGATTAGCTAAAGTATTTGTATATATCATGTATAAACTGATAAAAATTGGTTCAGTTTAGGATGAACTAAATACAAATGCTGTATATAAGAAAAACTGGATTGCTTACATTTATTTATGTTCACCGTAAAGGTCCCGAAGTTTAAGCTTTCGTACTGTCCTGATATTTATATAATATTGTCTTAAAATATAAGTAATTATGTGAATTAAAGTTTGTGAAAAACAAACGAAAAATTACCTATTTATAATTAATACACAACTTTGCAAAATAATAGCAAACAGTAATATTATATACAATATGTAATGTTTTAAATAACTCGGCCCACTTGCCAGTAAAATAACTTCATGAGCAAAAAAAGGGATATGGGCAAGTCCATGTACTCCATGTACCCTTAAAAATAGGTACAGGTAATCCTCAATTTACAACCGTTCATTTAGTGACCGTTCAAAGTTATAATAGCACTGAAAAAAGTGTCATGGCTGTTTTCACACTTATAACTATTGCAGCATTTCTGTTCTGACCCAAGTCATGCTGGCAAGGCAGAGGTTAAGTAGAGTCCATTTATTGCTCACTTATCACAGCATCAAAAGAGCTACTAATGGTGCAGTGAATCTCCACCCCAGCCCTCAGATTTTCCTCAGTCTGAATTCCTCAAAGACAGAAGTAACAGTACCCACAAGTACCGAGTCTGCCACATAAGCCCAGAGTTCCCAAAAATCAAAGCATGGTCCAAAAGTCTGAAGTCAGGGAGCTAATTCCAAAGTCCACGAGTGAAGCCCAAAGTTCAGAGCCAAGAAACACAATCCAGGGTTCACATGGCAGTGTTCACGAAAGCTGGGAAGGTGCACATCAAAGCAAACAGGTGTTCCTGACAAACATACTTCCTCCAGCATCTGGTTCTATCATCCTTCCCCAAATATTCCTTGGGAGGAAGGGTAGAGCTGCTTACTCGCAATCAGCACCCACAGATCAGGTGGGAAAGGCAGCTGTTCGTCAGAGGTTATCTGGAGCCTATTTGTGCTGGCCCTCTGCAGCTGGTCCACTCCTGTAGACGGTTCTCCAGTTGGCTGTCACCACCTACTGCCAAGACAATCCTGGGACTACCTCATCCTCAGTCCTTGGCTTCTCCACTCATTTGGAGGGGACTGTGCCCTCTCTGTTGGACAACCCAGTTCCAACTCCTCCGAACCAGGTTTCAACAAAGCCATGACAATCCCCATGGTCACATGATCAAAATTCAGATGCTTGGCAACTGACTTATATTTATTACAGTCAGTGTTCCAGAGTAATGTGATCCCCATTTGTGACTTTCTTACAAGCAAAGTCAGTGGGAAAGCCAGATTCACTTAATTGCAGTGAGTCATTTAACATCTGTGGCAAGAAAGGTCATAAAATGGGTCAAAATTCACTTAACAACTGTCCCATTTAGTAAGGGAAATTTTGGGCTCAACTGTGATCATAAGTCGAGGACAACCTGTATTGTAAAGTTGTCATGCCTCATGGAAAGACTTTACCTGAGAACTAGATTTTTTTCAAGGGAAGACTTTATGGATATAAACAATTGATCCGTTTCTCTAAATTTTGACATGAACGCTTCCTGTGTGTTTTTGAGTTTAGAATAGTAGCTATTCTAAGCCCTGCATTAATTCTGAGTTTTTGCCTGCAAAATAATGTGACCAAACTAATATTCTGATGATTCTTATTCCAAGAAAAACACATCACCTAAAACATTTGGGTTTTTTTGTATATTTTTTAATTTATGGTATATAATTGAGAAATTATGATTTCACTCTGAAAGTCCAAGGGATAGATTTATTAAAACAAGGCACTGTAAAAAGTAAAAATTTTAATAGATTACTTTCATTATAGCTAAAAATATTAAAGATAACAGTTTCTATATTATTTTTGTACTATCACTAAATATAATTTGTCATTAAGGACAGGATAAGGTGCTAGTTGTTCTGCTTGTATTTTTATTTATTTGTTTAAGAAAATTTACATGGCTCCCAATTTACTTTCAGTGACTCCAGGTGGCTTTGCAAAATCAGAACAGATTGGGCAGATTGCGGGAAATCTCATTTAAATATAGTACCTAAACATTTGTGGTTTCTAATTTAAGTTTCCCAGCACTCCCTTTAAAATGTGCTAGTAGTATAATAAATTGGTAAAAGGTAATCTGATAAACCTAAAAGCTGTATCACTATTTTAAATGATTAGTACAAACGAGTCTTTCAAGAGGGAATTATTTCTCATGAATATTTCTTTCCAGTATGTGATAAACTTTGATGGATCAAAATTTTATATGTGTAGATACCCATCAGATTGTTGCCTTTAAGAGTAAGCTAAATTGCTTCCTGGGGGCGGAGCCTGTCGCCGAGGAGGGCTCAACCGAGCTCCTCTCAGAGATCTGGTCTGTATATCTAAATAAGATCATAGATATCACCCCTTTTTGGCCAGAAAGGGGCAGGGAGTGGCTCTGTGGCTAGGGTCTATTCGTAATTCACAGCCTTTTTCCTTTTTTTGGCTGTGGACAGAGATTAGATCCAGCGTAAGCGGAGCCTTTATCTCCAGCCAGTTCTTCTCAGCTGCTTTTTTTTTGCAGCCCTAGACAGGCGACCCCCCCCCCAGGACAAAGCAAAGTTGTTTGAAGCTAGGATTAATACGGGCGGGTCCCACCCCTGTGAGATTTATGCTTTTATTATTATCTTAAACACCAGCCTCATTTGTCCTAGAGGCTTCTTTGTTTAAACGGACTTCAAAATGGCGATTTCTCTCCGTTGGTGACTGATAGGGGATGTACTTAGCCAGCTTTACCTTCCTGCAGACCGCTCCTTAACAAAATAATTTTTTTTGGAAACAGAGGGGAGCGAGAGCGCTGTTTATTTGTTTATTTATAATGGCACCCAGGTCAAAATCGAAGCGTCTCTCTACGAATGTGCTTAAAGAATCTACGAATGAATTTAAAGAATCTACTATGGAATCGCAGCCCTTGTCTCCTACGCCCTCTACTGGAGAATTCTTAACACAGGAATTTTTCTTTCAAATGTTTAATGATTTTAAACAAGAAATTAAAGAATTTGTATTGGAGCTATATGGTAATTTAAAGTCTAAAATTGCCCAAATGAAGGCGAATACGTTTGTAGCCGTGTCTGCCCTGTCAGATTATACCGCTGAAATGGAGAATAAATTGGAAAGCTTGGAGGAGGCTAATTCTACTTTGACTACTAATATCCAAACATTACAACAAAAAATTAGAGATACTCAAGAACAGCTCGTTATGATAAACTTTAACAAGAAGGCATTTGCAATAAGAGTCAGAGGATTCCGCGAAAAGGAGCGAGAGAATCTGAAACAGACCTTTGTTGAAGCCTTCAGCCATGCGGTGGGAAGCCCGGGACTTAATTTTGATTGGCAGATTCGGAAAATCTATCGCCAGAATTCGTTGGTAGCAGAACAGCGACAGCTCCCGAGGGACATAATTATATATTTCTCCACAAAAGAATCCAGAAACGCGATCATGCAAAAGTTTTACAATAATAGTTTGCGAGTTGATGGCCAGGATTTGATTGTCTTCAAAGAAATACCATCCCAGATGTTAAAAGCAAGAAGAGACTATACTTTCTTAACTAAAGAGCTTAGAAATCATCAGATTCAATATAAATGGGAGGCCCCAGCCGGCATTACGGTCACATTTGAGAATCAAAGACTTCGTCTCAATTCTGTTTCGGAGGCTCGAGATTTCTATTACAAGACTTTGAAGGCGGGACTTCCTGATTCACTTGGAAAAGAGGAAAGACAAGCCGAAGGAGAAGGCAAGCAATAGACCACATGGCTGCAAGATGGAGGGGGTAGCTCTCCCTCCCTCGGAGAAGCAGAAAAGCGGAGATCGAGGATTTAGACATTCTAAAATATTTGTCAAAGTTGTGGATTGAATGGGGGTTTGCGACCTCTCTCCGGTAGAAAAAGCGGAATTGGATATTGGTGGGGTGATGCTGAATGTATATTTGTAAAATGCATGCAGAATGATTTACGCTGTTTAAATCCTGTTAGAAGGGAAAGTTTGATGAGATTATTTTAAAATAGAAGGTAAACTGATTCTTGTTGAAAGTATTATTTGAATATGTGGAATGATCCATGCTATTTAATTTTTATTAGAAGGGAAAGCTTGGTGAAATTATTTTGAGCTAGATTGTAAACTAATGTCTGCATAAATTTGATAGAGGTAAATATCAGAGAAGCAAGGGATGAGGGTAAAATGCATGCGGAATGATTTACGTTGTTTAAATCCTATTAGAAGGGAAAGCTGGATGGGATCATTTTAAGATAGAACGCAAACTGATTTTTGTGTACAGTAATATTTGATCCACGCTGCTTAAATTTTACTAGAAGGGAAAGTTTGGTCAGATTATTTTGAGTTAGATTGTAAATTGATGTTTGCACAAATTTGTATAAATTTTGACTCTTGTGTGAATTACTGTTTGAAAATAAGGTTAAGAAAGATTATTTGGAGGGATTATGGGAAATAGTGGTAAATATTAGAGAAGCAAGGGACGAGGGTAAAATGCACGTGGAATGATTTACGCTGTTTAAATCCTATTAGAAGGGAAAGTTTGATGAGATTATTCTTCTGTAAAGTAATATTTGAATATGTGGAATGATCCACGCTGCTTAAATTTTACTAGAAGGGAAAGTTTGGGGAGATTATTTTTGAGCTAGATTGTATACTGATGTCTATACAAATTTGTCTAAATGTTTATCTGAATATAAGGTTAAGGAAGAGGAACTTGAGAGTCTACAGAGGTTGGGGTAAATAACAAAGAAGCAAGAGACGAGAATAAAATACATATAGAATGACTTACACTATTTAAACATAAATAAAGATGGGGGGCTGAGCTTAATACAAAGAGTTCTTTTTTTCTTTTTTTTCTTTTCTTTTTTTTTCTTTCTTTTCCTTTATATAATTTGTATTTTCTTTCTATCTATTTTTTTTTAATATATTACTTTTATTTTTAATCCATACGATCATAAGATACTTTAGATAGAGGGCAGTGCCAGGTGTGGGCCCTGGGAAGTCGGGAGGATTAGGGATGGGGATTTATGGGGGGTGGGTGGGTGGGTGTTAATATAGTCTCAATAAGAAAAAGAATGCACTTGTATACGGTTGTTCTTTTTTTTTTCTCTTTTCTTTCTTTATATTTTTTTTCCCTTGGTTTATTTTATTTTTTATCATATTATATAAATAAACAATAGTTGAATAAAGGAATACACCAAGGAGGGAGGTAGAGGGAAAGAAGAGGGAGGAGTAAGGAAGGAGTAAGGGGAATGTAAGGAGGGCGTGCTGGGAGTAAGGGGAGAAGGAAGGTTTGAGGGGGAAGGGAAGTAGGAGGGGAGTGTTAGAGGGAGGAAAGGAAAGTTGGAGGGGGAAGATGGGGTGTATGGAGGATGGAAGTGTCAGGTGGGGTTGTGAATGATGAGTTGTGTTTTCTTTTTTATTTTGTTTTATTTCTTTTCTTATAGTAAATATCCAGTATATAAGTGACTGTAAAATGGAATGTGAAAATGAATAAAATATATTTGGAAAAACGAGTAAGCTAAATTACAGGTAGACCTTCACTTAGAACCATTCATTTAGTAACTTAGTTCACATAGTGAAGTTACACAGGAGTGAAAAAATGATCACATAATCAAAGTTTGGGTGCTTGGCAACTGGCATGTATTTATGACGATAGCAGTGTGCCAGGGTCATGTGATCACCTTTTGTGACCTTCTGGCAAATTAAATCTATAGGGAAGCCGGATTCACTTAACATCAGTGTTACTAACATAACAACTGCAATGATTCACTGAACAATTGTGGCAAGAAAGGCTGTGAAATGGGGCAAAACTCACTTAACAATTGTTTTGCTCAGCAACAGAAATGTTGAGCTCAGTTGTGGTTGTAAGTCAAGAACTATCTATCTGTAAAGTGCAGAAATAATGAACATTAAGCATATGAATGAAAGCAGAGGATAAGAGATAGGAAATGGAAATTTAAAACTAATTTACATCTTCACCATGCCTCTCTACCTTCTATTCTTGCCAGCCATGCTTATGTCTACCATTTCTATGACCAGTTCATAATGTCTTTCTCCCTTTAAATTTATCATTCTTCTCTATCAACACTATTCAGCTATAATTTTCTATGTCTTCCCCTTCATTTCAACCCATTCCTGAACCTCCTAAATGGGTGACTGGCAATGTAGTCTTTAAATATCCTTTCTTGCATAGAATGGGATGAGAACATGAGACAAAATTGGGTATTGGTTACCAAAATCTGGCTAAACTGACAGGATAATGTGTCCTTATCAATAGTAAGGAATGCTGAAGTGGCATAGGTAGTATTAAGGGTTCTAATCTACTATATATTATTACTAGCTGTTAACCCAGCGTTGCCTGGGTATTTGTTTATCCCAATCCTATTTTAGACATTCACAAATATCCAGACCAAACGTAATTTCTAATGTTGGATTTTCCCCCTTACCAGAGGGAGTGCCCTTGTGGAATACTATGAGCTATTATCATGCCAACTCCACTGTGCTGTGCAGTAGAAGTCATTTTAAGGTAGTACAGTAGAAATCATATTAAGGCACAACAGGCTGTATCTTAACCGAACACACACCCCAAGGGATGTTAGGGTGTCTTACCCCCACAGTATTTGTTTCCATTGTTTTATTTGATTTTAATAAAAATAAGTGGATTGAAATATTATTGTAAAATTGTTAGTTAACCTAAGCAGAGGTGTATGAAATTAGTTTGCAGTTCAGTCATGATGCAGTAAGACAATACTGATATGTTTTCTTTTTAAAGTACTTCTTAGCCTCTATTTATTGTACGAAAGACAACCCAAGTAACAGAGGGTAAGGATGTGCTTGTCCGCTACCACCTTATGCTTACTTGTATACTTTGCTACCACGCAGTGAGTCTGCCATATACTATAGATTTAGATGCATTTTCTAGTCCTGCTAACAGATGGCTACAGAGGTTCTTTCTACCAGAAATGCAATTTGCTTTGAAACATACAAAAAAGTTTCCAGAGCTACAAGAGGAGAAACCACTTATATGGAAAAAATTTCAAGAGAATATTGTCAAAAAATACTGCCAGTACTACTAACAAAGACCTCTAGTATGAACTGATCATTCATTTGAGCAAATGTCCCAGTTTAGCAGTTTACTATAGCAAAAGTGGTAAATTGCTTTAAGCTCTGCATGTGGTAAGATAGTTTGTCTTTAAGATAAATGATTAGAGTAATTATATTGTCTCAATTTAATTCTTCTTTAGTGATGTTGGCATAATTCCAGCAACTTTAGAAAAAACTGATCCAAATATTACTAAAGTCTGAACCCCCATTAAACATGCTAAATGGTCTATAATATGATGAAATCAGAAGGAAATGAGATGTTCTATGGATAATACAATAGAGGAAGCCAAAAGTTGTTTTAAGATGAATTTGTGTTTTCATAATTCCCTTGTTACAGTTTAGGATACAAACAAATTATTTATAACATATGAACTTAACTAGTTTTGTGTGACTAATACAGTTGTCTCAACAATTAGATCATATGCCTAGATTTTATGCAACATCCAATGTATTTTCTGGTGTCCAATTTGCATTCCCATATTAAAGTAGCATAAAATACTTGAAATTATGTAAAGATGTTAGGAACACAACTGTGAGAGTTCACAATCTTGGTTATGTTAGATCTGAATTACAGAGCAGATACACTACACCAGGAGTGTCAAAGTCACGTCATCAAGGTGACATCATGTGACATATCGGGACTTTTTCCCCCTTCACTAAACCGGGCATGGGCGTGACCAGCACGTAATGCATCCGGCCCACAGGCCAGGAGTTTGAAAGCCCTGCACTACACTGTTTTGAGTTAGAGCAGGAGGGGTCAAAATCAAGGCTGAGGGGCCAGATCCAGCCTGCAGGATAATTATATCTGGCCTGTGGGACCGCCCTGGAAACAGCAAAGGACTGACTCACAGTGCTTCTGCCAGAAAAAATGGGCTCCCAAGCTCTGTTTTTGGCTGCCATGGCCTTCTGCAACCCTCAGTAAAAATGGAGCTTAGGAGGGCCACATGCGACCCTTCCGCGATCTGTTTTCACTGACAGAGGGCTGCAGGAGGCCATGGCAGCTGAAAATAGAGCTCAGGAGCCTGTTTTTGCTGGCAGAGTGGTCGGGCCACCACCGGCGCCCCTGACAGGAGTGACATTGAGCTGGCCACACCCATCCTGGCCACAACCCTGATGCGGCCCTCAATGAAATCGAGTTTGATACCCTTGAGTTAGAGGAAAGTTCTGAAATCACATTAAGATTAGCATAGAACTCAGTTACAGACTTCAAAGATTCCAAGCAATTGGTTTGGAGGCTAAATAGATTTCTATTTCTATTTATGCAATATTTATAGGTTTTGTGCTTTTATGATAACTGAGAAAATAAATCATCATTTTGTAAAGTCTTGAATTTTCATAAGGAGAACCATTACAGTTGTAAAAAATTAACTTTTACATTTCTTGTTTATAACAAAAAATGGAAAGAAAATATAAATTACAGTGTTTAAATTGAAGACAAAATAATTTGCATACAAATACTTAAAATAGCAAATGCTTTGAACTTAAGAGCCCAGATGACTAACTGATAAAAAATTCTAGCTGAATACTGGGTCAACATTCAATAATATGAATAGATTTCCACTAATTTAGAAAGTTTCTCATCTGCTGCCCCAAAACTATAGAGACTTTCTGAATCCCCTTCAGAAAATTCTTGAGAGAAAAATTTGGTCTGCCAATAGACATACCGTATTTTTGTGTGTAAGACGCAATGCCCCCCCCCAAAAAAAGGGGTTGGAAATGTCTGTATGTCTTATAGAGCTAATGTTGCCAAAGCCCTGTCCACCTGCCAGCCCCCGCCCTTCAGCCTCTGCCTCCCAGCAATTTGCCTTCTTGCAGCAAACAGCAAGCAGCTTGGTCAGTTTCAGCACAGGCTGTTTTAGCACGAACAGCTGATTGGCGGTTGGATCTGCCTCCCGGAATACCACCTATCAGCTGTTCCAGGCTGTGGGGATCGCCACCACCCATCGCTGCCATCACCATCCATTGCCGCTTCCATGCGTCCCATTTTCAGCCTTTGTGCATTCCATTTTCAGCCTCCACACGCCCCATTTTCGGCTCATTCCAGACAGCAGAGATCGCTGCTGCCACCGCTTATTCCCACCACCTAGAACAGGCTGAAAATAGGATACGCGGAGGCTGAAAATTGGCAGTCGGCAATAGGCAGCAGCGGCGATGGGCGGCGACAATCCCCACAGCCTGGAACAGCTGATAGCTGGTATTCCAGGAGGCAGATCCAACTGCCAATCAGCTGCTCGTGCTAAATCAGGCTGTGCTGAAGATGACCAGGCTGTTTTCTGTTTGCTGCAAGGAGGCAAATTTCTGGGAGGCAGAGACAGATTTTTTTTTCTTGTTTTCCTTCCCAAAAGCTAGATGTGTCTTAGAGTCAGGACCGCCTTATAGTCTGAAAAATACAGTATTTATAATAATACAATGTTACTGAAAACAGTTTATCCGACATTAGTTATACTTACTGTACTTTCATCTATTCTTACTGGACCAATTAATAATATTTTATGCTACTACTAAAGCATCATAACACTCAGACATGTATACATTTTGATGAGTTTAGCAAAAAGCATTGCCAATGCTGCTTTAGTAACCTACTACTGAAAGAACAATTATATAACATTATTCCAGCAATGAGAAATTGCCAGAAGGTAAAAGTGGAAATTTCATTGATATTTTACCAATCTTTATGTACTACTTGGTGAAATAGTTGCCTTTTAGTATTATAATTTCTATTGAAATACACAAAACAGAATAGTGTTGCTTACTGGAAAGACTATTTCTGGTTTGATATGTTGAAGAGTAAAGCAGTTAATTTATTATTTTCGCACAGAAACAGAAAATTGCCTACTACTCCCTACTACATCATCTCTTAGCAAGCTCCTTTCAGATATCATATAGTCACTCTTGAACTTTAAAAATTAAATCATGATTAAATAATGCAATATAAAACTGAAGTATGATGTAAGCACTCATAATCTGTTTTGGTTCAATGTTGAATTCTCCTGGTTCCTGTTGTGTTTGTAACAATAAAGGATATTATCTTCATTAATTTCACACACCAGCCTAGAAAGAATTGAATATTTCATTTCTTTTATGCATGGAATATATATATCTAAGTTGGGGCAAATAGAAATGAACTGATATTGTGGATGAACTAAATGGAATATTATGATAGTTATTTGAACAGTTGCTAATAATTCAAAAGGAAAAGTTGGCAGTTTTAAGGAAGCTGTACAACTTACTAAAAGAAAAATATACTGAAGACAATCTAAACAAACAAATAAAAATCTAAAGAACGGGTAAAAATGAAATGGACAAAACATTAGCAAGACAACAATGAAAAATGTGGATGCTACTTTTGCTATGCTGCCTTATCTGTGCAGGTGCCTCATCTGGAAGGGATGAATAAAGAACCCCAGGTGTGCAAACTGGGAGTAAATATTCCCAGCTGGGTCATCCAAGGTGCAAAGGTTATCTTAGCTGAAGCAAGCAATCACCTATGTTGGGCAGCACTGATACAGGAAAGATAATGGAGGGAGATGATTACTGTAATTACAATGGCAAAGACATTAGTTCATACTGCATGGAAGAACGAAATGGTACAGCTCCAGTATTTTTACCAAGAAAACCATATGAATAGAAAATATGAAATGATTGATGTTTTAGTGCCAGAACATGAGCACATCAGGATAGATAGCAATATGTTACTGAAAAAGTACTGAGGACCTTTCAGTATATTAATAATATTTACAAAGTAGTAAAGTCTCTGAGACATCTAATTGCTGATGTCATACAGGAAACCCAAAATTTGAATCTGCAAAGACAGAATCACAGTATGAATATGGAATTAAGAAGCACAAATATAGGAAAGCTCTCAACGCACCAAATCACATCACATCAAATCAAACTTTAATTATGGTCAAAGATAAAGGTCTTGTAAAAGATGAACCAACTGCACATGGAAACTTTAAGCATCAGTGAATTGAGATGGACTGACTGAAAACAGTTTCAATCAGAAAATCATTTTTTTTATTCAGAACATGAAAAACAAAGAAACAGTATTGCTTTTGTTTTTATTGTCAGGAAGGGTATAGCAACAACAGTTTTTGGCTACAGTGTAATCAATGACCAAATAATGTCAAATAGATTTTGTTGATAACTCTTTAGATTTATATTCCAACTACCAATGCAGAAAAAGAGGTTTATATGTTTTATGATCAGGTTCAATCTAAAATTGGCAGAACATACAAGCAAGAAGTGCTAATTGTTATTTATTTGAAACATGTAACCTGGAGGGTGACAAAATTGGAAAATTAAGGAGAAAACTGTTGTTGGATCTTATAGTTTCTAAGACCAAAATAAAACAGGAGAATGATTTACAATTGTGGCCACTCCAATGATATGTTCATACCTAACACCACCTTCAAACCCAATACTTGTAGACATGGATTTCACCAGAAAGAGTACATGGAAAGCAAAGTGATTTTTATTCATTTTGAATAAGTATATTATTACTAAATAATACAGAAAGTGTATTATTACTAAAGGAAGCAGGAGGACCTTACTTATAGCATCAAAGACGTAGCCTAGTCCTGACTGGAACAAATCATTAACTACTCATGTGCAAATTCCACGTTATGTTAAGGAAAAGGAGTAGAAAGCCAACCAGTTTCTACAATATGACTTGCAGCATATATCTACCACTTTCAAGAACATCAGGGATTGCTTTCAACTCACAAAGCCCATTGAAAGAGGAACTGTGAAACGAGCTTGAAGAAGTGATTAAGGATGAATGTGAAAAAAGATGGAGAAGCAGATGAAAACAAATTGGATGTTAGAGTAAACTGTTAAAATTGTGAAAAAGAAAACCAGAGTCAGTCTCAAAGAGCTTCAGAGAACTACAGATAATGCTTGACTTACGACCATTTGTTTAATGACATTTCAAAGTTATGATGGGATTGAAAAAGTGACTTTCTCATACTTGTAACCACCACAGATTTCCTGAGGTCACACATAATCAAAATTTGGTTACTTGGCAACTGGCATGTATTTATGATGGATGCATCATCCCAGGGTAATGCAATCATCATTTGTCATCTTCGCAGAGAAGTCAGTGGGGAAAACCAGATTTGTTTAACAATGGAAACAAACATGGAAAAACAAGAATCTTGCAAAAGAGATCCATATACAGAAAGAGGTTCCAGCCTCAAATTATATACTAAAGGATACCAACTGGCAGAAACTATTCGAAGATCAAGCAAAAATGGAAGGAGTATACTGAAATACTGTATTGGATGCCGGGAAAACTAGGATGAGAGAACGACCAGAAACAAGATGGGTAGCCTCAGTTACACTAGCAATAGGTATGCTGATTGAAGACATGAAGGACTTGGTTGAGGACAGATTATGATGGAAAAAAACTATGTGATCACTACAAGTAAACATTGACTGGATGGCAATCAATAGCTTCCTGTAAGTAATTAATCTACTTCCATTTATAAGTCTATTGAAGATCTTCACAAACTGCTCCCTGAGGACAAGGAAGGTATTTACCACCTCAAACCTCTCACTTAATTTTTAAAAGGTCCCCTTTCTTTGGAATTAGTTGTAGATATTTCTGAGTAGAATAAATAATTAAATAATTCTACCACCAAAGAACCCAGGATTTGATTGCCACAAGGTGCATATTATTTAGAATAATAATTTCCAAGACCTTCTGGTAAAGCTCTGTAGTATAATGCAAGATTTCAACAAGATACTAAAGAGCTGGAAAATTTGCTTTAGATAAGATACTGTAAACATTTGCTTATACAGTTAATCCTCAAGTTACAACAGTTCTTTTAGTGACCATTGGAAGTTATAATTGCACTGAAAAGTAACTTATGACCGTTTTTCACACTTATGACTGTTGCAATGTTCCTGTAGTCACGTGCTCAAAATTCAGACACTTGATAAAGGACTCATATTTATGACAATTGCAGTGTCTTGAATCAGGAGATTACCTTTTGCAACCTTTTGACAAGGAAAATGAATGGGAAAGTCTGATTTATTTTACAATTGTGTTACTAACTTGACTGCAGTGATTCACTTAAAAACTGTGGGGGAAAAGGTCATAAAATGGAGCAAAACTCAATTAACAACTGTCTTGTTAGCAACAAAAATTCTGATGGGCAACAGAATTGGGCTCAATTCTGGTCGTAAATCAAGGGCTACCTGTATTAAATTGGCTTGCTAGGATTCTTTCAGGACAGATCTGTCCCATCTTGATTAAAAGTCGCAGCAATTACATCTTCTTCAGTTATTCAGCCTAGGAACCTTTAAAAATAGAGATTTTCATTTTATCATGTTGGCTAAGGAGGGTCAGGATTTCTAGAAACATATAGAAGATACTTACTATCCTGACCCAAAATGGAGAGAGGCATGTAGTTTAAAACACCTCCTCCATTTTCAAATTATTAAAGAGGAATACAAAAAGAAAAAAGGAGAAAAAGCTGAAACAATAGCCTGGAGCACGGGTGTCAAACTCGATTGTGTCCCGTGATATATCACATCTTTTGCCTTTGTGGAGCTGGGGTGAGCATGGCCTCCACGTTGACACATCCGTTCCACAGGCTGCCAGTTTGATAGGCCTGGCCTGGCTCTGGAGGGAAAAAAATGGCTTGGCTATTGCTGCCTCTGCAGCTTTCCAAGTATTTTTGGAAAGCAACTGATTTTTCCGATTAGATGCAATATTGCCCATCAGAATAAGTCTATCAGAAATACATACTTCTTCAAGCTGTGCTTGAACTGTGAAAAGACAAAGCTAAATATTCTGGTTGTCTCCGTTTGACTTTGCTCAATAGAACAAAAGTGGAAGTCAGCACAGAACACTAACCGGTGTAAAGTCTTTCTTACTTGCCTTTCCAGGCAAATTGTTCCTGATCCTAGCCCAATATTTCCCTCCAGAAATTACTTGTGCTTACAGGCAGAGAACAAGGATTACACCAGGTTTGCACATTGACTGCACCATTTTTTTTTTTTAATGAGCAGTGTTGCAATGAAAGTGTAGGAAAATTTAAGAAAGAAGTTTTGCTTTGTTGAAGTTTTTCATTTCAAAATAAAAAATGCATTTTAACACAATGCACAAAAAATCCAGTGATTGTGTAGACTGAAAACTAAATCTGAAATTATATATTCATAACAATTTTCAGAAAATGAAATATTTTTATCTTAATACGGAAGCAAAAATAATAGAATTTGATCAGGAGTACATCAAATATGGATTCACTTTATATTATAAACTCTCTCTCTCTCTCTCTGTAAAGCACACTAAAATAGATAATTCTGGATATTAATTTTAGTATCTGCAAAATTATGAAACCTTTCTGTAATGACTCTTCTAACTAAAAACAGAAGAAAATCTTGTTATTGGGAAAACTTGTGAAGTCTTGCATTATTGTGGTTGACAATTGAGGAGAAAATAAATAAATCAGAAAAAACCTTCTAATTCTACAGTCAAGCACCAGATTGATAATTTAACTGAACATATCAAAAACTCTGCTTTAAGGAAAATATCTTCTTCTTAGCTGTGATAATTATGAGAGATAAAGGAAACTGTCCTGAACTCCTTATCTAGGCCTATTAAGTAACTAAAGGGAACATGAAAATAAAATGGTTTTTTCCCCCAAATCTTGAAGACATTGTTACAGCTTCCAAAAGATACGATTTTGAATAGTATCAAAATTCTTCAACTAAATTAACCAAAGTATGAAGAAACTGGATATTTGTACTGATAATGTAAAGCACATAATGCTGAGGATCACAATAACAAATGACAAAAATAGAAAATATTTCCAAAACAAAAACACATGCTTCTTTCTGCCCTTCAAGAATATTAAAAAGGAACCTTATCTGAGGGGTCCTTGGTGCTCTCTGAACTTGGTTGTTTTCTTGAAAGCATTTTATTACCCAAACTAGGTAACGGTCTATGGAGATTGTCAGACATCCAGGTCATGATTGTCCCAGAGGATCTTTTTCAAAAGGCAGCTGGACGTTGATTTTTCTTGAAGCTGTTTTTGCTTCTCATCCAAGCTTCTTCTTCTTCTGATGAAGAGAGAAACATTTTTGAGAAGAAACAAAGTCCAGCTGCCATTTGAAAAAGCACCGTTGGGCCAAACTAGGTAACATCACCAATGCTAGTCTCCTTTATCAGAATTTTTTCCTTAATTTATTTGCTTTATGAAAATTTGGAAGCTGCTCACAGAGTTTTGTTCCGCACTGAGGTTTGTTACTAAAGAGAAATATGCTTAGACAGTCTGTATGACATGAAAGAAGAAGCCACTTTATTTTTGGAACATTGTGGAAAAGATCAAATTATTGAGGCTTACAAAAACCATAGTTTTCAGTTAAAATTGACATATATGGCAATAGAAGCCTTGAATAAAGGAGCCTATAGCTCCAAGAAACAAACATAAGAATTTCTTTATTCCCAACCCACTATGTATGGTGAATCAGATGTAAGATTTTATACTTATCAATATGGGTTACAGATCTATGCTGAACTACACTGGATTCGACATGCCACTTTATTCATGCCTTTTATTTAGCTGGAAATCTTAACCTTTTATTTATACAAGAAGTGTAGGGAAATCATCTCCAACAATTGAGGAGTCTGCAATTTGAATATTGGTACTGATGCTATAACAACATTACTACACGTGTCAAGACTCCATTTCAGAAAAAAAGACAGGGTTATATTCTCTTCATTGTTTATGCAAGTCATGATTATGGCATTGCCAATTCTAAGGTTCAATACTACTGAAGATTTCTGGATAGAAAAGAAAGTTACAATAAAGTTGTGCATGACTATTTGGGGTCTACTTGGTCTTGAGAGTGTGCTTTCTAAGATCAGCTGGTGGCAGCCCTCAGTACTGAGGGAATCCTTCAAGGCAAGAACTTTGATTCAGATTTGGGTGAATCTGACTACCCGTAATCCTGTTACTGATATGCCATGTTAGCAGCAGTGGAAACCACTAAAGAGGATAGGTGATTGATGATTAACGATTAGGATTAAATATCAAAATGTGAAATCCTCAGATTTAGGATAACAGCACATAATAGTGTTACCATAACTGCTTTCTTTGTGGTTTGGCATGTTTGAAAATACTCTAACATGTATTTTTCAAAATATAAACTCTAAAATGGTACTATAATGACCTTTACATATAGAATCATTGAAGGCTGATTGATAAAGGTTCACAAGAGACCATCTCTATAAATTTGTAAAGTATGCTATGTTTGCTTTTTTTTGCAGATAAATTGATTGGATGGATTTGAAAGACAACCAAACGGAGAGATTTCTGGACTCTTTGAATGTAACTCTGTAAGTCTATAGCTAATTTTTTGAGGATGAACTGAGATTCAAATGCAGGGATTTATAATTAAATGTAAGTACAGGATCCTAGTGGAGCTAGAGTTTTGTTAGTGAGGATAAAAGGAAAGATGGTTTTCTACATAATAGTAGTAGTACAAAGGAATCTCATAAGCTCAACACTGTAGCTTTCTTAATTGTCAGTGATCAGCTGCAAAGGAGAAGTGTTGAAGCTTTACTCCCATTAGGAAGTCTATGGCTTAAGGTTGGCCGAGGGGAAAACCTGTTGCCTAATTAGAGCTCACCATATCCATAACAATCAAATTTAAGAAATGACTTCTGATATGGTCACCACTACTGAGCTCTCTAAATTTAGCTCTAAGTTCAATCAGCATATCCTGAAAAAAATGATCTCCATATTTTCATGGGAACAGAGACCTAATGGGAACTAAAACAAACCATGTCCTTGTTTATCAATTACATTTTAAATGGGAGCTATAGAATACAGAATAAGCATATCAAGAAATACAAGAAAACTTTGTTGATCCAGGAAAATCCATTTGACCATATCTTCATTCATTGTTCCATGCACAAACAACACATAAGGGGGGATTGTTATTCCTCCCAGATTCTATAAAGAAAACTTTTATGCTTTTTCCACTGGAGCAAAAATAAAATGAAAAGAGTCATGCCATTGCGATCAGGCACTATATTACTACAGAAAAGAGGGAGCGAGAAAAACCCTATTTTGAGATGCCTCTCTAGAACCATCTTGATTGTGGAAAACATTGATTAACCTTCCAGGCAACCCTTCATATGACCAAATGAAAATGTTGCAGGTTGCGTAACTACAATCTACAACTACAAATGGGGTACAGGTAGTCCTCAACTTATGGCCACAATTGTATCCAAAATTTATGTTGCTAACTGAAACATTTGTTAAATGAGTTTACCCCATTTTATGACCTTTCTTGCCACAACTGTTAAGTGAGCCACCGCGGTTGTTAATTTTGTAACATGGTTGTTAAGTGAATCTGATTTCTCAATTGATTTTGCTTGTCAGATTCCAAAAGGGGATCACGTGACTTTGGGACACAGCAACAGTCATAAATATGTTGCCGAGCATCTGAATTTTGATCATGTGACTACAGGGATACTGCAATGTTGTGTGAAAAATGGTCATGTCCCTTTTTTCAGCAGTGTTGTAAATTTGAGCGGTAATTAAATGAACTTTTGTAAGTTGAGGACTATCTGTATCAGAATGCCGTCAGACCTACTTACCCTTAGGGTTAATTGGATGTAAAACTGATCTGTTTCTGTTTGTGTAACATTTTAAAATTTACATTAACTCTTCCATAAATCAATAAATGTAAAACCTTGGGGATGGGGAAGGCAGCTCATGTGTTATATGTTAGCAGGAATGTGGGCTGGGCAAATGACTCAGGAGGTCACTCAGGAGGCAAGTGGCTCAGTCCACGTTGTCTTGGGCTGTAAATGGAATGGGGGAGGGAGAAATATACTTTCAAACTTGCATGATTCTGTTTATGCTATCTTACAATAAAGTAGAATTAGATCATCTGGCTATACCTCCTGTCTGGTCTGCCCCAGAAGGCTGACATAAGTACACCTATTCAATCACTTCCATCTTCTTGCTGATGTTGTCTTTAAATAAGTTAGAAAATAGGTGGAGAAAACATCTACCCAGTTTTTGGATTGGTTCCCTTTATGACCCAGCTGGTTAACAATGTTGGTAATTAGCTACTTTAAAAATTGAAGAGGGATAAGACAAATGCAGCACAATTGAAGACAAGTCTAGGAACGTCTTTCCTAATCAAAGAATGTGGAAAATACTTTTTTGTAGAAAGAAACTTCCTTTATTCATAGTTCCTTCTGTCACTTTGAAAGCTGCATCCATTATATTTTGCCATTACTGGTGGTTTTCCAAAACAATGCTTGTAATTTTCTATGTCTATTTAATAGCTACATCTTTGCATTCAGCTGGTGACATCTTAGAAGGATGTTTTTAATTTCCTAAGACTAAACAAAGATACAAACAAACAGGAAGTTGGAAATATTCAAGCATAAATGGTGTCATTTTCCAGACCATGGTTTCAATGAAACAGTGACCCTATTGAAGCTTTGTAATGAGCAAAGAACTCCAATCCAACTGGACCTTCTGGCTCTAGATTCTGACTTATATACATATTCTGCAAAGGGAGATAGCAGATAAGCCTTGGGTCAAGCTATGCTACGCAAATCTTGAAAGCTACACCAACCAGAAATATGGTGTTCTCTTTTTTATTTAAGAAATTAGAACGTTCTAAAAAAATGAGGAAAGGATATTTTCTTGAAGAAATGAAGTCTGAACAAGAAAAGCTAAAGGGTGTGTGTGTGTTTGCATCTGCTTAAATATGAATGCAAAATAAACCCCAAAAACAAACAAACCCAAACCATGATTCCCTGTCTTCAAAGTAGAGTTCATTTTTGCTACCAAAGTTCTAGCACAATATACCATCAACATATGGAAGCAAATTGCAAATTTCTGCATTTTACTAAGCAATTGCTAATTTAAATGTGTAATTCTTACTCCTATAGGATTATTTAAAAAAAGACCCTGGCATTTAAAACACGACAAAGCATAGTCTCCTTCTGAAAATTCCTTTTTCTTTGATAGCCTATTAATCAATCTACTTCAAACTGACAAGCAATGACAAGCACTGGTCAAGGCTCAAGAGTTGAAATGTTAAAAAATACTGATTTACCTTTGTTATGAATGGTTGTAATACTTTCCTAATATGTATATACATGCAAGACCCATTTCTTAAGGGGGAAACAGGCTACAGAAGGATTACACAATGTTCGAGAACAGGATTATACTAATAGTCTACCACAGTCAAAAATCTTAGATTGAAATGTAGTAAAGTTATTTTGTAATAGTTTATTTTACAGAATTATGTGGATTAAAACAGTCTAGCAAGACTTGATGTACTGAACCTCTATAAAAGTAGCCTAAAGAAATAAACAACAAAAACCTATCACAGAACAGGATCTGGATTTTTTAATACAGCAGCATTTAACTTAAAACTAATTAAAGACAGAATGATTTTTCTATCTTCATATAAGAATAATTGTAAAAAGAAAATTTCTTTAAAAATGTACCACTTCCAATGCCTTTATTTTCCATAACGTGAAATTAAATGCATGAAGCTACAAAATTAGCAATTGCTTTGAAATTTGTATACAAAACATAAGTTACCTCTACTTTTAAACTCATTTTTGTTGTTGTACCACGACAAACTTTTAAAAGTGGCATCCAAAATAGCTGTATACCATTCTAAAAAAGGGCACTATTCCTTTAATATTGTACTCTCCCATTTCCCAACACCCAGATTAAAATAGACAACTAGTCATCATCCTGTTCACGAACATTTCCAAGATGAGATTTCATATTACGTTCCCATAACTTCTGGTTGTCAGAAAACCCGTGCTTTCCTTTGTTGAAAGAATTTGGTCCTGCTGAAGTTGGAGTATCCCTGTAAACAAACAAAATCAATTGGTTCACCTTTACTAATTTAGTACCTCACACAAATATTTAAAGAGCTTCTATTACAAAGTGAAAATGCCGTATCTATATGCATCTGGCAGCAGTATGTTTATAATCCTGAAATCCTAAACTATTGTATTTGGACACATTTTCTTATGGCAGAAGATAAATACAATAAAAATATTTTCAACTGCTGAAAGCTAAAAAGGATAAACCAGAAACATGGCATGTATACAGGGCGGGGCATAACCTTTTCCTAGGGGGTCACAGCAACACTTGTAATAACAACACAAATAATTCATACACCATTCGAAAGCCCATCAAAAACTGAGTTTATTGACACGATTTAATAGTCAGTATGACCACCATTAGCCCTTGGAACAGCATTCAAACGAGGTGGATAAGAACACAACAAATCTTCAAACAGTCATTATTTTGCAATTCTAGGGCGGGGCATAACCTTTTCCTAGGGGGTCACAGCAAGATCGACAGCAGTTTACAACTTCCGCGACACCTCATTTTAAAGCCCATAAAAAACTGAATTGAATGAGCTATTAAATGTTAAATTTGCTTTAAGAATGGCTGGAAAATTCGATTCGGAAGAACAAAGGATCATTGACAGAATAAAATGCATTGCCTTTCGAGAGGCACCTCGTTTGAATGCTGTTCGAAGGGCTAATGGTGGTCATACTGACTATTAAATCGTGTCAATAAACTCAGTTTTTGATGGGCTTTCGAATGGTGTATGAATTATTTGTGTTGTTATTACAAGTGTTGCTGTGACCCCCTAGGAAAAGGTTATGCCCCGCCCTGTAAATTCCAAATTATAATCCCTGATTCACTTGGAAATAACTCTAGAAGAGCTACTTAAGTTTTAGCTTCAACACATAGCCAATATACTAATATAATGAATATTGTTCTACCATTTTCCAACAATCTTAATATGAAAGACATGTTACCTTCCAATGTTTTTCATACGCATTTTAGCTTCTGGAGGCATCTCTTCAGGTTCACTCTAAGTAAAAATACAACATGAACACAATTATTTTGTTTATAGTATAGATGAGATTGTTTTTGAAGGGCCTTTTTGTTATTTTGTGCTGATCTTGAATGTCAGCCCCCAGCATATAAATCAATCATACATGTTATTACATTCAACTTAATAATTTATTGTTAAAAATTTCATCCAATCTAAAGTTTGTAGTTTAAAATCTTTTATTAACATTAGAAAGACACAATACAGCTGTTGCAGCTAAAGCAGCATACTATCCCTATTTTACAAAACATATAGAGCTATGTGGCAATTCAGATTCAAAGGCAAAAAGATGCTTTGCACTGCTAAAGCTGCACTTCTCTAAAAGCCTTTAAACTAAACATATTTTCGTCAGGATTAGCAACTATGTGATTGTGTTTATTTACTATATTCTTATAATTAAATGTGTATGTGACTCAACTTTTAACTACTCTGAGCAGTACACAAATTTAAAAAAAACCTCAGAATAATATAATACAATAGTAAAAACAAGGAACATAAGATGGCAAAACATGGGCAAGAACAAAAAGCAGACCTGCACTACCCAGGAGGGCTCTTCAATTACCCTCACCAAAGCCTAGGTATTCAAAGTCTACAAAACCACCAGCAGGGCGAGTATTTAACGCTATAGATCTGTACTACATTCACGTTCCTGCACATTTCTCAGTTACTTACATCGTCATCTTCATTGAATACTGCTGCTACAGAGAGTGTTTTTGGAGCTAAAGTTGGAGTAGGTTCTTTAGGTTTCTGAAAGAGGCAAAGGAAAAAATTATTGATGCAAGAAATCAATACAATAGAAATTAGTAATTAAAAGCATGCTATAAACCTTAAGTAAACCAAATTACTAAACACAAACTGACATTTTACTAGAACTGTGCCTTTCTCTACCCTATATTACATGGGAAATTGTTTCTAAATCAAGACAATTCAATTTATATACAGTACAACTAAAACTCTTATTCTTGTAACTTTTAACAGGGTGAAAGGGTGCATCATAGGCAATACTTTTTGAACCAAGATTTACCTCAAATGGACTAACTTACAAAATGTGTCCAATATCCAGGACCCATGACTCCCACAGAATTGAAATTTGGCAAATCTTATGAAATATTTTATGCTATAAATATCATGAGTTTTGTGACATAATGCAAAATGTCATAAAACATTTTCTGTGCTGATATTTGAGTGTGCTATACAGTTTAACTTGGGCTATTTTCAAAGACATACATATACATATATATCTAAATGTATGCCAACTACTCCAGTAAAGGCAGTACACTATAAGTTCTGTCATTGTTGAAAAGATTGAGGAATCGGATAAGGAAATATCTCTCAAAAGATGATTCAATAGGCCACGAATTGTCTCCACTGCACTAAATTCATTTACTGGAAGAAAATAAATAAGAACAAATAAGCTCTATATACTTTACGAAACAAATATATTTGTAATTATTGTTCCTTATTGATTTGCAGCATCAATGCTGCAGCATGTTGTTTTTCCCCGACTATACTTCACCAGCATGTGCCTACTGGAGAGAGCGTGACTATGGAACCTTTATTGTAAAATGCTCTCCTGAGACAGATTCCTCCTGTGCTTACTTTACTGTTAATTTGGTGACTTGGCCAAGTAACGTTTGCAATTTTCAATTTAAAAAAAAAAACTTTATAAAGCTTAAATGGTTTCAAACTTTTGTAAATATTTTTATTGGCAATGTATGTATGCAAATGTATACTTATGTGTTTATTATACTACTAATCCACACAATAACTCAAATTACATTTTGCAAGCTTTCCTAGAAAAGGTAACTGCCACTAAAGTGAAAAGTATTTCTACAAGGTTTTTGTAATAATAAAAAACAATAGTAAAGATAATAGGCCAGCCTCTTGAATAAGACTCATTTGATTGTTTTTTTCTTCCAGTCAGCACTGACTTCTGGCAAATGCCTAGACAACTCATTGCAGTTTTCTTGGCTTTTTTTTTTTTTGCTATTGCCTTTTTCCAGCTATGAGTATGTGACCGGCAAAAGGTCATCTAGCTGACTTCATGTTTAACAGCAGTAGAACTCATGGCCTCCTGGTTTCTAGCCGGTGCCTTAACCAATATACCACACTGGCTTTCTAAACTACTAATTATATTCCTTTAAATGAATTCATATATCTTTAATTAAGGCTAAAGGATTAAAAATTAGTATTTATTTTTGTCAGTATATAATATTGCTAAGTTATGCACTCACCACCATACTACAGCAAACATTAGAATAGAAATTATCAATATCTTCACATTCCCAGCAAATTCCATTTTCCGTAAATCTTATAATTGTTCATAAAACAAGGCAATAAAAACCATCTGTAATTCACAAGGCTCAAATAAGATAAAATCAAGATTTTAAGACTATTTTTAATGTCAAAACAAATACTTATTCATTCAAATACTAAACATTACCAATTCAAAACATTTTTAAACCACTTACATTTGCTCCAAGTTTGATGGATATTGCAGGTGGTTTCTTTGCAAGCTGAGAGCCAATGGCAAACCCAAACTTGGACATTTTGGCAGGAGCAGGCTTTGTTGAGAAGTCTTCAGCATCTTCATCAGCTGCACGTTTTTCCACACTACGACTCGAGCTTTCCCCTCCATTACTGGAAGAAACAGTCTTAGTTTTCACAGGTTTTTCTGCCTCTTCTTCAGGTCCTGGTGAAGTCGAAACAACTTACCAAGATGAGCTATTTTTACTGAGTGGACTGATGGGAGCAGCAACCTCATAAAGCACTGTTATTCAGAGGCGACTTTTGCACTTACAGTGTCAGCACCTCCACAACTGTTTATACAGAGCACACTGTAAGGACATAGACATATAGTGAAGGGAGCTCCTATCACTTGGCTAATGCAGAATAAAAATAATTAAATTATATACGTAAATATATTTTAAAAATCATGTATCTGCATGACATCCCTACAAAAATTGTGAGTTATTTCAAATCAAGACAGAATAAACTCATGGAAATAATTAAAATATATAATTTTTAAAATATAAATTTATGCTGTTCTTGAATTACAGAAAGATAAAAAATAAAACTGAAAATTCTAACATTTAAACCACAAATATTTATGCCAATATAATTCTTAGAACTAGAAATTGTTACAAAGCTTATGGTTGGCTTATTGCAGCAAAAAACAAAGTTTGCTGTTAGCTAGGTGAAATTTAGTAATGTTGGATTTTATTTAGCTGGGTTTTAAACCCTGTAGATTTTGTTGACTGGAGTTTAAGTGATTCTCCAAAAACTAAGCAAAGCTGGAATGGATACTATTGGCATGGAAGGGCACAAGGGCTTTCTAGAGTTATAGACTACACTATGAAACTGAAATAACATTCTGAAATAAAATAGTAAAAATTATGTTGATATTGGTGGCAAGAAAACAATATGAATGTATCTGTGAAGGCATGATGAATTAAGTCCTATAAATTCCTTTTACCAACCAAGAATTTGCCCAAGATTTGCATGCACTCCAAAAAAAAAACCTAATCATTGTTGTTCATCTGGATAACGGCTGCTGCTAAGTTTTGAATTTTTTTCCTGTTTGTATTCCTTGAAATATACAGTGCATCAGAAAGTATTTAGACCCCCTTTCCTTTTGTCAATTTTCTTCTGCTGCATCCGGTTTCTACAGTTGTTGAAATTCATTTTTTTCCTCATTAATCTATACTCAGTATCCCATAATGATGAAGTTAAAAAAAGAATTTTAGAAATGTGTGTAAATTTATTTTTTAAAACATTGAAATATTGCATTGGCGTAAGTATTCAGACCCTTCACTCAGCACCTTTGGCAATTTTAGCCTCAAGTCTGTTTGGGTATGACACAACAAGCATTACACTCCTGGATTGCTTGCAAATCCTCTCAAGCTCAGTCAAGTTGGATGGTGACCATCGGTTGACAGTTATTTTCAGGTCCCTCCAGAGATGTTCAATAGGATTCAAATAGGGTTCTGGCTGAGCCACTCTAGGACATTCACAGAATTGTCCCTAAGTCACTTTTGTGTTGTCTTAGCTGTGTGCTTAGGATCATTGTCATGTTGGAAAGTGAACCTTTGGCCCAGTCTGAGATCCTGAGCACTATGGAATAGGTTTTCATTGAGGATATCATGTACTTTGCTCCATTTGGCTTTCCCTCAACCCTGACCAGTTTCCCAGTCCCTGCTTCTGAAAACACCTCCACAGCATGATTCTGACACTACCATGCTTCACTGTTGGGATGGTATTATGCAGGTGATGAGCGGTGCCTGGTTTCCTCCAGTCATAATGTTTACAATAGAGGCAAAAGAGTTACATTTCAGACCAGAGAATCTTGTTCCTCACAGTCTGAGAGTTCTTCAAGTGCTTTTTTGCAAACTCCAAACTTTCATATGTTTGCACTGAAGAGAAGCTTCCATTTAGCCACTCTGCAATGAAGCCCAGATCTGTGGAGGGCTGCATTGATGGTTATCCTTCTGGAATTATGTCCCATTTCCAAACAGGATCTCTGGGACTCAGTCAGAGTGACCATCATGTTCTTGATTACCTCTCTTACTAAGATCCTTCTCACCTGATTGTTCAGTCTGACCAGGCGACTAGCTCTTGGAAGAGTCCTGGTTGTGCCAAACGTCTTCCATTTGAGAATTATAGAGGCTGTTGTGCTCTTAGGAACCTTCGGTACAGCAGAAATTTTACTGTAGCCTTCCCCAGATCTATGCTTTGTAATAATCCCATCTCTGAGCTCTGTATGCAGTTCCTTTGACCTCATGGCTTTTGCTATGCTACAGTATGCATTGTCAGGCCTTCTATAGAGAGGTGTGTGCCTTTCCAAATCATGTCCAATCAATTTAATTTACCACAGGTTGACTCCAATCAAGGTGTAGCAACATGTCAGCAATTATCAAAAGAAACTGGAGTACCTGAGCTAAATTTAAGTGCAAAGGGTTTGAATACTTATGCCAATGTGGTATTCTTTCTTTCTTTCTTTCTTTCTTTCTTTCTTTCTTTCTTTCTTTCTTTCTTTCTTTTACTAAATTTACAGACATTTCTAAAATTTAGTTTTCACTTCATTGAGTGTAGACTAATGAGAAAAAATGAATTCCAACAACTGTAGAATCAGGCTGCAGCATAACAAAATTGACAAAAGTTAAGGGAGTCTGAATACTCTCTGAATATAGGTAATTTGTTGCCCTTAGGGCAGTGATGGTGAACCTTTTTCTAAAGGCATGCCAACATTGTGTGTGTGTGTGTGCCAGCAACTGCGCCCACACCCACAATTCAATGTGTCCTGCCCACCTGCACATCTACGCACGACACCCCTATATTGGGGGGGGGGAGTTTTCGCCATCCCCCAGGCTCTGGAAGCTTTTCTGAAGCATGGGGAAGGCGAAAACAGTCCTCCCCGGTCCTCTGGAAGCCTGAAAATCAGCTGAGCTGACAGCTCATATGCCAGCAAATATGGCTCTGAGTGCCACCTGTGGCACGCGTGCCATAGGTTCGCCATCGCAGCCTTAGGGATGTGGCTTCTGTTGAAACTTCTAGGATATGATATGCCCATATGACTAAAGCACAATACTGCTGTTCTGTAGGCTCACTTCAATACTCTGTCCTTTACTCATCTGAGTTTATGAACACCTCTCTGTTCTCTTGGAACTACTAATTTGGAATTATGCCTATCAGTTCATCATGCTATGCATTGCTAGCCAATCCAAACAGCATTGATATTTATGCTGGATCTGCAGAAGGTCACAAATTCTTAGGAGTACTAAGTATAAGACTGCTGGGGCCCAATTCCAATTAAGCATTGGAATTAAGCATTTTTGCTGAACATTTAGTGTTATAAGTAGGTCAATATTAAGTAGTCTTGGAGGGAAAGCTAGAAACTGAATGAAGTTATGATTTGAAAATGTACCTTTTAAATTCCATAAGGATTATATTTCAACCTATCTTATGATCCCCTCCGCCATAGAAATCAGGGATTCCTCCTGACTCTTAAGGGTCTATAGCTGAAGCTCCTAAGATTGAGGCTATGTACCTCTCATAGATCCTTCAGCCTCTTTTTCCCTTTTTGATGTCACTATGATTGTTGTCTATCATTCTCCTATATCCCTTATTTTTAGATCTGTTAGGTATTTTATTCTTCATTTATCACATAAATATGAGATTCACAAGTCTGTAGAGGGTGCAAAGAGAAGCATTAATCTGATAGACTTCTGGAATTAAAGTAACTGCTCTCCTTTCTCATCACCTGACCAGGAGCAACTTCAGTTCTCCATTAGCTGGGTTGGGACTGTCTATAACTGTGCTTTCTGACTACTGCTTTTGAAGGGACAGGTAGCCTGCCTGGCAATGCCATGTTCTGTGTGAATAGAAAGGACATAATGAGGATTTGTACGTTGTCAAATCCTAGGAGCTAAACTGAAGGATACTGGGTTTTGAAGTACATCATGGAATGGGCTGAGTATTGGTAGAGGAATAAGTTCACAATTCTTATTCCTCTACCAATACTCACCCCCAGTATCCTTTAATTTTCCCAGCATCATTTTGTCAACAGAGTAGTGGAAGTTCAAACTAGTAATCCTCATTTTAAATATGACAGGGTGTTGGGTGTTGCTATGCTGCTTTTCCAACCTCTAAGACTAGTCTACCTTCTGCTTTTTCTCTGGAAAATGTAGATTATCTTTTCAGTTCCATTATTCTTGTATTTCCAAGTTGATGCAAAAGTCTGGAACAGTGCAACTTAAATAAACATTTGAGGAGTTGACTTTGAGCAAGTACTAAGTTGTTATAGAAGCTTGCTCTAGAAACCAAACTATTTGCACTTATTGTTATTCGCATGAATCAAATTGATTCATCTATGCATCCCTTAGTTCTACCACAAAATTACAGGATTGAGATAGATCAGTGAAAATGAAACATTATAACACTACATAATGATATGCTCCAGTATATTCTTTCTCTAGCATGTTATTTATATGTAGTATAACATATAAATGTTAACTACATATAACATAAGACCAGCAAACACGTGTCTTTACAGATCAGCTTTATAGATGTCGTAATTCAACACATCTTGAATCACTAAATTCAAAAAAGGTTGTTCCTGAAGGAAATAAATCATTATGCATCAGATTTATATATGGTCTAGTTAGTATTTATATATGTTATGAGAGTATTTATATATGTTATGAGAGTATTTATATATGTTATGTTATGCCCAGATAAGCATCCACTGAATTCCTGTGGGGCCATTTTACGGACCTTTTATCTCATAATAACTATAAAAGAATGCTGATCACATTCAGTTTATTGCTAGAGCGAATAACTTGCACCAACAACTGCATTCTGAAGTTGCTGAAAAGAGCAATTAGCCGCGCCAACCTTCATCTGCAACGCTGGTGTATGAGGGTGACGGCCAGATAGTCTTCCAATCGCGCAATACATGCAAGTCGCTACTTAGTCTACCCAGGTGCCAGCTAGCTTGTTCTACAGGGGTCTAAACCCTGCGGGGCTCTGACGTGGACTAGATCCACATAAACTGCCTGGAGATTAGGTCACGAGCTCTTTCGTGGAAAAGTCCGAGCTCAAATGAAAAGCCGAGGAACGGGCATTATACGAGAGCCAGGCTGCGCACGGACTCTGGAGAAAGGGGGGGGGGGGGAGACAACTATCCCTCGACCTACGAGAATTTTCACGTCTTAAATTAAAACCTAGGCTGAGGGGGAGAAGGAAATGGTTGCGGAAGAGGAATTTGAGCGCAGTATGTTTACCTCCGTCAAGCCGCGGCCGCTTCAGCTTCACATCACCTCCTTTCTCGTCCGCCATTTTTTTTCTCCTCCTCCCTCCCTCCCTGCCCCTCCGCTACTGCGCCGTGAGTATGCGCAGTAGATGAGTCCTCCCGCGATCCATCCGGGAAAGTCAAGGTGGGTGGGGCGCCTAGAAGGAGCTTCTTTCCCTAAAGCTGAGCTGGTTATTCTTAGGGCTTTCCCCGCTCCTGTTACTTTCCTTTGGGAAACCCGCAGTTTCCAGTTGTCAAGGCGGCCGTTAAAGAGCTGCGGCAAACATTTGATTTGCTCGGCGGTCCTTTTGATTGGATACGACGTCACCGTATAACTGCTATCTCAAGCACAGACAAACCGGTTAGGTTCAAGAAATGTATTATTTGCAATTATCGTCGAAAAAACTCGGAAAAGAACTGTAGTACTACAAACCTGATATTGCTGATCAGACTGTTTAAATATCCTTTTAAAAATTCAGGGCCCATGACTTCCATGGAATTGAAACTTGGCAAATGTTATAAAACATTTTATGACGTACCCATTATAAAACATTTTGACATTAAAGACAAAGGAGAAACAGAGTATAATTTAATATGGGATATATGGTATAATCAATTAAATAATAGATGCAAAGATTAGAAAAGTAAGGAGGAAAGATGATTAACAAACCAGAAATAAATATAGGTACAAGGCTAGATAGAATACTTACTGTAAATAATACTATGCCCAGACTGTATAAAAGTATAAATTAAAATATACAGTACAATAAACATATGGACAACTATGTTAGAACTATGGAAATAATAGATATAAATATGATACTATATGAATATTTATGTATGAATAAGACATCAGAACGAGGAGGTATAATATGTATATTGTATATTGTATATTGTAAAAATGATGCAAAGATGAAACTGATGAAAAATGCAGAAAAAATGTACAATAAAAATATTTAAAAACCAATAATACATTTTGACATTAAAAGTCATAAAATATTTCCTGTGATCAGATTTCCTGATGCTTGACTATGCTGTACACTTCAAAATGGGCTGTTTTAAAGCAAAGGCATCTCTGAACATGTTCTGTTGAAAGCAAGACATTAAAAATGTTCTGTCATTGTTGAATCTGGTAAGGTGAAGATGATCCAATCAATCACGGGTTGAGTGTAAAATATCAATTTGCAAGCTTTTGAAGTATTAATTACTGGATTTGTAGCACAAAGTCAGCAGCTAAAACCATTTTACTTCAGCAAACAATATATCTGGTCAAAAATCAAAGTGGGGCACAGGCATAGTTTCAATTGATGTCATAGAAAGTTATGATTCTGTGTGGCCAAGCTTTCGTTTCACTTCACTTGAGCATTGTATACAGGTAGTCAATAGTTCATTCAGTGACTGTTCAAAGTTACAAAAAAGTGACATTACCGTTTTTCACACTTATGACCATTACAGCATCCCCATGGTTATGTGATCAAAATTCAGACGCTTGGCAACTGATTCATATTTATGACAGTTGCAGTGACCTGGGGTCATGTGACCACCTTTTGCGACTTTCTGACAAGCAAAGTCCATGGGGAAACCAGATTCACTTAATAATCATGTTACTAAGTTAACAACTGTGGCAAGAGATGTCGTAAAATGAGGCGAAATTCACTTAACAAATATCTCATTTAAGAACAGAAATTTTGGGGTCAATTGTGGGCGTAAGTTGAGGACTATCTGTATATAGATCTTTTGTTTCATCTTGAGATTTTTGGTATTTTCATTAATACATTTTTTTTATTTTGTAGGGTAAAATCAAAAATTAGTACAAAAAAATGAATACAGGGATGACCACATAGTTAGACTGCTTTAAAGATGCCAAAGAATATAGTACCCATTTCTAGTAAATGGGATTGCTTGAAGTCTACAGTACCTACAATTTAGACTCTGATGGCAGAATTCTCACATTATTATTATTTTGGTTCAATGCACAATTAGCCAACTGTTCAGACTGGATCTGTGCACCTGTCGAGTCCTTTCCAAGAACCTGGAATAGGCAGTGATATGTCCCTGTATATCTCACTGTACATTGTTATTGTAAACTGATATGTCACTATAGACACCCCAAGTGGGGCACTACCTTGACGTGGTTGTGGGACTTATGTCCTCTGAGGAAGATAAGAGCTATACCAGAGGTTCAACCATACTGGATGGGTCTAATCAGAGGAGTCAAACAAAGTGTGGTGAAACGTAAATTACAAAAATTTATACCGGCTCAGTTGTTGTGCAGGTTAACAAGGACCATGCTAGATGTTGGAATTCCTGGGCATCTGAGGAAAAATAGGGTACAGGACTCAGTCCTGCAGCTGTAGAACTATTGGAAGGAAATGAGGGAAAGGGAAGGAAATACCCATCACAAATAGCCCACGATTGAAAACAAAGAAATAATGATCTGTTAGAACAGATCAAGGGCAACAAGAAGATATTTGAAATGGATGCACCAATTTTAGAAAGAGCAACATCCAGAATCAGAAATAAGAAAACAGAGGATAGCAGATCAATGATTCGTATTTATACAATACGAAATAATAATTCACAGAAGCAGAATTGGAAGAACTGAAAAAAGTCTACGCAGGGCAGAGAAATCAAAGCTGTGTTGGAAATAATTTAGACTGTTGAGATAAACAAGGGAGAGTTAGCATTAGAGAAATCCAGAAGAGATATAGAACTGTATTCATTTGGAAACCAGGTACCCTCTGCGTCAGAAAAAACAAAGCCCTCTAACTAAAGTAGATGATTAAAAAAAAAACGTTTAGCATCTGGAATAGCACAAAAACATCAGAATAAGGTTCCCTGCATTGAGGTTTGTTCCAAAGAAACAGCTGGTACAAGAATTAAAAGATGCCACTACTGCAATATCAAACATAAGCACCAGCTTACTGCAAGAAACAAACCAACTAACGTACACCATAGCTCCAGTTATAAATATAAACCTGGGATGCAAGATCAACAAAGAAGAAAAAATCCCAAAGCCACCAAAATGAAAGATCACACTAGAAAATAAGATCAGCAAGCTGAGATCAGATGCAAGCAAGCTAGAACAAATGAAAGAAAATAAGCTGAAGAACAAGACCAAAGAATACCTAATCAAGAAATACCACTTACAAACACTGGAAATAATAAAGCAAACAACAGCTGTAGCCAAGATCAGCAAATACTAAGTTCAAATTGCAAATAGGCAAAATCTCCAATTTCAATCAGATAATCAAAAGAAATACAAGAATGTAGCTTGGTTAAAGGAGATGGAAAAAATTGTCATTATTATTAATCAAACAACTGCCTATCTCCTCATAGAGGGGCTCTGGGTGGGATAAAAGCAGAGGCAATTCAAATATTATAGGTCACTTACTTTAAAATGTATGGGGCTCATTCTACTTCAGGTATCTTCTCTTAGCTAAGCAATGGACATGTTCATGAAATGAATTTGTCACTGAATTCTTCTAGAATTTTTCACCTTAGTCCCTGTATTTCTCAATAAATTCCTACTCAACTATTACCCATGACCTGCTTTTTTTGTGTGATTAGCCCAGGCCAGGTACATATTGCTACAATAAGCCCAGTAAAGGAATACAATTCTGAGCAAATCAGAATACTAGATATTCAAATGTCAACACAATTACCAATTGCCAATTACCTCCACTAGACCGATTAGATCCCACAGATTAGGCCTCCTCCGAATTCCATCCGCTGGCCAGTGTCGACTGGCGACTACCCGTAGGAGAGCCTTCTCTGTGGCTGCTCCGACCTTCTGGAACGAACTCCCCGTGGAGATTCGAACCCTCACCACCCTCCAGGCCTTCCGCAAAGCCCTTAAAACCTGGATGTTCCGACAGGCCTGGGGCTAAAGAACCGTTGCCCCCGTCTCGAATGGTATGACTGTCGTGTTTTTTTTAAATTATGCATTGTTTTGTGTCGTTTTTAATTTTGTCTGTATCACCCCTTCCTTGGTTTGAGTTGTGAGCTGCCCTGAGTCCCCTTCGGGGGGAAAGGGCAGCATATAAATAAAATAAACAAACAATTAACATTAGTTACATAGGCACAAAAAATAAATAGGTAATGCATAGGTAACATCAGTATGTGTACAACTTGTATTTCTAACTTTTTAAGATTCTGTATTCCATGTAATGTGAACAATTTAGCCAAATAATACACATCATAAATTTGTTTATATTACATATGAATAAAAGTTAATTACCATGTTTATAGCATTGGCATATGTTCTTAGCAACAGCCATTAAAAAGCTAAAACAAACATATTCCTGCTTGTCAATGTATTTTCACTGGATAAAATTTTCCACACTATTGGCACTTTTCTCCCAATATGCACTACCACGGCCACTACACATGAAACATGGCATGTTCTACCAGCCTCCGGCTTTTTCTTCTGATATTCTTCACATCTTCCTTTCCCTTAGCTGCAGTGAGGCACTGTGGTGACCTGTAAATATGAACATATGTTGGACCAAATATAGATCATCCCAAGCTGGTGGTTTTGTGCAGAGATTGATCCACTTGTAGAATGTTTTGCTCCTCTCCCTTTTTATCTCTGGTGATTACAGAAACATCAAAAGAAGCTTAACTTTTGGAGATGGGAAGCTGGGATGGAATATCCACAATGTTGCTCTATTTTAAACAGTATTAATACTTTTGCACTGTATGCGTGATGTGTTTAAAACTGTAGCAAATCACCTTTTACTTTTAGATCATTTGATCAAAAGACAAGGTAAATACAATTATAAAATAATTAGATCAAAAACATTTAAAACATGTTTTAGTAAGTAGTCCTTTATATTTAACAACTCTAACTTTTAAATTAATACCATAACAATTGAAACAATTGAGTAATTTTTTCTTCTAAAATAAAAAGATCAACCACACAATTCACTTTTTTAATAGTTACATTCCTTACATAGTATTAATTCCTGCATAAAATCAGAACATTTACAGTAATTTGAGTTCCTTGTTTAGCAAAATTCACAGTAACCACATATTCCTCTCTATCAAAATTGGGAAACTACATTTACATAACTTTGTTGTATGATGCAATGCAATGGGAAGCAGAGAAAAAGTGTACTCCATACTACATTGGAGTTAGTGACAGACACACATCAACAATTACTGTTATTGACTTTAAGATGATAAAACATGTTTTTCAGCCCCATTGTGTATTACAGAGGTTTTCTCAGCAGTCAGAAGTGATGCTTCCTATATATTTACAGAATCCTCTTGTATTAAAACTACATGTTATTTAGTCTGTAAAAGTTCAAAGGTTTCTGAGGAACAATGTTATTTTACATGAAATTTATACTAGTCATGGGTGATTTACATACTATTCTTCCCACAATCCATTCCACAAACGTTTCTTGGAGAGCTCCTCTACCAATAGCTTTTTTTTAAAGTTTTGCTCAGCGATTTTTCTATTCTTTTGTTTATGAATAAACTGTTGCAAAGATGGATCTAAAAAACCTTCGTGCTTTCTTTTTGGAACAAACTCTAGAGCTTCCTTCCAATTTCCAGTATTTTTCAGAGTTATTAAGATCATTATCATTTGATCCAGAGTAAGAACTTTGCCTCCCGTTTTCCAATTAAAGTATCTTTCTAGAGGAAGCTGTGCTGTTGCCAACTTCAAGCGCTTTGCACGAGCAAGAGAGACTCCCTTTCTTATTGTCTTATCAACTAGGGATCCAATTATATAGATTTTATTATGGTCAAATGTTTCCATTACAGTGGGAGAATCAGCAGTTAAGTAGACAATCTGGTCCTTTGGAAATAATTCAACATAGGACTTTTCTGTTACTGTCACAAACAAATTGTCCCATGCATCTCCGTAACGCTTGAGGAATTCTTTGTGGTATGGCCCATCTTCTTTAAAATTACAGTAATATAAATGGAATGGTTCTACAGCTTTACGATTTGCGCCTTCACATTCCATCATCTGTTTCACTGTATTCTGCAATTCTCTCTCTGACATATCATTGTAATCCATGTCAAATATCAGAGGCTGGCCAAAACTCATAGCCTGAGCAGCTTTCCAATTGTACGTAACATCCATTGAGGAGTCCCAAATGGCTCGAAACAATCTACTTTTTGGTATTAGCTCTTCATTTTCCATTGTTTTTCTAAGTTCCTCCCTTTCTTCCTGTTGTTTTTTCTTTTTTTCTTTATCAGCATTCTTTTTCATTTCTTTTGAAAACAAAAAGGCCAAATACCTATTTCTTGAATTAACAGAAGGATATTCAATCAACCTCTTTAACTGTTCTTCAGTAATATTTTCTGGAACATGTTTACCTAAACGTCTAGACATGTCAATGTATTCCTTAATAGCTGCTATATTAGGCTCTTCCTCAGGTGATCTTTTTTCAAATGCTTCTTTTTCCAAGCCAGAAAGCACAACCGATTTCCATTCATCTAGATCTATGTTCTCATTAGCATTTTTTGAAATATTTTTGTTCAAATAAATCATCCTCAATGTTCCACATGTACTGATTTTGCTGGGCACTGTTAAAAATAACCCATATTTTGTCATTTTCGGTGCAATCAAATTGAAGGCAGATCTTCTAATCAAATTCAATAAATGCATGTTGAAAAAGATCAGAATTGAGAATTGTGATGTCCAATAGATACCTGCAGTCACATGTATATAGAAAAGAGAATATATTTGAGAAAAACAAACCTGAAATTGCTCATTATAATTATTATAAACATCAGTAATACAAGCTGATTTTATTTATTGCATTTTTATTCTATCCAAATCTTATGTTTCTGAATAGGTTGCAAAATAATGCAGTGCCAGTGACATCTAAGGGCTGAAAATAAAAGTATTTAGATCAGAGAGAAGGAATTTTAGCCTTTTTGTGATTTCAATCATATTTTGGAGAAGCTTAGGTTCCAACTGACCAAGGCAGTGATGCAAAGTAGACAAAACTGTCAAGCCTACTTTTTAAAAAGTACATGTATATTGAGAGTATTTTAAAGCTCAGGGCCATTTTTTGTATTTCTCCTTTCAAAATGGCAATAAAACCTACCAATGTGCTTGGTTCAGAAAATACTCCAGGAAATGTAGCCAAGGGACTCAGGAGTCATGGAATACTAGAATTCCTGTTTTTTTATTCATTTAAAGAATGTGGAAGACAAAGGAAGAAATGAATGAAAGGTAGATTATTAGTAGGACTATTACGTGAAAAAAGAGTCATCTCACAATAGAATGAATAAAAAGTGCATGTATGGAAAATTACACGGAAGCTTCCAGAAACAAAGACAAAAAACTATGTTAAAGAGTAAATCACAAGCATATGGAGTTACATTAAAAAGTAGTATTAAAAAGATGCTTAGTATAATAATTAAAGTAAAAGAAGCTGTCAATAAAAAAGGAAATATAAGAATGATTGCTGCAAAATTATGAAAACTGATTTTGATGTGAATAATGTCTTAAGATGCATATGGAGTTTGCTTTTGGGGTGCTGCATGAGTTGTTTAATATAAAGGATTTGTTAAAAGAAATGAATATTGAAATAAACTATGTAAATGTATGCTTCAGGCAATTTTGCTGTATGGCAGTGAGAGCTGGAAATGTCAGAAGAAATGAAAAAGTAATGAAAAAGTAAAGTGAATGAAGAACAAATGGAGGTATTTATATACTATAAAACACAGAGATACAGGTATGGTAAAATATATTTTGTAAAATTATATTACCTTTTATTTTTTAAATATTTGGTCACTTGATATATTTGTATAGTAACACAACTCTGAAGTTCTAGAGAAGAAAAACAGTTTTTAGAAACTTAAAATTCGTTCCTGCTTGATTTCGCTTAAAGCATAAACATTTGTTTAGACTCTTCTAGGCCAGGGGTGTTAAACTGGTGGCTCGTGGGCCAGATGCGTCATGCGGAGGCCACGCCCACCACAGCTGTTAATGGGGAAAATGTTGCAAAACGTCATGTGACAGCAATGTGACGCATTGTGTTTGATACCCATGTTCTAGGCATTTATTTTGCTATGGGCAGATATATATATATATATATATATAAAATTGGGTATCATCAGCATAAGGAAGATATATCATCCTATGGCAATAGATGAGCTATAGGAGGCTGTAGTGGAATCTCTTCCCCAATCACCACCAACTGGAATCAATCCTGGAGACAGAAGCCAAATTAGAACATAAATACTTTTGTTTCCACATGGAAACCGCTTCTAAAGTCCATGCTTGATGTGGAAAAGAATAAAACTTTGATTTTGAGTTTCACAGATTTATTGATTTACTGACTGGTTCATAATATTATGGTAAAACAAAAAGTTGTGATTTGTTAATGCCTTATTCTACTGCAAAGATAGAGTTGTAAGTCAATGTTTCGGTTTCTTTTTCTTTCTGTACCCTTCCTCACTTTTCTTTCCTCTGTCCCTTCCCCCTTCCCCCATCCTCTTATTTGCTTTTGTATTTTGTATGTTATACTTTATAACCTAATAAAAATGTATTTGACTGAGAAAGAGGCCAAATTAGCACATCATGTAGCCCTCCCCCCTAATTCTCTGAATTAATCCAGGATACCTTGGTCAATGGTATCAAAAGAGAAGTCAAGCAGAGCAAGAATGGATGCACAATTGTCATATTATCCTTGTCAGAGATCATTCAAAAGGAAAAAAATGTTGTTTCTGTCTGAAATCCTGACTGAAAAGTAGGTGATATTTTCTATTTTTTCCTTCTTTCTGCACTTTTTATTTATTTTCTTTTTTTAGTTTGTAATTTTAATTGTAATGTTTAATAAAAGTATTATTTTAAAAAATGAGGTCACATACAGAAAAAAGGCTTATGCCAGAAAGTTTCCTTTCCAAAACATGGAAGCTAATGAAACCATTGACAAAACATAATGGAAGACAATGAGCTTCTTATTACTTTTCTCCTTACTATGAAGCAAGCCCAAAGAGATTTAATATTTTTTTAGCCATGTGTACAAAAATATGGTTTTAATTTTAGAATTGAAATATATCCTTCTATACACACATGAGATCCACAACTATTATTTATTACTGAGAAATGGCCACCTCCCGGCAGGTATGTTACAATAAACTGCATTATTTTCAGTGAGATATTTATTATAGACTCATTTGGTCTCACCAGAACTATTGGTGACTACACTACTAGGGCACAATTCTCTTGGCAATAATATCTGTTTGCTACATTTTCTTCTCTGTTTTCACTATTATCTTAGTGCAGATATTTCAGGTGGTTTCTAATCTAAATACTAAAGCTTCACTGCTGTGGTTTTCCAAGTTCAGTTAAGGCTGACTAGCTGTGGCATAAGAAGAAATCACATTGAATTCAATAGAATTCAGAGAGACAAACTCAAGTTTCAGTGTAAGTATGCCTAATTAGGGTCAGAAATAATACAATGCGCTTCTTCATTCTTTTTTTTTTCTATTTCATTGATAAACGCGGCAACATTTAAAACAGGCATCACGTCCTTCCCATATTTAAAATGAGTAACATATACTGAAGAATTTTAAAGGGGGAGCAGCAATTTTAATTTTGCAAAACCAAATCTATTATAGTTGAGAGTCCAATTTCTTAGGTAATGAAATGGACTGAGGTTTCACGTTGTTTTAATAAACAATATCACTTTCTAATATCTGGTATACTTACCAAAACGCACATCTAAGCATGCCAACCCGCTCCGGAATGGGTCCGTCCCTAAATATATCCCGTCCGACACCCTAGAACTAAGACTCGGACGGATAGTTCCGTCAGCGAAAACAAGTTCTGTAGCGGTAGTTGGCATTGATTGGAGAAGGTCCTTGTCATTCACTGGGCCTCGTTAACAGTTTCCTCCCTCCCCACACGACCTCCCCCCCCCCCCCCCCCAGCAAAAACAAGTTTACGCGTGTTTGCTGTCGCGGAAGCAGTGCTAACCCTCCTGTCTCGTCAGCCGGTATGAGTTTCTTGCTGCCTCAGTTAAACAGCAAAAAGGAGGTGGATGAGGCGATTAAGACCGTGGCGGAGAAAGTCCTGGTTCTTCGCTTTGGTAGAGATGAAGATCATGTGTGCCTGCAACTGGATAACATTGTAAGCCGGCATTTGCTTTTTATTTATTTGCAGTCCCCGAATTTAAGCGGCGTGAATCGCCAAACATCTGCTGATCCTAAAATAAAGGAGAATATTTGTATTGTTTTCTTGCAGAATTTTTAATTTACCTAAACTTGACTAGATAAGCACTGATGATGTTACCTACTATGGGTAATGAAACGTTTGCAAGAAAACAACTAAGCTCGGAGAACACCCGATCCTAAAATATTTTCATTTGGTGCTATAGGAGGTCAGATAGATTTCCTGAGCTGGCATATTTCATAGTGAACGAAACTGCCATCTATATTTATCAGACACACATCTGATGCTAGCAGAATCTGCAGCAAGGCTTCTCTTAATCATTTAAATGGATGGATTGTTTAGTAGTGTTCTTGTTATCCTTGCTATCGAAGCTACAATTATTGCTAGTGTGTTTCCAAAAGTACATCTAATTATAATCCAACTTTTATGTCTTTTCAATCACAAAGGATCTCAGTAAATTGAGGTTTAAATTATTCTGTTTTTCACTGCTGTTATTGAAAGCCTTGACTCCTTTCTTCGTGCATCCAGTGTAACACATAACTTTGGTCTCTTGACAGCTTGCAAAAACATCTCATGATTTGAGTAAAATGGCTGCAATTTATTTAGTGAACGTGAATAAGGTTCCAGTGTACACCCAGTATTTTGATATTAGTTATATTCCATCAACTGTCTTCTTTTTCAATGGGCAACACATAAAAGTGGATTATGGGTAAGTTGGTTTGCATGTAGTCTAAGTGTGATCATGTTTGTTGGTATTAATTTTATTATTCTGTGACTTAGTCTGCTTATTATGCAAAGCCATTATATAGGTTGATTTTGGTTTGAATTTCTGTGATTTAATTAGGTCACAGAATATGCCAAGGCAAGAATACAGGAAGCCAGGAAGTATTTTCTGTGACACTTTTTTCCTAATTAGGATAAGTAGGATTTGTATGCAGAATATGTAAGAAGTTAGTTCAATGTTACAGAGATGGGTTGGCATGACTTATACCACACAAGGCTTATGGGGATGGAAAGTTGGTGAAATAGCTAAGTGAAGTTTATTAAGAGTTGCCAAATATTTAATATTTTTAACCTGTATCATATAGTAATTGTGACAGCTTCTGTTTAGTTAGAAAGATACAGTTCAACTAGGGGTGTCTAAATTTCTCCATGCAGTTGTATTCAGCAAATTATGGCATGGGGCAATGCATTAATTCAAACACTGACAGATTGTTTATTATATTGATAAATTGGGTTCACCGACAAATGTGCGATAGACAAATGCGCGCTGACAAAACCGCGATGTCAAAAGCGCACTGACAAATGCGCACTGACAAAATCGCGTCATCAACAAACTACATAGTGGGACACATATACGTACGTGATAACCCTAACCCTATCCTAATCCTAATTGTGCTTGTCATCGCGCTTTTGTCGTTACGCATTTGTCATCGCGCTTTTGTGGGCACGATTTTGACGTCTCGGTTTTGACATCGCGGTTTTGTCGTCACGCATGTCTATCGCGCAATTGTCGGGTCACGGATAAATGCTATCAATCCATAAAAGTGTTAAGAAATTAATACTGAAGATTATGGATTTTAGTTTCCAAAGTTAGATTTTTTTGAAAATGAAGTCCTATTACAAATAATAAAACATATTACTGGGCATAATGAATCTGTATGTAAATAGTTCTATCATAAAACACAGTTGTGGCTAATTTTACATTGTGAAGCACACCTTATAAATTAGCTTTATATCAGAAATAGGAATTGCTCTGTCATTGATGTCTAGCCATAATGTCTAAATTGAAACTCATGGTCATAGGTCCTGAAGCTATAAGTTTCATTATCCATTTATGACAATACTTGAGAAATCACTAGAGTGGATGAACTTTTAATTTGATCTTGCACAGTTATATATAACGCTAACATATATTTGTAAACGTGAGAGCTTGATAGATTCAGATTTTGAACTACTTGTATTTTTGAATTTCAGCTTTAACATTGTTGTTTAAAATTGGCTTTGTATTATTTTTTTTCCTAAACAGATCGCCAGATCATACCAAATTTGTGGGAAGTTTCAAAACAAAACAAGACTTCATAGATTTGATTGAAGTGATCTATCGTGGAGCAATGCGTGGAAAACTCATTGTACGAAGCCCAATTGATCCGAAGAATATTCCCAAGTATGAACTTCTCTACAAAGACATTTAAATGCCCTTTCTGGAAATAAATGGAAGTTGGAATGGGCACATCTTAACACTGATTATGCCAAGGCTTATTTGAACATGTGTCCCAACTAAGCCAGCAAAAAGAAGTAATCTTAATCTTTGCATGATCATATTGGTCAACATCAAAACAGACAGATTTTCTGTCATTATTTTCCTTAAAGTTATGTATGTCAACAAGTTGCTGACTTTCTATTGTTATTAGCTTATAGCCTATATCTTAAAAATGTGTTAAATAAAGGTACCTGCTCTAAAGCGAACAAGTAAAATTCCTTGAACTATAAACAAAAATAGAACCTTTTTTACACAAGACTGAAAGACAAAACCAAATAAATCATTTTATAGATGAACATTAAATAAATTACAAATAAATCACGACTTAGCATGTGTGAACCCAGCTGTAGAAATCACTCGTTTGTATTCTTTCCTTTTTGACCTAAAGATAGTTGTATTTTATTATATTATTTAATAAAATAATAATGTATGTAATTGCTGTAAATATTTTTGCCTTTGTCCTGCCTGTCCTGTTAAGTTTTCGCTCTAAAACTATTTTTATCAGCCAGAATTTGGAGCCCACGTGAGACATGTAATACTAAAATCTTTAACTTTTAAAGATGGAATCATGCCATGGATGCATCTGCCAGTAGATAGCCTGCTTCTATCCACCCCCAAACTTACTACCTGGGTTCTTTGGGGGAGCTATTTAATGTCTGGGTTCATGGTTTCAAGCAGACTGATTATATGATGGTTGAGGGAGGAATAGCAGAGTTGTTCCATAAAGTAGGAGCAATGATTCTAGTTGTGAGGAACAGAATTGATTGTAAGATAGAGAACAATTTAACTGGATAATTTAATCTTTCTTCTCTGTAGATGCAGGTCATTTTAGAGCAAAAATAACATTATTATTTGATTATGGTGGATAAAATTGAGACCTGGCTAGGAGAAAAGGTGAACTCTATCTTCTTTTTCTATTGTGAAGTGGATTCTGGAATGTTGGGAGAACAGATTATAGCTATGTTTCCTAAAAATAGATAGGTAATTTTTACCAGGATGCCTAGAGAGAACAGATCTTTATTCTTCTTTCCTTTTTTTCATAACCCCAGGATAGGGTGAGAATTTAATTTGTGTATGATCCCTCAGTTATAGATTTCATAAAACAGTATGACTGATTAGGGACTTGCTAGTTTATTTGTGCAATTTCATTTTAAAACATTAATAAGAAAAATGCATAGATCTGTATACATACATACATGTATATGTATGTGTTGTGGTCCGCCGGCGGCCTGCGGAGCTGGCAGCAGAGTGGGACAGTGAGGAGGTTGGGGAGGAGAATGGGCCAGTTCTGGAGTCTGGGGAAGGCTTGGACGAGGGCCCTGCATCGGAGACAGAGAGGGAGCCAGGGCCATCTGGGAATTATGTGCTGCCTCTGGAGCCTCCAGAGTAGGACATCAGTGAGGCAGAGGAACAGGGGGAGTCTGTTCCCAGAGCGTGCATGCACAGAGCTGCCAGAAGGCAAGAACAGTTAAGACAAAAGAGACAACTCGGGAGTAAGGCTTGGAGGTGGTTGGCCCCTCCCATAGAACATAAAGGAGGAGCAAAGGCAGGTGTGTCTTTGCAGGAAGCAACTTTGTTCATTCTTGTTGGTTTAAATTCTGAAGCTCCATTTTGACTCTGTTCTGTGTGGCCTTGCAAGCTAATTGCCAATTAGGTCTTTGGCAGTGTTTCAAGGAAGATAAAGGTGGGTGCTTATCAGCCTTATCCCAAAGACTTTTATTGTTTGACTCTTTACAACTATTTGTGACTCATTACGGGCTGTGAATGAACATAATTCTCAGCCTTTGAAATAAAAAGAGGGTTTTTGGGACTAAGTGTGTGTTTTTTATTGTTTCAGGAAGCCTGGGACAGAACAGTATGTATATGTATGTATATAGTGACTCTAGATAGGGTTTAGATAGATATATAGATAGAGCGACAGACACACACACTCGCTCTTATTAGCTTCCAAGATTGCCACAAGGACACTCATATTCAGCTCAGTGGACAAACTATTCCATAAAATGAGAATACCTAATATTAGGCCACCCTTCTGCCATGACTGATAGGATCTTTTGTAGATTCTGTGGTCATCTAGATAAGACAGAGTACATTTGGGAAAGACAAGTGTCTTAAATATTCAGAGCTTTAAAGCTGATGAACAGCTCACTGAGAAATGGACTCCAACCAGTGCAACAGTACCAAGACCACTGAGAACATAGGTTTATTTATTTGTATCCTGCCTTTGCCGCAAACATGTCCAACACACCATCTCCTATTTTCTCCACAGCAACTCTGTGCAGTGAGTAGGACTGTGAGAGAGTGATTGACAGTGTCCTAACTGGCTTTCATGGCTAAGGTGGGACTTGAACTCATGGTTTCTGCTTTCTAGCCTGGTGCTTTAACGACTAGACCAAATTGTATTGCTGCATTTTGGACCACCTGAAACTTCTGGGTAGTGTTCAAGGACAGCCCCATGTTAATCAGATGACAAAGGCGTAAGTGATCCTCTTCAGAGTATTAAATTCCAGATAAAGTTGCAACTCGTTTATCAGACAAAGGCCCTCCTAGTCATGCTGTGTATAGGAACTGATTGTTCAAAAAGATCCCAGGTTGCAAATTTGCATTACAGGGAGTACAGCCCAGTAAAGTCAAGGATAATACAATCCTGGAATCAGAAGGCTTATGATTTAACAATCATTCTGTAATGATAAGTTTGAGTGTGCTTTTCCTTGAAAGCCTTCAGGGACCAACATGGGAAATTTACACCATCTCCCATTGAGCCTGCGGTGAAGCTGTATAACTGGATATCATCATATTGGTGAAATTTTATCCTGAAGCAACAATTTATTTCTCCAAGAGATTTCATATAGATTCAAATCTTGGTGCCAAATCCCACAATACATTTCTGGTGCTATTTGGTGCATTCCAGGAATTCATAGCTCCCAAAACAAATATAATGCTATCCTATTTATTCCAGTGGTGAGTCACATTGCTGTTTTCATGTTGGTCTGGTCTTTTGCACAAGGGTGGTGGCCATTAGAGATTTTGTGTTTTACAGTTGCTTATGAAGGTAATTTTGTCAATCATGCTTGGAATAGGGAACTCTTCAGAGACAGACAGGATTACTCCTAAACAGCTTCTCTAGTTCTCTTCAAAACTAAGCTTATAATATATAGACCATGTAGATAACTAGAACACAGAAAAAGTTTAATCAAACTACTAAGGCACAACAATCGGGTACTATGCTGCAACTATATGTACAACAAATATGCATTTTATTCTGTGCATATGGCACAACCAGCTTCTATCCAACAAAATTTTCCCAGGTAGTTAGTTAAAACAGTTTCAAATTTTCTGTAAGCAGCTATGACTTACTGTGATATTTTTAATGGGATCTTTGCAAAAAATCTTTGCAGCTGAGAAAACTCAAATTCTTGAGTCAGTTACAGTAATGTGTTGTTAGTAATTTGTAAGATTAATATTAGATAAATTTGTAATTTTGGGGAATATAGGAAAGCTGCTTGGAATGGTACAGTTCACTGTATATTTGTATTCTTGCCTAGCTGACATAATACTCCATTGAGAAAGGACAGAATGATGTTACTTTAGATCTTACTAAATCTTACTATCTCTCTTAAATTGTAGGTTAGCCTCCTGTATTTGGGAAAAGGTATAAAGAGGTTGTGACTAATCAGCTTCAAGAAAGATTATCTAGATATATTTCAAACTAACTTGAAAACAGACAGTCTAATAGATGATTTATCAGTCATTTCTGTAAGACTAATAGACTGTTTTAGTCTAAAGTTTGGTGCTAGGCATTAAAGACGGGTTGGTGATACCCAAATCTTTTTCTCTATTTCAGTCACGAGAAAGGGCAATATTTTTTGAAATGTATGTCCACAGGGATAATACTGTAAGCTTGATGCAGGATAATAAAATGAAATTAAAATCAGACAAAGCAGAGGTGTTTATTATGAAGGATCGTGATCTAGATCAGGGCTGTCCAACTGGTCGCCTTTGATTTGGATGCATCATGTGCAGGCCATGCCCACCCCAGCTCTGTGAATGGGAAAACCATCGTGAAACATCACATAATGGCAACTTGATGCAATGAGTTTGACACTCGTGATCTAGATTCTAGAGGACAGGGCTGTACTTCAGAAAAAAGTAATAGTTTGAGAACCCTCCTACATGTTTTCTCAGGTTATCAGATTGCTTTATAGTAACTAGCTTAGAAACTTCTTCATGTTCAAAATGCAGCAGAAGATTGTTCAAAGACTATTTGGAAGGTAGCATTTTGTCTGTCCCTCTGGGAATTGGCTGCACTGTCTGCCAGTTCCTAGAGGACATATAACATGCTGATTATTATCAGTAACCCTAAATCATCTCGACTCAAGTTGACTGAGTATATGCATGATTCTCACTTATAAGATTGCCAGACAGTCCATTTTTCAATATATCAACCACCTGGTGATTGTTTTGGGATTCAGTCTATTCTGTCATCTCTAGGTTGTAGAATGCATTTTCTGTAGGTATTCAATCTACATTTTTTACAATCCTGCAAAAATGCCTTGAGGGCCCATCTTTCCAACCCGTATTTTCATTCTTTTCAGAAAGTTGAAATTTTTATATAAAATTTATGTGCATTTTAAGTCGTTACTTTATTTTAATGCTGGTTCATGACTGAAATTGTAATTTAAATCCAACCTGAACCAAAACAACATTATTCAAGTAAAATGGAACTGAAAATGGAGATAATAATCTAGAGAAAAGAGATTTTTAAAAGTAACTTTTAAAAAATAGTCTTAATATTAACAATTAGTAAGATCAATCTAATTTGATGTGATACTGTCAAATAAATATAATTTTAAGCAGTAATTTTTGTAAAATGTTCAACATTTCTATGCTGATTTGAATATATACTATACATGTACTCTTAAAGTTTAAAACATTTAGAATTATGCTAATTTGAAGTACAAGTAGTTGACTAATATTTCAAACAAGATTTTAAACCTGTTTCTGATGTTTATCCTATTTCTATTTTCATTGATTTACTGATGCTTCAGATTAAACGATAGTTTTTAAAAATTTATTTGTAAGACATTGAAAGAAAAAACTGTCACTAAATTACAAATTCGTACAAAGTATCCTTTCAACAACTAAAATAAAGCCTGACTATGGAATTCAAAATGGCACCTTATATAACATAATATCAGCTTCAGCCAAAGGGAAAGAAAAGAAATAATATATTAAATAAAAAAGTTTACGTTAAGAGTGTGCCTAGGCATTTGCATTGAATACATTTTTTATCTGACAGAAGAAACTATGAAAAACATATAAACTTAATTTTTTTTCATGGCATTTTTGCTCCTTGTTACAATAGGTGATCGGCTGAAATTGTTTTTAGTACTAGCTTTCAATGCATTCTTTAGATACTTGAAGATGGACTGCAGGCTAGAGAATGGAGCCATATTGTACTTTTCAGATCCAGTGGAGACTATAGGACAATCCTTTTTCATAAGGTAGTCTACTGACTTATCTATAGGCTTACTATTTGATACCCACTCTTGACAGTGCTTCCATATCCATGTTTGTACCTCGGAATTGCCTTGTGTCTGATGTTTCATGTGATGTTTAGAGTCAATAAGTGCAACGGCGCACACTTTGTTCATCACTTCCAAAGTTCTTTGCATGAGTAAGTTGATAAAAATTAATCCCCCATAGCCATGGGCAACAAAGGCCACATTTCTAGAAGTCATCTTTGAAATGAAGTGATCCCAAACATAGGTTGTATGTTCTTCAGGGTTCCTGCTGTTTCTTTTTGGGACTGCGCATGAGAAATTTAGAGGCCACATAGCATCATTCTCCACAAGGCTTAAACATTCTGGTTCTATTTTCAGATCTAAAAAATTGTCATTAGGGTTTAAAACTATCACTCCCCAAGAGTACTGTAGAGCCATTGTAATGAAAGGTATCTGAGATCCCTGTTGAAGGCCTTCATGTATTATTGACTTTTGTGCCCATTGGCCTGCACGAAATGTCCCTTGATCTTGAAGGAGGACAAGTAAAGTTGAACTATTTGTCAATGCATTTTCACTCATGAAAAAGAAACTACACATTTTGCTGTCGGCCATACATGTTGGGATGTAAATCTTCTGCAGACTGCAAACTTTTTCAAGGAGCTCATAAACATACTGAGTTATTAACTGTCCAAGAATTTGGTAACGTTTGTGATTATCTTTATATGAATTCTCATAATTAAAAACAAAAGGTTCATTAGTGTCTACATGCTTAAGCTCACCATTTTTGTTAAAGTCGTATTTAAGTTTTTCTGGGCACTCTGAATTATTTATTAGTTTCCTGAAGCTCACATCTTCAATCATTTGTAGCCACTATAAATAAAGAAATTATATTAAAATATATTTTAAAAGTTTTCAAGTTTCTCTAACAGTTTTATTTTAAAAAATGTTATCTTTATTAAAAACACAATATTGCTTTTCATATATTGTCAAAAAGCAGTAAAATTGTATTAGAACTATAACCTCTAGGAATATGATTATGAAACATCTGAAAAGTAATACTTAAATCATATTGACCCAAGGGGAGGAGTTGAGCAAGCAATTGTTTCTCATCTTCCTCTGAAATCAGCATGACTCAGAAATACATATAGTATCTTTGGCTAGAACTTGCTGTTTATTTCTGCCCTTTCTACTTCAAGAAACTCAAAGCAGAGATACTTTCAGTTGGCCAGACCTAAATGCACTGGTTTCAGATGTAACATTACTAGTGTTATCACACTGAAGATGATACCTTGTTGGGTAATGAAATGCCTGCAAGCAAGCAAACAAACTCAGAGAGCATAATAAAATAACCTCTTACTCTAAATTAAAACAAAAACAACATATAAACAATATATATACTAAACAGTCCAAGAAACACTAAAATTATTTAACAAAATAACTTATTTTAAGTTTAAATATAATCCTTAAAAATATCCAATATAGAATATTAAATACTAATAGAAACACCCAATATTTCTATAGTCATAACAAATCTAATTATCAAATCCTAAAACCATATTATTTTTATCTTTGTTGTAGAAAATACATAATATATTTTAGTTGCTAGTCTGCTCTAAAACATACAAAATTTTCATAAACTTGAATGTATGTGCAAATCATACTTACATTCATCTTGCTTGAATAATGCAAAGATCTCTGAATATACTTTCATCTACTATGCTTCAGAAACCTCTTTAAATGAGACCCAGGCAGTGATGAGTTGTAGAACTCTGTTGTTTTCCAATACTACTTTGGCTGTAGTGACAGAAGCTATTATAGTTTTTTTTTTTACATTGGTGTTCCTTTTTAAAATCAAAATACATTTTTTAGATCTGTATAATGGGCTTACACTTGAAAATGTTACACTGACGTACACTTAAAATTGTATTGTTAAAATTGAATTGTTGAAATTGTTGTATTGAGACAATTATTTTTATCTGCCTCATATTTAAAATATAATAATTATGCTAGAGATGTTTACACCACTCCTTTGTTAATTGTTGTATTAGCCAGCTTTAATGAAATACAAAAATGTACATTAACAATTCATAAAAATGTAAACTCTTGCCTATATTTATATATTATTTTTAATGTATTTTATGTACAGTAGATGTCTGTGGACATTCTCAGTCATCCAGGTCATGGTTGTCCCAAAGGTGCCTTTTCAAGAGGCAACTGGACTTTCTTGTTTTTCTTTGACTTCTCATCGAAGAAGCTTCAGCTCTGACTGGATGGTGTGTGTGTGTGTGTGTGTGTGTGTGAGTGAGAGAGAGAGAGAGAGCTGAAGAAGCTTCTTGGATAAGAAGCAAAACGTCTTCAAAGAAAAACAAGAAAGTCTAGTTGTCTCTTGAAAAAGCACCTTTGGGACAACCATGACCTGGATGACTAAGAATATCCATAAACATTTAGCTATGCACTTTGGACTGAATACCCATGTATGGTGCAGGAGTATGAATGGATTTCCAGAAAAATGCACTCAGGAACCATTTGTGCTTCAGTTTGAGATGGAGACAACACAGACTCATCCCCAGCAGCCTGCACCTGTATTCAACAGTGAAGGGGCACAGGGCAGAACATATAGCTCCACAACATAGTACTTTCAGCAGTTTCGAGAAGGCTCCACCCCATTGCACTACTCAGGTGACCTGAGGACACCGACAAACCTCCAAGTAGCTTCAAGGACTCTCTAAAAGGATGCAAATGACCAGCTGTCTTCAAGGAATATAAATCCTTCCATTTCCAGTCAGAGCTGAAGAAGCTTCTTGGATGATAAGCAAAACATCTTCAAAGTCTAGTTGCCTCTTAAAAACATCTTTGGGATATTTTATGTAGAGCATTTAATGGGTACTTCTGAATTAAGGGCTATAAATCTATATGTATCTAAAATATGTATTTAAACCCATCTAGCTAGGAAAGATAGGGATATTTGAAGAATGCATGTGTACAATTTAGAATTATTGATAACTGCTAAGAAAATTATACTTTCCAGGACAGTGAAGGAGGCAATGGGAAAAAAATCTAGAGCCAGCCATAAGGGACTGCAAACTAGCTGCAAAGTTCAACCAAATCACTTCAGTGATAATAATAATTAAATCTGGAAAAATAACTTACAATATTGGGATTTTAAAAGTTTGACAAAAGTTGAGTGCTTTTATGGATTACCTTATTTTAAGGTTCATAGCAATAGCAATAGCAGTTAGACTTATATACCGCTTCATAGAGCTTTCAGCCCTCTCTAAGCGGTTTACAGAGTCAGCATATTGCCCCCAACAACAATCTGGGTCCTCATTTTACCCACCTCGGAAGGATGGAAGGCTGAGTCAACCCTGAGCCGGTGAGATTTGAACAGCCGAACTGCTGAACTGCAGTCAGCTGAAGTAGCCTGCAGTGCTGCATTTAACCACTGCGCCACCTTGGCTCCCTTCATAAAGGGAAGCCTGCAAACCCAAAAAGGTCATCTTCCATTTACAGGTTTTCCATTTCTAATTTATTTCTTTTTTTTTTCCTTTCCACTAAAAATCTGTTTTTAGTTAGAGTGACATCTAACTTTTGTTATGGAGAAATAATGCCTCTCTTCATTACAATTGCCTCAGTACAGCAATAATTGGATAAATTTCTAGTGAGACTAAAGCCCATTTATCAATAATATCAAAGTCTATCCATATAGAAGCACCAGAATTGGAGAATTTAACTTAAGAACATGTTTCAGATTGATTTCTAGTAAAAGATAGTTATTTCTTGAAGTGCTGTAGTGACTGTCTTGATTTGCATTTTTACCAATTCATAATTAAAGAACAGTCTATAAGACAGTGGTTGCTTTTTTCTGAAGAAAACTAACATGAATAAAGCAGTTTAGATAAATGGGATACTGGGTTGAAGGTAATAATATTCTCAAAGGAAGAGCAATAGCTAATTCTTAGGCTCAACTATTTTCTAAGCTTAACTCAATCTTTTGAACCACAATTCTATACACACCTCTCTGTAACGTGCACTAAATATAATTTACTCTCAAGTTGACAACACCTCTACTCCATCCAATTGCAGCTCATGCAAAGTCGCTTGGTTTTTAGACTTGGCATTGCGGAGTTTATTTTCCACTCCACAGCTCATGTGGGATTTTCAGCTATTCCCACCCCCCTCCAACTTTCTCTGTAACGGATTAAAACCCCATTTTTCAATTCTCCTTAATTGGAAATAGTTTAAAAATAAGCCAGGACTGAATCCCGGTTTTGGCGAAGTGCAAAACGACGCCTTCTTTTGGAGGACTTACACTACGTATTTAGATGGCAGAGAGCGAGGGCGGAGCCGAAGCGCCCTGAAACGCAAAACATCTCCGCACCAACTCTGGCCCCGAATGCCCGAGGACTCATCTGGACGAGGCCCGACTGCAGCCTCTAGCGACGGCTTTCAACCCCTCGCAACGATTTTCAAGGCCACATGGCTCCGAAGGGCGGCGCCTCTACAGGAAGTGGGGGGGGGGGCGAAATGCTACACGAAGCGGCGCAGTTGTCTGCCGGTGGCGATCCGAATCAACAAAGGCGAGCGCGGTTGGAGGGGTAGCGGGGCTTCAATCGGATCAGGTGAGAGAGAAAAAGAAACATCGGCAGGCTGGTCGATCGCAGTTAGAGCTGTTTCAGGGTTTGCTGCGAGCCTTTCTTCGGGAGGAAGTTGGATTCTGCAGGGGTAGCCTTGGAGGAAGCTCTGCGAAGGGGTTTCAAGCAATCGACAGGGCAATATGGTGCGCCCCATAAACGGCGAGGTGGGCAGGCTAATAGTGCCTGTTCCTTGGTGGATAAATGGTAACTACAGCGCAGTTACCTCCGTGGTTTTTTTTTTGTTGTTGTGGTTTTTTTTTTATGGGCGTGAAGCCCGTTCTGTTCCTTCCGCATCCCAGTTCGGATGTTTGTGCATTTTTTATGTTCACAAAGAAACACACACCCCGACGAACACAAGTGTACGGTTTTTTTACATTATAAAGATATACGTTGCTTCCGTTAGTCTCATCCTGTTCGTTTCCTTAGATGATTCAGTTTTTTATAAGGGACTCCGTGTAAGTTGCTGCAGTGAACGCAGAATTTTTAACAGATTCTTTATTCTGTCAACAGTTGGCGTGAGTTAGATCGTGTGTTTTTGATGCGTGGTTATTATCCCCCAACTGGCAATATATGAAAGGGTAGACCCAAATAACTAACGTTAACACCATGGGCCAGGAAATGCAGGGGCTACGCTCTTTGGTGGTGCTGTGCAAGTTTCACATTGAACTAACTAGTAACCACATGTATTTTTAATGCCTGTATAGATGCAAATGTTGTATATTGCAAATCTTCCTTTGTTATATGCCAAATGTTCCTTTAGCAATACTTAAGGATAGTAATTGTATTCTCCAATATTAATCTTGTGTGTCACTTGATTCTCCCCCCTATTTCTCAATATGAAGGATATTAACCTTTTTCCTCTTTGATTAGGCATGTGCTGAAAATGCTACTCTATAAAATATATTTTTATATTGTATATATGATGCTTGAATGTTATCATCTTCATTCCACTAAACTAAAAGTAATCTTGTCATAAAGAAAGTGTGGGAACACTTCCCTCCCCCAGAAAAATGAAATACTTTGTGGAATATTAAAAAGGAAGGCTAGAATATTTCCCCTAAAGGACTGGGTCAGGCAGAAACTTCAGATAAGCAACACAATCAAGCTAAAGGTTGGCAAAATTAGCTCAGATAAACACCTAAGATTTGCACTGCCCCTTTTGCTTATAGAGCACGGGTGTCAAAACCCACAGTCTCACGTTGCCATCATGTGACATTTTGTGATGATTTTTCCTTTTGTAGAGCTGGAGTGGCCGTGGCCTGTGCGTGATGCATCTGGCTGGTTGGCCGCTAGTTTGACACTCCTGCTACAGAGCCAGCCATGACCACTACATGACCCCATAGGAATCCAGAAGGTATAAAACCCACCCACTCTAAACTCTTTTTTGTTAGCTGTCCCAGAATCACATGTGATTGGTGGTTCTCTTCATCAATAAAGGGGACCTTTCTTTCCAATCTGCCTCTAGCCTCCATTTTATTTCCATTGCCTTTCTCTCGACTTGGAACTGGACCTGGATATTTCTTCCAATGAAAGATTTACTACATAATCTCATATATCTAAGTGAATACTCACTTTGTTGACTATTAGAGCAGGATATAAGCCTGTCTAAATGAATGAATGAATGAATGGCTGTCTTCTGTTCTTTTTGGAACCATACATTTAATAAATATATTTAGGAAAAGTTTCTTAGGCTCATGGCTTCTGAAGTGCTATACTTCACCTGTATAATTTAAGATATTTAAGCTCCAGTTATTCATCAATTATAAAATACGATCTTAAGAATTAAACCATATGTCAGGAATGATGTACTATATATTACTACAGGTATATTGATTGATTGATAGTATATACTAAAATAAGATACACAGGAAAAGACCTGAATACAACAAGACCAGCATACCTACACCCATGAAAATCTACGAAAACATATATATTTTATCTTCCTACAAGGCGATTACAATTGCATCTCACTTTATCCTATTTTTCAACTGCTGACCTGAGACATTAGGTTTGCACACTATACCTTATTTGATTAGGTTTAGCATAACACACAGACAGTGAATAAAGAGGTAATATTCAGGCTGAGTCCTTTCTTAATTCAGTTTAAAATTATGATTTGTAAAATTTGTTTACCAATTATGGTTCTGTTATTCAAACCAAGAGAAGAAAAGGGAAACCTCAACTTTCTTTTACACACACAAACATCATGAGATATGCAAGGAATGAAATAAAGACATTGAATGAGTAGTTGAAATGTTCAACCCTTTCCTCATCCCATGCAAGATAGCTCTCTAAATATCTTTAACAACAATGGACAATAAAAGTTCTTAGTTCCACTGCTTTTGTTTGCTGTACAGATCTTAATTTATTATTTTATTTATTTTTTTCAATTTTTTATTGTAAACACTTATACACATTGACAAAAACATACACAACACTTACAAATAACACCGGAACTTCCTTCTTACAACAGATATCTATTGGTGCATCCTTACAAACATTACATTATTCATTTTAATTGACCATAATTTGCTTATTAAATCAAATCAGCAAACATAATTTCCATGTATTTATAAGCTAAAGGTAAAAGGAGAGCTTAATTATACTTTTATTTTCTTCAAATTGGATTCCATCTCAGCTTTAGTTCTGTTGTATATTCAGACATAGCATATTAATTAAATCTAAGCTTAAGGCATGAATTGAGTGGCTTCCTTCCCGCTAGAAAATATTTTTATAGTGAAAACAGATGTATAAAGAAGAATATGTCTTGTCTCTATTTGTATTTCTGATTCTGGAAACAATTGCTAGAGTTTATTTGCTTAAGTTGTTACTAGTTCTGCTGATCAAAAACCTGCAATGATTTATCTGTACTTAGAGACCGCTACAATTTCATTTGCCTTTTGTTTAAGCAGAAAAAAAGTTATCTGTGAAATAATAACAATGCTGGATATTGGGTTAAAACAGAGTACCATTATACATCGATGGAACATAGAATCATAGGGCTGGAAGGGACTTCATAAGTCTTCTAGTCCAATGCTCTGCTCATGGCAAGAGCCTCTTACTATCCCTATCAAATGATTGTCCAGTCTGTTTTTGAAAACCTCCAGTGATGGAGCACCCACAACACTAGGAGGAAAGGTATTCCATTGCTTAACTGTTCTTACTGTCAGAAAATTATTCCTTACTTCTAAGTTGGATCTGTCTTAAATAAGCTTCCGCCCAATACTACTTTTCCTCTGGTGCTATGGAGAGCAAGTCAATTGTCTCTTCTCTATGACAGCCCCTCAAGTACTGGATACAGATATCCAGTTCAAATCCCTTGAGAGGGATTTATGTTTATTTCACAACTAACGTCTGTATAGCATTCCCCGAAACCCCATTTCAATTTCCCACAATTTGTAGCGACCTCGGTGACTTGACATCTTCTAACAAGGACAACAGGAGTTTACCAATAGAATGTGACTAATGGAGGGAACAATGAGGTGTGTGGCTGGCCACAAAGTAGCAAGGCACAAGTGTGAAGCGAACGAAGGCAAATTGACAGCAAGCAAACCAAAAAGGATGCCAACTGTTTGGCTTCAGCAGTTCTGAAGGACAATGAAGCAAAGAGCAGGTCTCCCCAAGAAAGTCCAAGTCCAAACACAAGTCCCAGGAACATGCATGAACCATGGCACAGGAACAAAGTTCTGAGATGAAGCAAAGGAGTAAGGCAAGAAGCTGAAGATGTCACACTGAAAAAACAACAATTGTCTCTGACAACCACTCAACTCCCTCTACCTGCTTAAATCAACCCAACTGGTGTTTCTTAGGAGGGGTAAAGCTGCCTCCTCTTGAGTAGCCTCCGAGGAGTGTGCTTGTGCCTCTTGGTGTTCAACTCTTCTCATCTGTGGATTCGGCAGGGATGGCAACTGTTTCTCATCAGAGTTGTTGTACTTAGCTGGTCTTGTCACAGATCACTCTTCCAAGCTGACTGGCCACAGTTGTGCATCTGCATCTCCTGCTTGCGTGGGCGTCTGCCTGTCCAGACAGTCACTCACCAGTTTGGTGCAATGAATAAGATATCAGTCCAGAAACCAGGAGATGCTGAGTTCTGGTCCCCTTTGGACACGGAGCCAGCTGGGTGAGTTTGTGCCAGTCACTTTGTTTCAATCATAGGAAGAGGCAATGGCAAACTACTTATGGAAAACCTTAACAAGGATAACTGCTTATCCAGGAGAAAAATCAGACACAATTGAATGGATGGGTAAAAATAGCAAGGATAAGAGTGAATGTTAAAATGTACATAATATGAGACCTAGGAGAATAAAATGCCTTTGCTTGGCATGGTATCAGAAATATCATGCTGTAATTCACATTTACATTACAAGGGACAGTGTTGCTGATTTATGGCAAGAGATGATCTGAACTGTGCCTAGAAACATGATGAGAACCATTGAAGAAATGTGTTTATCAGTGCAACTTAAATAAATATCTCTATGTTATATCTTGACAAGCTTATGATCTGCAGTTACCGTGGAGCTATGAATTGTTTTAGAAAAAAGTAACCATTAGAGGAGGCTACTAATTCACAAGAGATACACATCCTTTAACATGTGGGAAATAGATAATGTCTCCTAACGTTACTGTGTGAATCTTAATTAGTTCTTTTTGGAAGTGCTAATTATGACACAATACATAAAGATGTTGTTTTGTGTCTGTCTTATGCAGCCGCAACTATGGAAGGATCTGGAAAATCATCTTCATACCCACAAAATGTAAGTTTTCATTGAGTTTGACAATGTTGTACATCACTTAGGGTGGTAAATAAATGCACATAAAATAAATAACAATTAGTGAATTATTTACTGCATTATAATGCAAGGAGAATTGTAATGTCCTATAAAATGAATATTCTGACATGTGTATTGACTTTGTAAATGATATATTACTCTATATGTAATGCTTTGCATTAAGTTTGTCCTTTTTTCTTCTTGTGCTGTTACATTTTTTTTCTTTTGATCTACAACTGTGAATGCAATTTTTTATCAGTATCGAATACCAAAGAAAGGATCCAACACAAAGCCAGATGAGGAGCATATTCAATCTCCATTGTCAAGATTTGAAGTAATTCACCCATTGCAAAATTCATTTCAAGGGGTAAATAATAGCCTTTTCCTTTTCCACTGTTTTGGAGAATTTAAGAAGTACTCTTGGATAAGTTTATTAGCCATATTCTTAAAATTAGATATTCTATAATGACTTAAAAGGTGTACCGTATTTTTTGGAGTATAAGACGCATCTTTCCCCCCAAAAAAAGAGGGTGAAAATATTGGTGCATCTTATACACTGAATACAGCATTTTCGGCCTCCTGAAACCATGCCCCCTTCGCAAAAATGGATGCGCAGAGGGTTTGGGAGGCCTACAAAGTGTTCCTGGAGGCTGGGGAGGGCAAAAACGAGCAAAAAATTGGTTGTTTTTTGCTCATTTTTGCACCCCCTCTACCCCCAGGAGCACTCTACAAACCTCCCAAAGCTATGCATGCCCTGTTTGCAAAAAACAGGCCATTTTTTGCTTGTTTTTGCCCAGCCTCCAGAAGCATTTTGCAGGCCTCTCAAACTCTCTGCATGCCCTGTTTTTTTACAAAAAATGAGGTGTGCAGAGGGTTGGGGAGGCTTGTAGAGTGCAAAAAAATTTTTTTTTAAGTTACCTCTTCAAAATCTTGGTGTGTCTTATACTCCAGTGCATCTTTATAGTCCGAAAAATACAGTAATTGTATAACTGTATGAGTGCAATATTTGGTATTCAAGAACAGACCAGTTATTCAAGAGAATAACTTGAGGTGTTGGAAGCACTGATACATCCAAAAGTTATAAACTTGGAAAAAATCGTAACATATAAAGATATTCTGAATGAGAAGGGGAACTTAAAACTAAACAGTTTTCCAAATTGAATTTAAAACTACAAAACCAAGGGGTGAACCCAGCATGGTGTCCACACCTGCAAATACAATCGAGATATGAGAAAGACACAAAGACATATGGTTTCTATAAAAAGCCAACCACACTTGATCGGATACTATTAGCAACAGAAGAAAATAACTTGAGGTGCTTATTTTCAGATAAACCTGGAAGTTAAATTCATGGTTTTAGAACTGACCTTAAATTCATAGTTCCAGAACAGCATATTCAAGTAAATGCCCTTCAATCCTCATAATTGCCATAATAGTCAGTGTGAACAGTGTGAGCCAGTGTAAGAAGCAGGTTGTCAATTCTTCAGATTTTATTCACAACTTCTGAAAGCAAGCCATTCCATTGGTTAATTGCCCTCACTGTTAGGAAGTTTCTGGTTCATTGCTTGATTAGTTTCCATACATTGGAAATGGAAATTATACAATCAAATTATTATTCAGCAGCGTGTTTATTAAACAAAAAATGCTGTATATCAATTTATGTTACAAGTTTGGTAATTTTTCAAAATGTATCTTGTGCTCAGTTTTTCTGAAACATTTTTACATGTTTTGAAACATTATCTCTTTCCATCCCTATTTCAGTGGGCATCAGGATCAAGGAATAAAAGGATTCAGTCAAACTGGAAGAGTAAAAGCATTGGTGATGAAAGACCATTATTGGGGTGAGCTGATGATTTTTCATAAATTAATAAAATAAATATAATAATGTCTTACTGTACATTCTCGTGAATAAACCCATTTGCAGATAATCTGATCCTTAAATTTTTAATGAAAATATTATGAAAAATGTGCTATAGCTGATAAGCCATGTCTTTTAATTTTCACAGTTGGCTTATCCATGAGTTAGTTTAGTCCATGAGATGAGCCAGCTACCTGTGGATGAGTTTATTCACAAGTACATAGAGCAGTGTTTCTCAACCTTGGCGACTTTAAGTCCTGTGAACTTCAACTCCCAGAATTCCCCAGCCAGCTATGCCATAGCTGGCTGGGGAATTCTGGGAGTTGAAGTTCAGAGGACTTAAAGTCGCCAAGGTTGAGAAACACTGACATAGAGGTACTTTAAAAAAGTATTACCATATATATTCACACATAGGCCCATTTGAGGATAAGCCAAAACCAATGTATTTTACAACCTAAGATTCTCAGCTTGTCCTCCAATAATAAATAAATAAATAAATAAATTTGTATTACTGTGAAGTCTAACCTTGTGGTGAAGTAGGCATCAAACAAATTAATTAATTAATTAAATCATTTTGTTTTTATCTATATTGAAGCGAGGTACAACAGTACCAAAACAGATACTGAAATCAGTAATAAACAAAGCACTATATTAAAATCATATATGTTTACCATCTGCCAGTTTGGAGGTGATAATCAGTTTTACAATGTTTTCAGACAGTTCCATATCTGTTTAGATTACAACCCCCTGTCAATGGAGACTTTTGAAGCAAAGATATGCAAATACTAGAAGGAGGAGATCTTTCTAGTTCCAAAACTTTTAAACTTTTTTTCTCCTTTTAGTAATCAATGCAAACTGTTCCTCATTCTGATCTTATATCTACAAGAATAACTACGCCATTCCGCTTTGTTAACAATACAGTATTTCTAAACATTGGCTTCTTTGAAATGGAGTTCACTTCTCAGAACTCCCAAAATGCTGGGTGGAGAATTCTGGGAGTTAAAGTCCACATATTTTAAAGTTGCCATGGTTGCAAAATACTGCTTTAAACTGGAAGCCTCCAGCAGTGAATGAGAAAAAGTAAGAGGGAAAGAGAGAGACTCAAAGAAGGGAACGAATCTTTTCCTTCTCTTATCCTTTGGAAAAATGAGCAATGTGGTCTTGCAAGTATTACTAATACAGTGTTTTTCAACCTTTTTTGTGCAAAGGCACACTTTTTTCATGGAAAAAATCACGAGGCACACCACCATTAGAAAATGTTTAAAAAAATTAACTCTGTGCCTATATTGACTATATATAAAGTAATTCTCCCACGGCACACCTTACACTATGTCACGGCACACTAGTGTGCCACGGCACAGTGGTTGAAAAACACTGTACTAATATATACTGCAAAATAGCAAAAAATTAAAACCATAGCAGAATTAACATATTATTGAAAGTCCTAAGAGAATTAAAATATTTTTCCGGTTCTAATAAAATATTAAGTGCATGCCAATACATATTGTTGGGGAGAGAATTACAACATTGGGGCACTATGTTTGACAAAGCACACACTTCAGTAATCTCAGTAAGAGAGAGCATAAGGAGCAGTTCCTTGAAAAGTTACATACAGTGTGGATCAGAATATGGGAAGAAGCATTTCTTCATATATGGTGGTCCCAAGCCATAAAGAGTTTATAGGTTAAAACCAGCACTTTGAAAGGAACCAAATGTAAATTGGAGTCAGTGAAGATCATAACAAACTGATAGGTGTTCTTATCATCCAATTTCAGGCAATACTCTTGATACAATATTTTATACTAACTGAAATGTTTAAATTCTTAAACATTTTGCAGTAATCTAAAGAGATTACGAGGGCATGGACGATGAAAACAAGACTGCAGACTTCACCTTTGTATTTAAAGACAAGAATAGTTTCAGAATCAGTCTTGAGCTGTGAAACTGACCTTGAGGGGAGTGGGGGGTAGAAGTTCCATCCAGAACACTCACCTGGACAGATAAATGAACCATTGGTAGCATCTCTGCCTCAGCTAATGTCGGCTTATATTTGTTAAATATCATCCAGCCCATCTAGTTTAAGAGAACGAAGAACTAGGGGAGACATGATAACAGTGTTCCAATATCTCAGAGATTGCCACAAAGAAGAGGAGTCAAACTATTCTCCAAGGCACCAGAGGGTAGAACAAGAAGCAATGGGTGGAAACTAATCAAGGAGAGAAGCAACTTAGAACTGAGGAGAAATTTCCTGACGGTTAGAACAATTAATCAGTGGAACAGCTTGTGAATGCCCCAAAACACTGCAAGTCTTTAAGAAGATGTTGGATAGCCTCTGTCTGAAACGGTGTAGGGTTTCCTGCCTAGACAGGATTGGACTAGAAGACCTCCAAGGTCCCTTCCAAATATGTTATTGTACTGTTTTATCATGAACAAGGAATTCAGCAATTTTACTGTTTCATCTGAATCTCATGAAAAAGAAATACTGACTTAGCACATCAGTAGACTTTGTTCTAAATCTCCAATTTTATCTCAGTCGGGAACTTTTCGGTTGTAGACAATATATTCTATCACATTTCCAATAACTTTTAGAGCAACTTGGGAACTGCATTCTAGGCTTTGAGAGACCTATGTGGCAGAGATGGTATTCAGCACATTCTGACCCATTCTGGAGAACCGGTAGCGGAAATTTTGAGTAGTTCGGAGAACCGGTAAACACTACCTCTGACTGGCCCTGCCCCGAGCTATTCTCTGCCTCCCGAGTGCCAGCTGATCAGGAAGGAATGGGAATTTTGCAGTAACCTTGCCTTGGAGTGAGGAGGGAATAGAGATTTTACAGTATCCTTCCCCTGACACACCTACCAAGTCACACCACGCCCACCAAGCCACGTGCACAGAACTGGTAGTAAAAAAAATTGAATCCCACCACTGCTATGTGTTCTTATGATTCAAGTTATCCATCCTTTCATTAAGCTTTGCACAGGGATACTCATGATATTTTTATTTTATACTTTTTCCGTTATGTTGTAGATAATAAGACTAGTATTAGTATTTCATTCTTGATTGGATGATGTATGCTGACAAAGGAAATATATAGCTGGTTTTAATGGAATTACACAAATCAATCAAAAGAGGTAATTTGCAATATTCATGAGCATATATGAAAATACTTCTTCAGATTCTTAAAGCAGAAGCTTTTTTCAAGGTTCCACTGCTTACAACTGCTTTGGAAGCTACACCCATCTATATCTATAGAATGCATTCAAAGCTACTTTCTGAATTTTTGCATAGCCCTAACAGTAATCAAGGCCCTTGGAAACCTGATTTCTTATTTTTTTCCCCATGATGTAGTTTTTCAGTTCAGCCTGCTGGCAAGATGGACTTCACAGAATGACAAACTAGAAAATACTTGGGACTAGCAGCTCTTTACTGTAATACCAATAATTGTATGTCCTAGTACATTGGAAAAAATCTGTAGTGCACAAAGCATCTTTCTAAATTATTAATGTTATTGAATCTTTTTCCAGGCTTGCACATCTATTTCAAAAAGTACTTTTAAGAGTCTTTGCTGTGTCTTTTATGCCCAGCTGCTTTGCTTTACTTTTGCCCAAATGTGTAGAATATATGAACCAAAATTTGATTTTATCACATCTATCCTAAGTGTTCTCTATTTGCTGTTTTGATTTTGGTGGAACTATATGCTATAACTAAAATCTATAGGACTTGTTAATATGCTTTGATCACAAAGATCATAGAGATGTCTAGTTACTGACTTGGGTTTTGTTACATGTAAAATTCATAACTTCTAGAGTTTGAAATTTATTTCTGGATTACAATTCTAAGTTGCTGAATGTATCCCATTTCAGTACTACTAAACAGCCCTAATTAACCATCTGAATTTCTGAATTTAAAAAGACTAAGAGTGTAGACTAAGCTAATGTCAGAACTGAGCGAAGAAGATACATCTGTAATTAAGCGTAAATTCTTATTCAAATTTTGGATAGTTCCTCTCTTTCCAGTTTTAGTTACTGGATTTTCATTGTTATTCTGTGACCATTCCTGTATTGACAACTTGTAGAGTTAGATCATGGATATTCCTACAGTAATTTCAGAATCTTTTAAACAAGACATCCAATTCTGCCACTTAGGCACAATGACAATGGCTGCATACTATCACAAAATATGTTTCTAATGCAAAACCTTGGTAACGATTTCAGTCATTACTGATGTGAAGACAAAGAAGACTACAATGGCCAAGCAAATGTATAGCAAATAAAGCTGTGTCAAAGAGGAAAATGTAGAAGCAATTTCCCTCTGTAGAGTAGAATAAATATCCTTAGCTGAAATAATTTGGCTTATGAAGGACACTTGGTTGAATTCATGTATCCTAATTCAACTTCCTTATTTGCTATCATTATTATTACATGTATGGCAGGCAACCCAAAGTTATCTTGACGAATGTCCTGAAGACGGAATTAGGAAGAAAATATATAAAGACGCAGTTTGTAACTGGTGCTAATTTATCTCATGCTATCAAGTTGCAGTCAAATCAACAAACCTCCTCATCTGTTGACACTCTAGAGATATGGCACATATTAAATCCTCTTCATCAATCCCTCTTTTTATCAGAAAGGTATGTCTAATTAAGTCTGTCTTAGACATAACACAACATGTTATTAAAATAATTGTATGCAATTTGTCTCATGAATAAGCATTCCACAATACATTTTTTTTCACTTTTAATATCTTCACTAAATCTTCCTGAGGCATCCATATAATTTCCTTTTAGAATTGTTTCATTTTATAGGGAATTTGTAAAGTTACATCTCTTTGACAGTTCATATCGGGGAAGAATTGATTTAAGCTTAACATCTGGAAAAAAATTCAATTTCTTTTCCCTCTTCCCGCTCCGCAACTGTTTTTCTTTTAACCTTTTTCTTAAGTGTTCATTAAACTAATTCTTCAATTCTATTTCTGAAGAAGACATTAAGAATAGCAGCAGGCTTCTTCCCTTGTAGATCCCTTGATGTTACATAGAAATTTAGCGTCCCAGCAGAAGACTTAAAAAAAAAACATTGAAAATGCAGAATGTCTGCAAATACTTTTTTGGTGATCAACAGATGTCTTAGTGCACATTGGCATTGTGCAGCAGATCCTTTTAATATGCCAAACCTTTTCCTTCCCATGGTAATTTTACCATAATTTATGATTCTAAACTGAACAGTCAAATTTGAAAACATGTTCTTCTTTAGGAATAGTTTTTATAGATAATACTACGTACAGAGTTCAGAAAGAAATAACTTTGTGTTTGTATGTGTGTATTATTGCAGATATTTCTTCTAATTCAAAAGACCAGTCAATAATTTACTAAATTGATGGCAATTTAATTAGGATTTTTCTATTGACCTTTTATATTCATTTGAGAGTAAGGTTTGATTGTGATGAACATTTTCCTCTGTTCAAAATGGATTTTCTCATTTTATTTACTGCATTGCAATGCATGCTTATTTTTTTATGATGCTGATATCAGTGTCAACAGAAAGTCAATGAAACCATCAATAGCATTTTTAACTGATATCTGAATTTTTCTTCTGGAATACTTCACTTACTTTCTCTTTTCATTCATTTTTGAACATTTGGGGGGGGGAGCTATAATAAATGAAAATTTGAGATTATTTAGACAGTTACAATATAACAATTCACCATTTCGATGCATTGAAGATTATTAATTATTATATGTATAGCAGGCAACCTAAAGTTATCTTGAGGAATATTCTGAGGACAAAAACAGGAAGAGAATACATGCAAAAGCAACATTTAACTGATGCTAAATTATCTGATGCTAACAAGCTGCAATCAGATGAACAACCCTCCTTATCTATTTCCAGCCTAAAATCATGTCAAACAATAAGTTCTCAACAAAGCTGTATTTTTTCTAAAAGGTATGTCATTCAAAACAGTGTTTTATCGATTGCATTCCTCTTTATCACTAAAAATAGAGTTTCAAACGAATGCATATAGGAATATATATTTGAAGCTACAGTTAAACAACAAAACACTAAATCAGCTGGAACAAGTTCATGCATGCTTTATGTATTAATTTATCTAAGTAGAAAATAATTTTAGTTATATTGTAGCCTTTCTTCATATGTGCTTATAAGGACATCTGTATGCACACTGAGCTCTTTTTTTGCAGTTTATTGGTTTGATTTAAAGGGTTGCATTGGAGCATTTGCTCTGTGGATGACATAGGAAATCATTGGAAAAGATAAAAAAATTATATAAACTCAAAGTTCCATTATAATATATTCTATTGGGAAGACTTCCGTGTTGACAAACCTAATTTTCGTAATAGATTCATGTTTTAACATTGAAATAAAATAGAAATATTCAAACTTTTATCAAAAAATAAGATCTGAATTCTTTGAAGATAGAGAACAAGTAGTTTATCTTAATTTATTAAAACTATAGAATTTGAATTGTCTTTTTATTTTCAGTATAACTTCTTTGTCTTCTAGGAAGAGATATTGTATTTTTCATTTTATAAAAGATATATTTTAATGAGGGTTCTAAAAACTGATACATTGCAATTATTGAGGTGTTTTCAAATTGTTTTAAACTATATCATTGTAATCTACTTGTTCTAGGATTTGAATTAAATGGAATTATTTTTAATTGTACCCCTTTCTTAAAAATGTCTTATTTTTCTTGGGATTAGCCTTTTCAATGTATACTTCAAACAGTTTTCATACTTTTTCAGTATCTCATGTGGTTCTGACAAAATGTATTTAATAAAACTATTGAATTGGTAAAGAACCAGTTTTAATAAGTTTATTTAAGGCTATTCCTTTCTCTAATGTTATTCTGTTTTTACAGAATTATTGTAATAACTTTGTCTTTATTCTCTCATTATAAGAAATAGCTCTTGTGAGTTAGGTCGCTAACCCATTTCTTTAAAAGTACTTGTACTATGATGCGGATAATAAGCAAATTATTTATAAAAATGTAATAAGTTATTGCATTTTATTATTTAATTAGTTTTTAGGCCTAGCTTTGTGTGGTATAGAATAATATGTGCCAGTATACCCAAGCAATTACTGTGTTTCCCCCCAAAATAAGACAGTGTTTTATTTCCTTTTGACCCCCAAAATAAGCACTTGGCCTTATTTTTGGGGAGGTCTTATTATTTTTGAGGTGCAGGAAGTGGTGAGGATGGTCACCTCATGGCTGCTGCTGTGTTGAAATATTTTGGGGGAGGGCTTATTTTAGCGCATGCACTCAAAAGCTCAATTGGGCTTATTATCCGGGGAGGTCTTGTTTTTGAGGAAATAGGATACATTTTTTATAGTTCAAAACTTCAAAACTTTTTACAAAAGTAATTCCATTTAACGTAGCTTAAGTAGCATGACCTGGAAGTAAATAAAACTGCAATCTGATATGTTCTGCACTGGAGCTTTTTTTATTTAGAGATGATGATGATGATGATGATGATGATAGACTTTCTCCAGGTTATTAGGAGGAAATGAAAGAGTTGTATTTATTTCCAAGTTATCAGTAGTAAAGTAAAATAAATTGTTCCTCAACAAATTCATTTTTTCACTTCTAGTTTTCTGAATGGAGGGCTTGGTGACATCAACATCATCATAATCACCATTGCCATTATTGTTGAGCTGATTTGATCTGAGGTTTAGAATTTTCCCCCTTCAATCCTGTGAATTATTTGTAGTATTGAACAACTGAAATACTAGTTTACCATTTCAGTGAAAGTTTGATTTGTGAATTTTTATATCAGTAGTGAGGGAAAGAATGTGCATTTTTTAAAATCAAATTTTGAATCTATAGAATCTAATAATATAATCTTGTAATTATAAGAGCCTATAATCCTGTTGGCCTAAGACAATTTAGAAATGGAAATTCAACTTTGGATTCTATTCATACATGTCCATCAGGCTCCAGGTTTTCTAATTTGAATACTGAGAAAACTTTATCTCAGAAAATCCCTTAAAGTGGGTATGACAGGGTGATTTACTGAATCCTAGTAGCATTTCCTGCTACTGTGGCAAGCCTACAAATATGCCGTTCCCATTACATATGATTCGGCTACTGATACCGATCTAAAGTTTATTTCCAAATACTGTGAGCAATAGAGAAGATTTTTTTTAAAGCCATAAAAAATAAACACAGTGTTCAGTGCTCTAATCATCTACAGCCAATAGAGCTGTAAGGTTTATCAAAGACGATTATTTTCCCTGGATATTGAATTATTATTATTGGCAGTTTTATTGAGATCTGGTTTGAGGAATATATATTAATTTAACAACACTCTATCTGTTACATAACATATGGTAATTGGCTCAATTACAGGAGTTGAGCTATACTTTGGGGGGTGTTGTTTACTTGTTTTTTAAAAAAATATAACATTAATTAATAATTTTGTTTCTTCCCAGATATGAAAATTATCCAAAAAGATCACATGAAAAGACACAATATAAAGATACAGAACTTAGTAATGCCTTGCAGACTTTAAGAAAATGTGACGTATTGCTAGAAGGTTTGTAAGTAATGTATTTTAATCAACTGTAATATTTAGATAAAACATAAAGTTGGCCAGGATAGAGTTCTCTATCTGGCCCTGGCCAACTTTAGTCAGCACAATCATTTTGTTATTGTATTACTGCAATGTGTTTTATACATATTGTTTTATCATAAAATACAAATAAGTGTTAGTTTCATTGATAATTTCATCCACAAAGTCATTCTGGTCATTTACATGGCATATCATATCTCAGAGATATATGCGCTATTTGCATTGTAGTTCTATATGAAAGTTTTTGAAGCAATTACTTAAACATTGTGCTGCCCCAAATGCTATAGGACTTAATACTCACAGAGAACATGTCAGACATCAAGACTACCTTCATTTTTAATATAGTTTAGGATGAAACAGAATGGATATTTTCTTCATTTTCTAATAATTGAAATTATAATTAAATAATTAAAAATATATCAAATAAGCAGATTAAACACACACACATACAATGAGCGAATATAGGGCAGACTTGAAATTATTAGTAATATGTAGAGGCAACAGACAGCTTCAATAAGCTATTGATAATAATCTTACAGTTTTCTTAGAGGTATCTGAAAATTGGTCACAAAGAATATTTGTAGTGTGTTATATTTGGAATGAAATTATTTCCCGTTGTAGTGATTATGCATCTAGAACTATCAAAACTAATCGTTTCGGATTGTTAAGATTTTAAAATGTTATCTTTCATATATTCTTCCAACCGTTAATGTAGAGATTGCCAAACTTGCTATTTTAGACTTCACATACCATCAGCAGATGATGATTGTAGCTTTGCCAAGACATCCAGCAGCCATTGGTTTCCTGCTATTGCCAGATATTAGCTTTCAGTTTCTCTTTGCATACCATGACAAAGAGGAGAAACAGAGGTAGAGTGGTTGGTTTCTGGAATTAAATGGGCTTGAATGGAAGTATGAATAAAAATGTATTTCCATTTGACTCTTCAATATTTCATTATTTTAAATAAAGACTGCAGCATCAATAATAAACGTGGACACAAGACAGAGAAAAGACAAGAGGACTTCAAAAATGTTTCTCCTTCTTTGATGAAGTCAAGCTGTCAGAATAATGAAAGTAGAAAAAGAAGAGGTGTTTTCTGCAGCCACTGGAATGAAGCTTCTCCCAAAAAATCACTACTGGCAAGTATATATATATTAGTGGAATTTCTCAGGGCCCATAGTGGATATGGAGCAAATGGAAGATGTGAGGCCAGTAAAACTGGGTCTCCAAGGGCAAGGTATACATTTATATTTATAAACATACACTGCCAATTCATTATTTATGAGTCTTTAAAAGTCTTTGTACCTTCTGTTAGTATATTATTCTTAATTGTTCACCAGAGGAAGGAAAGAGAAAGCAGACACAGACTACTAATCATGTGATTGGTTACAATACTCATATGATTCAAAACAGCAATCGTTTTCCGTTAAGTATGAGAGAGAACATAACAATGATCTACAGACCTGCCCAAACATAGACATTTAGAGTCAGGATAAAATGACAGCCTTCCATCCTTCAGAGGTCAATAAAATGAGGACCCAGATTGTTGGGAGCAATATGCTGACTCTGTAAACCGCTTAGAGAGGTCTGTAAAGCACTGTGAAGCGGTATGTAAGTCGAAGTGCTGTTGCTATTCTAAGGCTTGAAAGAACTTTCAATTCTTAATATTGTTACAGAAAGAACACAAGACAGAATCAGTTCAATCACCTGGTGACCAAGATTCAAGTGAGAACCACCAGAATCTTACACCCAGTCTACAGGAGGAAAATATTCAGCAGCCTTTGGAATCAGATTTTAATGAAACATTAAATACCACTGATCTAGGCACTACTGGATGCTGTCCAAGTAAAAATAATTCAAATTCTTCTCCCGATAGAAAGCTATATTCTTCCACCAATGAGGATAAATCTATTTTGTCTGTAGTCAGCTCTTCTGTGAAGGAGGAAGTGAATACAACTTCGCCACTGAAAAATCCATTGAATAAATCTGAAATTAATAAGGAGACGGCGGAGTCATCAGAGCCAAGTATGTATTTTATAACATTTTAAAACTTGGTTTGGGTAGACATAAATGAATTTGAACAAATAAGCTATACTAATTTTATCAGTTATAGTAGGGTTCCCCCACCCCGGTCTGTGGACTGGCAATGGGTCATGGCATGCCAGAAACTGGGCCATGCAAACAAGCAAAGCCCTATTTGCAGGATGTAAGCAGCACACGGAATTATCCTCCCTCCGGTCCGTAGAAAAACCTGTCTCTATGGAACTGGTCCCTGTCACCCAAAAGGTTAGGTGCCACTGAGTTAATAGGAATATTCAGGCTTTACATCATATTTATTTTGCTTTTATTTTATTTCAGTTATCCTTTCTAGTGATGAAGAAGAACTTTCTGAGCTACAGGATCCTGAGATATATTTTCAGACTGAGAAAGACCATGAAATGGAAAAAACGGACAAAGAACAAGAAAATGTTCTACATTTATCAGAAGATCCATCACAGTATGAGACCAAAAGCAAAGCAAAAGAAGTAATAAATGTTTGCTCTATTATATATGTTAGAATTCACACCTTTGCACCATCCCAAAATAATAACCTTACATATTTATTCTCTCATCAATCATGTATATTGATCTCATAGCAAAGAACAAGCACATTAATTGTAAGCACATTTACACAGTCTGCTTTTAATATATATGGAGAAGGGAGGGAGGGAGGAAGAGAGAGTGAGAGCGAGAGTCAGAAAGGTACTAAAAGCTTAGTGATTGTATAAATGGCTTCTTCATATGATTCTTGTATATCAGGTATTCCATACATGAGTAAAATACATTTTTTGTTTCTGTCTGGTTGCTAGTAAAAATTCTGAAATCAAGCATTTGGAATTTGGAGAAGCTATTTTAAAATAGCTAGCTGAATGGTTTGTTAGAATGGTTAATTAATTTGTGCATTTTTTTTTCATAGGTATCAGCTGATCCACTTGTTCTTCATTCCTCTGCAGATCACAGCACCATCAATGAGCATGTGCCCCTTGCCTTAGATATAAAGTTTGAAAGGATGTATTTTGGAAAACATAAAAGAGCAGCAGCAGGATATGCTAGAGTAAGTTTATGTTAGTAATTGAAGCCAGGGATCTTCCTCTGCAGAAATCTACTTTTAAAACTGAATTAAAAAAGAAACTAAATAAATTTGTGATTGTAACATTGGAAGAATAGTTCAGCTCTGCAGAGATTCAGATCAAAACAAACAGTGATTCATAGTGAACGTAGGGGTGCAAGGACTGTGCATCATCTAAAGAGAGCAGCCGAACAGGTGCTAAGTGTGTGCCTTCACTTGCCCATAATTAGTTTGGCCTTTGAATCTAGATTTCCTCTGCACAATCAATTCAATTCAAACATTTATTGTCAAAGTACAACATGTGTACAATGAGATTGGCTGAGCCTTCCTTCGTGCACCCCCCCCCCAACGCAATACAACTCAAAGAATGCATCTCAAACAATTCATCAATACATCGCAAAGAATAGAGAAAGATTAACCTATTTGTTTTAGGACCGTAATCTTGCTTGTAGCTTCAAATTACTGAAATATCTGACATGGAGGCACAGTTAAAGTATGCAAAATTTTGACATGGCTTTGTTATGTGCGTTGGTTATACAGTTGAATGTTCAAGGAATTGTTGAAATAAAAGAAATAGTTTGGGAGAATTGGTGAACATGAAAGAATGGTATCAATTATCCCAAAGAAGTAGTAACATTTATAAAGTAATGTGTGAACAGTTTGAAAACTGTTACTACTTTTTAAAAACTTTACATTATATCTATTAAAACTTTCTATTATAATATTATCAGTTGAATGAATATCTCAATTTGTTCCTCATTATAACTGTTGCCACTTTAACAACAGTTTTCACCAAATTCTCCTAAATCCTCCATTTAGTTCCTACTGGTATGCTCTCCACTCCCCTTTTTGATTAATAAAATAAACTTGCCACCTACAGTCATATATTGAGTAGTTAGCTGTATAATCCAATTTCCATTTACATAAATTTTTTTGAATGTCTTTTTGGAACTTTATGAAAGGAAAATTGGCTGTTTACTTGAAAATAATTTTATTAAATTTTACAATTGAGAGATGCCTTGCAACTGATATGAATTTAAACAAAAAAATACAAGTTGTCATAAAAATCTTAGGTGTATTTAGCATTTTAAAGTTTTAAAACTACAATACGACTTTCTGGAAACATTAAATAATTAAAGTATTGTGACCTACTTTCTTACCATACAAATTCTAACCTAAGACTATATTTCTAATACCTTGTACTAAGAAAGTCTAATTTTCTATTTCTTTTTTATTTGAAGTTTACCATCAATTGTATTACAATCCCATTTGAAGGTAAGATTCTATATTGCTTTTTTGTATTTCCTAAGCAAAGGGATTGACTAAACTTTAAAAGAAACTTACTCAAATTTTGACTTTATAACTAAATTAGTACTCACTTAATGTCTTTCTTTTTGGTATAGGTATCTCCTTTACAATAAAAAGAGCTGTTGGATCGGTTCTAAAAATGTAATATATGTACCTTTTCATTGAAATCATGGTTCTGATCCCTGTTACCAGAATAATTCTAAATAATATACTACTAAAGTAACAGATAACCTGGGATTTTTAAAAACCTTCTGACTTTGGTTGATCAAATATGAAGCAGAAGACTTATTATTTTGCCAATGCTGTTTTCATTTTAAAACAATTATATACATGATTGTCAAAAAGTGAGCTAAGCATAAATATATCTTTCAGAGACACAACAGCCCATGTCAAATCTAAACAGCCTGCCTCTGCCCCTTTCTAGAAAACACTGTTTTAAGACTGTTAGTGGCAAAAAGGTTACCACTGCATATTTTTCATAGATCCAGAGCAGATCTGCTATCTCATTGATATGTGTTAAATTATTTTTCTCTACAGTTGCATTGAACAAGAAAATTGTACTCTCAATAGATTCCCTACACTTAAAAAGATTTGGACTTTGGACAAATAAAGATTCATCCAATTTTGGGAATAGTGCTATCATTTTTCTTTGGCTCTCATTAGATTATATGGAACAAGTTGAAAATCAACTAGGAAGAATTATATTAAATAAGCAAGGTATGTGTAGATATGAGTTGCTATATAAATGTGATTAATAAAATAAATATGGCTTGGAAATTCTAAGGGGTGCAGTTTGTTTGAGAGAGTGAGTGTGGTTTGTTTATTATTTCTTTTATAATTATTGCACTGTCTTTTCTGTTCTGATTGCCAGAATCACTTTGAAGTTGGGCAGTGTCTAATTGAATGCATTAAATTTAATTTATAAAAATAGTTGCATTTCCGATTCTTCTGGATACTGCTCTGTCAAAAGAATCATTCCAATCAATTCTGAATACTGCTGATTAGCATTTTACATATGGCACTTTTGTAGTCTTGAATTTTTGGTTTTCATGCAGCTTTGGAAGATGTAAATATTTTAACTCCATGGTATATAAAACCCGTAAACAGAAATTGAAGAAAATATGGGGAAGTCATAAAATAAGTGCAATCTGTGTTGTCATTTATCTTAACTAGATGGTGGCATAAATCAACAAATCCTCCTTGTGGATTTCTGGGTAGCAAAAATGTGGGTTTTAACCTATAACAAAAATTACTCTTTCCTGCCATCTACCAGTTCTGATTTATGCAGCTTTTTAAAATGATTTTTTTTTCACATTGTGATTTTCATATTTTTGATTTTTTAAAATATATTTCAGTACATTTTTAACATTGCAATCTAAATTGTTAATTCAGTTTCTAAAGTTAGAATTAATTGGTGGTGGTAGTGGTGCTAATTTTGTGGTCCAAGCAGTTTTTATTTTCATTATTTCTTACAGTTAAAGGAAGCAAATTCGTTTTTATTCAGCTATCTCAGATGCTCACAGAAAAGGAGCAGGTAATGCTGAATAGGATAATTGCAGAAATAAGTACAAAGATTCATTCTGCAGATCTTACCAACTTTTTACCTTGGCAGCAAGCCATTGACGAAATCTCATGTGAAGAAAATTCTTTCATGCACTATTGCTATGAAACATTTCAGAAGCACTTAGAAAGGAACAGAACTTCAGTTTCATCAGAGCAGCCCCTGGACGTAAGTACATTGCTCCAAAACAAATAATTTCTAGAATTTGAATTTATCTGTAAATTTTAAAGCAAAGCAATTAATTTTTTTCCTGAAACTCATAAAATTAGAGATGCCTAAGCTTCTCCCAACCTAGCAGTTCAAAAGCACGTAAAAATGCAAGTAGAAAAATAGGAACGACCTTTGGTGGGAAGGTAACAGTGTTCTGTGCACCTTCGGTGTTTAGTCATGCCAGCCACATGACCACGGAGATGTCCTCGGACAGCGCTGACTCTTCGGCTTTGAAACAGAGATGAACACCTAGAGTCGGGAACGACTAGCACATATGTGCAAGGGAAACCATTACCTTAAATCAATATAGAATATTGCAATATTTATTATTGGTATAGTACTTTCATAATTTTGCTACGGTATTTATATAATTTCAACATGGAAGCATAAGTGCAGAATAAAAATATATTTTCTTATTAGAATTTATTCTAAATTAAGTTGTTTCCACCTACTTGCAATACTTAAATTGACACATCCCTGATGGGACAAAAATTTATAAAAGAAAGTTTAAATGATCTATCAGGATCTAAGAACAGCTGAATGGTGAACATGATTTTGACATATTTTATTGCTGTCCAAATGATAGGTTTAGTGAGGAACATGAAATGGCTTTTAATTCTGAAATCAATACTAGGTGCTATTTTTTATTTTTTTTTATTTTTTTTGGCAGCCAATTTAAATGGTTGGGTATTGCCTTCCCATAAAATACTTAATCTGCTCTAATATAGAACTTTCTTTTTGCCAGGAATGCAAATCAAATCTGACCAAGCCCAATTATACCTTGCTGCAGAAAGAACATAGTGGACAATACTCCTTTTCTATTTGTTCTGGGAAAGGAAAGGAATGGAAAGAGTTGCAGGAGACTCGACCTATGAAGAAGTATGTATGACAGTTTTATGTAATAGTGAAACATCCAGCTAATGATAGAGGCTGCTACTTACTGTACTAATAACTTTACTTTTTGTGTACTAAATTGATAGTTGAATATACCATGACATTTAAAAATAAAATTACAATTTAAAATGTGTTATTTCATTGTTAGATGTCTACCTTTCAGATCCGTAAAGAATTATTGTTCAAAGAAGTCAAAGTAGGAATACATTTTGGTCCAATTATCTCAATTTGTTTCCCTCTAGGAACATATTACATTCATATGGCGTTTATGTTCTGGCTCCCATCCTTCACAATAGGATCATTTTGCTTCCGTTGTTTAACATTTTATTTTCAATAATATTTCAGCCAAAATGGAAGCTTATATACAAAGTATGAAAAAATGAAGTTATTCTTGCAAAATCAGTATTGATCAGTATTCCATCCCATTGCAGTCTTTTATCTGAAGTTGCTTGTCAAGATCACATGATTGTCCAGAATAATGCAATATGGCAGTGGGATAAGCCTTTAGGAGCAATTTGAGATCTTCCTCACATAGCTTGTGTCATTTACTGCCTCTCCTTCCTCAAAGTAGAAGAGCCTCATCAGGCAATTCAGTATCAGATGAGCTTTCTACAACCTGAGGAAGGGATATGAGCAATTTTTACTAACATGAATAAAATCCACCTATTCTGCTTCAGAAATCTTAGGCATTCCAGTATTTTCTAACTCATTTAGCTTTAAATTATCTTCTGAAAAGTTTTCCTCAATCAGGGGAAGGAGAACAACTGACTTCAGTTCTACTAACACGGGCTATCCACATCGACATTCATTCAACATATTTGCTAGGCAATAAATTTGTTATCTAGATAAATTCAGAGGTAATCTTAAATAATTGTGTATATTGCTTAATGTAGTCGTATACCTTCCTGAAATATAGTACCACATTTAATAGAAAAGTCTTAACACCAATTGGAATTAAAATATTTAATAAGCATACCTTTTTAAAGTTTTCACTGTTTCTTATTTTTCATTAATTACATATGTATATGCATGTATGTTGTACAATTCTTTCAAATCAAAGCTTTTTTAAAACAAAAATCCTAGATAGAATAAAAATTTAGATTTTATGTTTATAAAAATAAACTACCTTTATAGCAAGAAATAAACAGCAAATTGTTCAATCCTAACATTAGTAATAACTTCACAATAATTATTTTGTTTTGCTTTGTTTCTCAGCTTGATTGTTTATCCTCCTTCACCTGCAAAAGGAGGGCTTGGTGTCACAAAAGAGGATTTGGAGTGTTTAGAATATGGAGAATTCCTTAATGATGTGATCATTGATTTTTATCTTAAGTAAGTAAAATTGATGATAAGTTCCTTTGCAGTTGACAAAGTTATTGCTTGATAGGAAAAAATTTGGAAGGCTAAAGAAGTTTCCCCTTCCTCTAAATCAACCTGTAAGAGATTTTTCTGTATTTTGTACTAATTAAGTATCAGCTTGTTGGAAATTAAGTTATTTAATTTAATTTCACGCCTAATTATTTTAGAATGTCAAAAACATGGCTTTCAAATGTTTAGTGTAAAAAAAATCAGTTGCATAAACAGCCAATCACTTTATTGCTTTCGATATTTTCTCCAGGCAAACTGAAGAACGGAAATCATGAGAATTAAATTTTGCTGAAATGCATATAAATGAGTAACAGAAAACATTTTCATGTAAGATGTAGAACAGCATTTTTTTTTCTTTTATCTGTTTTGTAGGTATCTGCAGTTAGAAAAAGCTCCCAAGGAACTTGCAGATCGGTCACACATATTTAGCAGTTTCTTCTACAAGTGCTTGACCAGGACAGAGAAGAACTCTGAAGAAAATCCAAAACTATCGTAAGCTGATTTTAAATAAGTATCATTAGTATTTTTTAAAACAAACGAAATAGAACTATTTCAAAGAATTATTCTTGATCAATGCTATGGATTTTAATAAAATTGTGGCACTTTTCCCTAGTAAGGTTTAGTTGCTTTATCAGTACATCTTTTTTAGAGTTAGGCTTTAACAGCTACAATTAATCTCTTGCATTCTGATAAAAAAATTGTAAAATTTGGTAAGGAACTGTAATCCAGGAAACTATATTAGTATCACAAGATTGCATATATATCAGTAGTGGGATATGCCCCAGTACAGGCATACCGGTGCCTGCTGGGAGCACTAGGTACCATTCCTGTACAGTGCTCCAGAGGGCCCACCCATGCGTACAGCACCTGCGCAACGCTCTGCCAAGCAGCTGGTGCGTCACAGAGGTGTTGCAGAGCATCACGGGCAGTAAGTATGCATGTGCACGCTATGCATGTGTGTTCGCATGCTGCGCATGTTCATGTGGTGGACGTCTGGCTCTGTTGCACCGTACCGGTTGCAACGGGATCCAGAACCTACCACTGATAGATAGATAGATATCAATCTTGTGATACTAATATAGTTATACACACTCTCTCTCTCTCTCCTCTCTCCTCTCTCTCTCTCTCTCTCTCTCTCTCCCTCCCTCCCTCCCTCCCTCTCCCTCCCTCCCTCTCCCTCCCTCTCCCTCCCTCTCCCTCTCCCTCTCTCCCCTAACACAGTTCCTTTACATTTTAGACAAATAATAGTAGTAACTACTATTATTTATATTCTCACCATTATCGGATGATATGCACAGCCAAGGATAAGGGCAAATAATCAAAACATGTGGAAGATATCAGTGCAGAAAACATAACCTTTTTATAAATGGCCAAGTACTCATTTAAATTACCAAGGTCTCTCTGTGAAGCTTATGAAGATTCCAAGTCTCAATTTCTTACATGCATAGCACAGAAGGGAGAAGGGAGCTATAGTTCCATTGGTCGCTCTGTCAGTTCCGACTCCTTCCATGCAGAAGCAGTTAGGAGCTTGAATAATTGTACTGATGGGCATTGCTACATAATAATTGTAGTGATGGGCCTACTAATCTTGGCCAGCTGATTCACAAAAAGAGAGTTTCCTATTGTCAAGTAAAGACTAATATAAAGTAGTTTATAGGTTCTTTCCAGATAGGAAAATCATTATTTGTTGTTATTCTAACAAGCAGTATTAATTATTATTTTACAGAATAGCCCAAAGAAGACACCGAAGAGTAAAAAGGTGGACTCGATATATAAACATTTTTAATAAAGATTACATTTTTGTACCCGTAAATGAAGAGTAAGTTTGCTAAATACTTTGGAACACAATTAATGTTTTCTGCTATAATATCCACCTCTGTCAGCTTATATTCAGTGTGACTGTAGAGTTTAGATATTCTTGAAAAGGGCATGAAGTCATCTTTAATAAATACAAGAAATAAAATCAGAAATTTATATGAAACATATAGTCATAACTTGTAATTTAGGTGCTATCTAAAGAAATAAACATTAATGGGGAAAAATGGCGTAGTATTTGTTTTATATCAAATGAACACCTGGTTTACTGGAAATAAAAATAAAAGAGAAAGGCATTCATATTCCTAAATATTTAATTTGTTCCTCTTAGAGAAGCAGAAATGATTTTCCTCTGCCTTTTCTTGTTCAGGTCTCATTGGTATATTGCAGTAATTTGCTTCCCTTGGTTAGAAAACGTTATATATAAGGATTGTGAAAATCAACATTGGCCACAATCTGACTTCCAGCAATTTCCACATCAGTCAGAAAGTAACAGTGTAACCATTAGAAAAGAAAGTGTTTTGGTCCTTAGTGATATCTGGTGTGATACTGAAGAGCAAGATATAAAGAGCAACCTGCATCATGAAGGTAATAATTTAAAAATATGTACTGGATATTTTTTTTAAAAAAGATCTATATATAAAGCTCTTGGAGATCAATGAATGAATACTGTTCGTATATTTCTTTCTGGTGTGCTTTTCCCTCGGTGGCCTGCTTAACCAGTTATGAAGTTTAGTGCATATTTGGTCTCTCCTCATTATAATATAGGCATTTTATTAGGGATGATCTAGTGGCAAGAAAACATTTCATAGTTGCTGTTGATTTTTTATCCATCAGTTACAGTGAAATTACTTAGTCATTTTGTTTTACGTTTCATGCTGATAGTCTAGTTCCATATTCATGCATAGTTGACCCCTGCATACAAGCGTCAATTGTCCCAGTATTAATCAGTGTCTCAACATACGAAAGTTCCTTCATAAACTACAACTCACAAATCCAGACTTTGCCTTTTCAGTTGAGACATTTCATGGAGCAGATAACATTTCAGAGAAATCTATTTAGAAAATCCTGGCTTATGCTATTGCAAAAATTAATCGTGATTTCCAGGATTTCATGGATTATGTATATCCCTACATCACCAGGGCCAGTGTACCCCATAACCAATGATCTGTCCAAGTGCTATCTGGAGTAAGTATAGGAAATGTTTTGGAAACCCTGGGCCTTATTTCACATTTTTATATAATTTATTTCCACCTTTCTGTTGGTGGAAAAGAAGAAAAATGGGGAGGTAATGCCACCCTGAGATTAGCTTGCCATCTTTGACTATTAATGTGGTATTGTAACTTTATGCTCAGCCAGGCCTATACCCCTATAAATGTGCCTCTCTCAGTTTCTAACTGAAGTGCTATTCATTATGACAAACTCTGAAAACATTCTCTCTCTCTCTCTGTCTCTCTGTCTCTCTCTACCATATTGAAAAGACTATAGATAAAATCAATAAAATGTATAAACATCTAATACAATACTTTGTATTTTCAATACAAAGCCATCTTCCATCCTTAATATTATTTTTCTTTAAACCTATTTTGTTTTATCTTAGATATTCAACCAGGCACCATAGCTTCAGAATTCAGTTCCAAAGTTTCCAAAGTAAGTATTTTGATTGCATTCATACAATTGTATCTCTGCTTATAGGCTTTGCTGTTGGAAGACAGTTTTTATATGTGCCTGCTCCTCTCCTTGGAATTAGTAATCAAACCAGGAAATATTTTTTTCATTCTTTGCAAGATAAACTGATTTAGAAGATGCCAAAATATTTCAAAATGTTAATATCCTAACTTGTTCCAAAACAGCTACTTATAGTATTTTATCCAAATGGAAAAAAATGGTTTACTGTTGAGCCGCCTTATCAGGGAGATGGATGGCATACAAATTTAATAAATAAATAAATAATAAAATCTACTGTTCAAAGTTGAGATAATACTAAACAAGTGGTATTTACAAGTGGTCCTCCAAAGTTCTGTCCATCACAACACCCTTGTTTTCACATGATTGTGATTTGCCTACTTGGAAACTGCCTTGCATTTAATGATGGTGGCAGCATCCCACGGTAAAGTCTGTATGCCATACTTTTCGGAGTATAATCCCCCCCCCCTTAAAACAGAGTGAAAATTTGGGTGTGTCTTATATACTGAATGTAGCCCCACCCACCTGCCAGCCCCCATCCTTTGACCTCTGCCTCCCAGTAATTTACCTCCTTGCAGCAAATGGGAAAAATGGGGCTTGTGGAGGCGGCAATAGGCTCTGGAAATCCATACAGCATGAAACAGCTGATGATCGGGAGACAGGTGCCAAAAATGAAAGTGAAGCTTGCTGTTTGCTCCATGGAGGGAAATTGCTGGGAGGCAGAGGCAGTTTTTTTTTTTCTTGTGCTAATCAGGCTGTTTGCTGCAAGGAGGTAAATCAATAACTATAAATGCCTATAGAATGTTCAAATTATTAGACTTATTTTTTAAAGACTGCTTTATTTTTGTTCTAATCAACTTAACAAAATGAAGAAGGTTTTTAAAATAAATGCTTGATCTGAAGAGGCCCAGTGCTATTGTATCTTCTTTTAAATAGCAGAGAATAACATATACTTCCACAAAGCCACATCAATTTTAACAGCTTCTGTACAAGTGCAGTCTGAAATGTAAAAATGTCCTGTTGTCTAATTAGACCCTGACTTTGTCACGTTTGGAGTAGATTTATTTAAATAATTGGGAGGAGTTAGTGTGACTACGTTTAAGAAAAGTTTCTTCATTAAAATACTGCCATAATGTACATTTCTCCAACTGTTTGCTATTTCTATGGGTCAGACATACATAGACAGAAATGCAGCACAAACAGTATATATTGTCTGTACTGTTTAGCAATAGCAATAGCAATAGCAGTTAGACATATACCGCTTCATAGGGCTTTCAGCCCTCTCTAAGCGGTTTACAGAGTCAGCATATTGCCCCCAACAACAGTCCGGGTCCTCATTTTACCCACCTCGGAAGGATGGAAGGCTGAGTCAACCCTGAGTCGGTGAGATTTGAACAGCCGAACTGCAGAACTGCAGTCAGCTGGAGTAGCCTGCAGTGCTGCATTTAACCACTGTGCCACCTCGGTTCTTTATGTTTGCTGTTTGTTGTAAATTGCTGGGAGGCAGATTGCTGGGAGGCAGATTTTTTTCCCCTTGTTTTCCTCCCAAAAGCTAAGTGCGTCTTATACTCCAAAAATATGGTATATATATTGGTGGCAGTCTTGTTTACCATTATATGGGAATCCTTTGAATAAAAAATTACACATACTGAGGCAGGAGCTAAAATGGTACCATCTACATTCTTGTTAGCCAAGGTTTGTAAATAAGTTACAAAAGCAAAATCTTGGAATATCAATTATGTATTAAGGAACTGACTTTTAGATTTAGTTTTAAGCATTTGGCTAAGTTGCTGTACTGTTCATTGTATAAATCTAAGTTTATTTCACATTTTATAAGATGTTTTATCCTTTCTGGTTTGCTTTTTCTGATAATATTGTGAATGTTTTTCAGAAATTCTCAGACACTTTAAAAATCAAGAAAATTTGTAAAAGGTAGGCAAGTTCATTTATTTTCATTCTTTAAATATATATATACACATATCATACATGCACATTCATGCATAAATATATTCTGTGGGTATGCAACAGAGGTAGTATTCAGAAATTTCTGACCCGTTCTGGAGAACCGGTAGTGGAAATTTTGAATAGTTCGGAGAACCGGTAAATACCACTTCTGACTGCCCCCCCCCCCCATCTATTCTCTGCCTCCCGCCTCCCAGCTGATCGGGAGGGAATGGGGAATTCACCTGCCATGCCCACCAAGCCATGCCCACAGAACCTGTAGTTAAAAAAAAATTGAATCCCACCACTGGTTTGCAAGACAGCAAACACACCTAATACTGCTTTCACCTCCTGTTTTTCTCACACTAAATCCTCGTAAGGTGAGTTGGACTGAGAGAGATTAAGTAAACCGAAGTCATCCAGCCAGCTTTCATACCTAAAGTGGGACTATAATTCACAGTACCATGATTATTATCCTGGTGGCTTAACCACTAGAATAAACCATATTTTTATGTATAATTTAGCTATTATCTTGTCTCCACAATCATAAGTACAAACTTATTTCATTGAATTTTACCCTGAAATGCTCAAAATCAAGACAGATGTTTTGTATAATCGAACCTATATTTCCCCTTTTCTATAGGCCATGTATCCTTATCTTAGATTCTCTGAAGGCAAGTTCAGTACAAAATACTGTTCAGATCCTGAGAGAGTGAGTATTATTGCATTTCAATTCTGTTTTTACTTTTCATAATATATAAATCAGAAGATATATATATCAAACTTAAATATCAGGTTTTTTTGTTTCTATACAGTTTAAAATTCAGTGAGGCGATCAGTGTCACTACCAGATTTCCATTACGTCCTATATCTATTTTGCTAAATCTGTATTTAATAATATGAATGAAATGTAACATTATAAAATAAAAATAAAAAGGCTATATAGGGGCATAGTTGTATCCACACATATATGCTATTCCTGTTTGAAGTATGTAAAACATAGAAAAGAAATAATAAATGTAAATCTAAGAAATTCAAGACGTGACAATTTTTAAAAAAAGAAGTATATGTACATATAATCTAGAGTAGTAAATTGAAATAGTACATCTATGTACTACCCTAATTTTCAAACCACCCTTGCTTCCACATTGCCCATTAATGTCTTCCACTGTTTATAAATGACTTTCTGTTGCTTCTCATCACTCTTTTTGAGGATCTTGACAACTCTATCTAATTGTGACTTTTTCATCTTCATCTTCTTTCTTATCAACTCATTCAATGCCTTCATACAATTCAATTGACCTTCAGTGACCTTCTGAGACTAAATTAACTAACATACTTCTTTCGTATAAGTTGCTTCCTTGTGTATTCAATGCAAATTCATTGAGCACTCATTTATTGTTGAGCCTATCTCTTCTTATTTAACAACATATGATTTTCCATTCCAAACATTTAGTTCACTAATTTAATTTATACCAGAGTTCAGTAGAAAGGTATTTATACCTTTTTGGCTTTGTGGACTAGCGGGAGGAGGAGAGGGGATGGTTCTGTGTACACAAGAGGCAATCATGCCCGCCGCTCACACAAATGTAGCGCATGCACATGTACTCCCTTGCTACTTCAGCAAGTGGGGATATGCATGCACGTGCATGCTTACCAGCCACTTTTGTGGCCTAGTTCCAAAAGGCTCAAGGGCCAGTAATGGGTCATGGCTCGGGGCTTGGGGACCCCTGATTTATACCACTTTCACTTCCATGTAATTAGAGTATCAAGGCTTCATACCAAGCCTAAACTATTTCTACTTCACATCCCAACAAGATTCAAGGAATTTATTTACTGTAAACCATGCAGAGACTTAGGAAACAATAAATATACAATATATACCCTTCCAACTATTCTAATTTTCCAGATAAAATTCTGAGCACCTTCTTCCTGCCTTTCCAACTCAACTGTTAGTTTCCTGTTTGATGCATTGCTTAGATCCATACTGCCTCATATAGTCTTTCTAATATTGATTAAATATAATTCAAGCATCTTCCTGTCCTGAACCAGCTGAAATCTAGGAGGAGGCAGGAGTAATGTCTGTATTTGCTACCCTGAGTTATTTATAAAAATAATAAAGGTGGCACGTAAATGAAATTAAATAAATACATGTCACCACAAGCATTTCTTATACATTTAGCCATAAATACATTAAACTGCTGAAGTGTCATGATACCTCCTTAACTTTCTTTCTGCTCAGTGATGAACAATTCACTAAGCATTCTATTTATTCTCATGTATATTATACTTTGATCAGGTACCTTTTTATTGCATTCAGCAATCAGCTTTAAATTCATATTCTCACAAATAATTCCATAATAATAGCCTAGTCGCTTTTCCTACATTTCAGCTAAACAACAGATCAGTGACCGCTGAAAAGCAAAATCTGATTCGAACACATTCTCTGATATGCTCTAGATTATGGGTGCCATAATAGCATTGTTCCATTTGTCATATACCAAACAACGAGTACCTAAATCTAACCCTAACATGCTTCCATTATTCCCATTTTGGCTAAACCATGTTCAAGATTGTGAAAGATGGTATGCATGAAGCTGGGATCTGGAGTGATAAACTAGAGTAAAATGTCAGTTTCCTCAGAAGGAATTCTCAAAAGGGAAAGGGGGATAAAAGGCAGCCCAGCCCAGATCTGGATAGAAGAAGAATAGCAATAGCAGTTAGACTTATATACAGCTTCATAGGGCTTTCAGCCCTCTCTAAGCGGTTTACAGAGTCGGCATATTGCCCCCACAATCTGGGTCCTCATTTTACCCACCTCGGAAGGATGGAAGGCTGAGTCAACCCTGAGCCGGTGAGATTTGAACCGCCGAACTGCAGAACTAGCAGTCAGCTGAAGTGGCTGCAGTACTGCACCCTAACCATTGCGCCACCTCGGCTCTCAAGAAAGTGAAGATAGCCACTCTGTAGAATTTCCCAGGATATATTTGTAGGCTGGAAGCAGTAAGGGTTTAGTCTGCCAAGATTCTTTTGCTACATATAAGCAAATAAAGAACTGAACTGTGGTTTAATTGTTCCATATCATTCCAGGGCTTAGCTTGACAAAGAGAAAAAAATGGGATTCAGCTGAACTTGAGTTACTTGTCACCTTGCTAGAAACATACTTTATCTTCTTTATACATATCAGTTTTCACTGTCAGAGGCCTAACTGTATACTATCTATGCAGTATACAAATCAAGTCAAAAGCAGCTGAAATATTTGAGGGGACAAGTGTAGAAAACTTCCTCTTCACATAATACTACACCAAGTGTACAATAATCATTTTAATAGAGATTATTAGTTTTCATATAACTATAGAGGGTTGGTTTGAATTGTTCATGTCCATTTCAAAGCTGAAGAGCCAGTGCTGTCTGAAGATGTCACTGTGGTCATGTGGCCGGCATGACTAAATGCCGAAGGCATACAGAGCGCTGTTACCTTCCCACCAAAATGGTCCATATTTTCTGCTTGCGTTTTTACGTGCTTTCGAACTGCTAGGTTGGCAGAAGCTGAGACAAGTAATGGGAGCTCACTCTGTTACGTGGCGCTAGGAATTTTAACCATTGAACTGCCGACCTGATCGACAAGCTCAGCATCTTAGCCACTGAGCCACTGTGTCCCTATAGCAATATTTTTTTATTTACTTAAATAAACAGCAATTAATTTTTCTCATTGTTATCACATTGGAAAGCAGATCATGTCATTTGAACCCATCTTAATATACTTCTCTTTTTCAATTACAGATATCTAGAAGCAGAATGGGAAGCTAAACGCAAAACTTGTCGTGAGTTCAGCAAATCGACTATGGTGGATTTTTGTCCAAGAGTCCCCAAACAAAATAATAACAGTGATTGTGGAATATACTTATTGCAGTATGTGGAAACTTTTTTTCAGGTACAAATAATTTCAATGCACTTTGTACTTGTACTACAGCATTCTTTTTTTTCCTGGATAAACCCTGAGATTGTTTCCAATGCATGGCTGATGACTAGAAATATTCTACATCAGGGCTTCTCAATCATGCCCCCATTCATATGTGTGGATTTCAATTCCCAGAACTCCTAATAACAACAAGACTGGCTGGGAAATTTGGGGAAGTGATGTTCACATGTCTTGAGAGTGCCCCAGTTGAGGTAGTAAATGCTCTTTCAGATCTTCAATTTCATGAAAAGGCTTTTAACAAACGAATAGCTCTGGGGTTTATCAATATGTATACAACATATTGTATAATCTTCTGATCTTCCAATGCTGATCTAACATTTATTTATTTAGCTAACTTAGTTCATTAGTTACCATATTTTTCGGAGTATAAGACGCGCCTTTTTCCTCAAAAAAGGCTGAAAATCTGGGTGCGTCTTATACATCGAATACAGCATTTGTGCCCCCCAAAGCCCAGCCCCCTTTGCCAAAATGGCTGTGTATACCTTTATGGAAGCTTTCAGAGAGCTCCTGGGGGCTGGGGAGGGCAGAAATGAGCAAAAAACGAGCTGTTTTTGACCCCCCCCCCAGCCCCCAGCAGCACTCTATAAGCCTCCATAAGGCTATGCATGCAATTTTCTTTGACAAAAAGGGCTTGTTTTTGTGAAAAACAGGCCGTTTTTGCTCATTTTTGCCTTTCCCACCGCCAGGAGCACTCTGCAGGCCTCTCCCAAGGCTATTCATTTGAAAAAAAAGGGCCGTTTTCACGAAAAATGGGCCATTTTTGGGAGGTTTGCAGAGTGCAAAAACTTTTTTCCCCTTTTTTGAGAGCTCTTTAACTGATTGATGAGAATTACATTGATCTAGAGAGAAAATGGTCGGCCCAAGTTTAACAGCTGGCTTTGTGCCTGTCTCCTGGCTTCTAGAATTCATTTTTGTACTTGTGCTTTTGGATAGGATGTTATTATATGAATTATATGTTTACTTTAATAACACTAGTAGCAAAAAATATTTCTAGCAAGATAATACTTTTTAAAAAATTTACTTATACAGAATCTTTTTCCTTTAAATCACCAGAATCCTATTGTTAACTTTGAACTTCCGGTACACTTGGAGCAATGGTTTCCTCCTCACCTGGTGAGAAGAAAGCGAGAACAGATTAGAGACTTGATCTTGCAATTACATTTCCAACAGCAGGGTGGCAGCAAAAGCTAGCAGATTTTTCTTCGGGATCTTGAAAATGAAAAGCATGGATCCAGAAATATGAGAAATCTAATCTGCAATGTATCTTCTTGTAATGTTGTGAAGAGCTGCATTTCTGTATTTATTTTAAGGGTTACATTCGAGCTATATTTGCAGGAAATGAAAGCATATAAATTATAATTATGTAATTTAAAGTAAATGCCATTACATTGCCTAATTTTGTTTCAGTGGGAAAAATAGAAGCAAAATTGCAAAAAGCAAAGATGGAAGAATACTTTATCCTAAGAAATGTAAATAATTTTATTCCAAAAGCTAGAAAGTAAGTCTTCACAAAATGAATACATTTTAAAAGGTATATTTAATATTTTTGAAAATAGTACTTCAATATTTAAACTGAATACATCTCTATAGCTGCTTTTAAATAGATATGGTATTGCCCCATTTGATTTTTGGCTATATTTTTGGGTTTTCTTATTCATACGCACAATCACTTTCTACATTGTATTTTTAAAATGCCGGAACACAATGTAAAGTCATGCTTCAAAGTTATTATAAAATGGAAGTGTCATTTGTTTTCCCTGTTAATTTGGTTACATTGCTCAGATTCAAACCTAATCTGTTTCTGTCGCTCAGAAATTACATATGAATACTATGTATTTGATCAGATACTTAATGCAAGACCATGTGGTTTTCACTGTACTGGGTACAGCTGGAACTTGTATCTGGCAAGGTATCACCCTGGTGGGAACTTTATTGATATTTCAATTATTTATTTTGGGGGTGGTGTCAGTGGAAGTGTGTCTAATAGGCACTTTGATTGACATCTTAAACTAACAGGAGTAAGCCCCATTACATTCCCTCACCAAGTAAACTACTGTTATAATTTTTAAAAGTGACATAAAACAAACTTTTCTTAGCCAAAAGAAATACGATTTTTAAAATACATATTGAAAAATTGAATATATATGATTCTCCCAAGTATTTACATTTGAGATTTAAGCTGTTACTAGAAGAATTTCTTCTGGACTAAAGAACCCTAAAGAATAAGGAAGCTGTTAAATGTTAAAGAAGGGATTTTACTATTGAATAAATTATTATTTTATTACGGTGTTTCATGAGTTCTTTTTCTTCAATAAAAGTCTCACTATTACTCTGTTGAAATTAGGTTTGACTTGACAGTTGTTTGCAACAGATCAGTGCTGTTTCTTTGGAAGATACTGGAATCCTTGTAATCAAAAATTATTTTAAATATTCAATTTAAATGATTTTTTTCCTACATGAAATAAATACTGCACAGAGAAGAAACAAATGCTATTTATTTGACTAGTTGTAACTTATATATTTTAATTATATATTTTTGTGATTTTACACACACTCACACACATATACATTGCATTTGTGCTGATAGATAAATAAAGGGAGACTAGTATAGATCTATTTCAATCTATTGAGCTCTCATCAGCTAGCCATACCCTTACTGGTATTTGAACCTGTGCTGTATTACATATTAGGCAGTTGTGTTAGCCACTAAGCCACAGGTTCTCCTTTATCAGCTGAGCCAGGGTAATAGGTGTTGTGACTCAGCAGTTCTGCTGAGAGATTTTTCGGGATACAAAATTCAGTATGCAGCTGGGGCTTGTGGGAGGAAGTTTGGGAGATAAAAGTAAGAATGCTGCCACGCCCCAGTTGCTGGAGTCAACGTCGTTCCTTCGTGTGTTCCGTGTCTGGTACTATATTGCTTGCTTATTACTCGTGATTATGCCTGTTACACTTGGATAAGTGCTTTGGTGTTTTCATGTAAACCTGATCCGTGGAGATGGTGGAAGAAGGGCAGCGTTTGTAAGAGCTTTTGTTTTGAATTCTTATCAGAGATTTATGTTTATGTTATTTCTGGGCTCGAAGCCAGTTTGAACTGAAAACTGATAAAGAAAAGTCCTTTTAAGTTTGCCTGCCTGCGTTTGTTAACGAGCTGTCAAGGGGGGATCAGAACAAATAGGTATGTATTTTGTGTCACAACCCCTGGTATGCCCAAATATGGGAGGAAGCATACTGCTTTCTTTCTCTGTCTATCGGCTCATCCCAAGAGACCATCCAGACAGAAAGCCACTATTTTTACTGTTGTCTTTGTTACATTTGTGTTGCATTTGTGCTGATAAATAATACAGCACAGGTTCAAATCCCAGTAAAGGTATATCTCTCTTTATTTAATTATCAGCACAAATGTAACAAAGGCAACAGTAAAAATAATGGCTTTCTGTCTGGATGGTCTCTTGGGATGAGCCGATAGAGAAAGAAAGCAGTATGCTTCCTCCCATATTCGGGCATACCAGGAGTTGTGACACAAAATACACACACACACACACACACACACACACACACATAGTTTACCTAAATATATACATATCAGTTATTTCAGTTTGGCATATCGGTTATCTCTGTGTGGGAAAAAGGATACAGTTATGTGAAAAAGAAAGTACACTCTCTTTGAACAGTAGTTTCCAATCTTTCCATAATGTTTTAAGGCAATACAGTACTTAAAGAAAATGATTTTTTTTTGCTTTACAAAGTAAAGCTCGCCGCCGCCACAGTGTAAAACTCACTGAGATAAATCGAATACATCTCATCAAAGATAAGACCTAAATCAATGTTCCTATGATGACTTCCCCAGATGTTTCCCCAGATGCTTCTCTGGATATCTGTTTAGGGAAGGATAAGGCAGATCCTGAAACGTCAGAAGGGGAATTGGTCAATGGCTCCAAGGCAGGGGCTGCAAGTTAAGTGAAAGGGAGTAGTTGAATGAAGAAAAACAGGACAAGGAGCCAGCTGAGAGTAATTTGGCTGAATGACAGCTATAGCAGGACAGCCCTGAGGTATCAGGCAGGAAAGCATGCGGTGGCAGCCAGTCAGTGATGAAGAACTGCCTTCTGTACCTGATCCGAGAACATAGAGAAGAGAAAAGGCAGGAGTAGCAAAGGTCAGCTTGAGAACTCGTGAGGAGGCAACTTTGTTCTTCTTGATAGGCTGCACCAGAAGCTAACTATTTAGCCAGCAGATAAATGGAGATAATGCTTGGAACAATGTGTTCATTTCCTAGCTGTGTGGTTCTCGGTTGTGATTTCTGCCTTGCTTTGCGTTGCCACTATGCCTTGACTTTGGATCATGCCTGGTGAACTCTGGACTTTTTTGCCTCTTAACCTTCTTGTGTTGTGGATTTAATTTTGCCCAGTAAATTTATCTTGTTTGGGAAACTTTCAAGTGGCTCATTAGCCATTACTCTGTGGACTAGCATTGGTCTACTTTTGGCTGGACTTAATTGGGACAGTTCTGGATTTTTGTTGAAGGGAATTGCTGGGGAATATTAATAAACTCACTAAATCACTGTTACATTTAAGCAGAGGTGGGTTGTTCCCGGTTTGGCCCAAACCGGCCAAACCGGTAATGGCGGCAATGGGAGGCTCCACCCAACTGCCCAGATGTGCATGCGAGAACGAACAAACCGGTGGCGCTGGGATTTGAAACCCATCTCTGCGTGTAGGTGTGAATGAGTGGGAGAGCATTCTCAACCTTTACTTAAGAGGACTACTCTATAATCAAAGGTTTTTGAAGATCAAATTAAGATACAGATTGGGAACCACCTCTAGCAACATGTTATGTATTTGTATCAGGTGTTCCAATATTGTACTTGAAAAATAAAATGCCCCAAATATTGGGATATGGGAATGTTGGCTTTCTAAAGAAATATTTTCACTTTGTCAATCTTGCTGGAGACCACCAACTAGCCCATATCCTGGTGATCACAAACCAGAAATCATAAAGTTGGATAGATAACCTGTGCGTGGTCCAATTTGAATAACTGTCTTATGTTTCTTAAACTGCATAAAGCTGGTTGCTTCCTTGAAAATACTTCTTTAAAGTAATTTTGAATTATGTTTTTTAAGTCATAGATTCTTTGCATAATGCACAAATACTTAGATGGAGAACTCTCAGCCTTTTTATTCAATCCAGTTTTTTCTTCATGTGTCAACCAGGAGAGAGGGAAAAACTTTTGCTTGTAGTGGGGAAAAGTTTGGGGAGGTTATCAGAGAGCAAAAACTCTCCCCCCTTCTGAAAGCTCTTTAGTTAGAGTGAATGATGAGAATTAGATTGATCAAGTGCTGTGCCATCAGAAACAAAATCTTAGGTGCTGCAGATTGTCAGCGATTTTCTTCTCTAGCACATGGATAAATACACCTGGAAACATCTCCCTATCTAACTACTCTCCCTCTCTCTCTCCCTACCTACCTACTGTATTTCTCTCTCTCTCTCTCTCTCTCTCTATCCCTCTACCTACGTATCTACTTTTTAAAAATTTGCCTCTTCAAAACCTTGGTGCGTCTTATACTCCGGTATAAGAAAAATACATATTTCTATTATCTACGCTCATTGGCAGTAGCTGTCCAAATAGTCTTACTTGGTGAACCTCTTGATTTAATTGTGTTTGGCACTTTTTGTATTCCTCAAACATTCCAGCTTTCTAAAGGTTGTAATCTGATGATTAGCTTACACAAACTGTGGTTTAAGCTGCTTTGTGGTCAGTACTCTCAAATTTGATGTACAAAACAGCCTGCTCTTTGTTAGCCTGCTATCCAATAGCTTTCAATACACAGCAGTAGCAAACTCTACTTTCATGGCTCATTGTGGAAAGAAAGAATCTAACTTGATAGAAGAGAAATGCTTTCATGTTCTTTCTTTCCCCAACCTATTTGTATGACTCCATCTGTTTATGCTGATAGACACATGCAGGTAAAAGTAGGAATTTAAAATATTGGTATGTACTGCATATCTCTCTGTGTATGTGTATATAGATAGATATAGAAAGTACATGTACCTAGGTAGATAGGCATAGATATGTATATGTATATGTGTATGTAAGTGTTTATATTCATGTATGTATGTATGAAACTTGTGGGAGTGGTGCCTAGAGTTTGAAGTTGCTGAAGGACACATTTATATTTCTCATGAAAAGGCTTTTTCCTCTGAGCTGAATAGCTACTGCCAGAAAGACTGGAGCAGATACATGTATATATCATCAACAGCTGGAAGAGACCCAAGTGTGTTCTGACGGAAAGGTTCTGAGGTATATTATCAACCAGAATATTTTGAAGAAGTTCATCAATGGACCTGCCTTGGAAGACCACAAATAATTTAGCAGGCAAAACCTAGAAAGAGGCCCTTGAGCTGTAAATGGGGCAGTGCTTGAGGCCCCTCAAAAAGCCATGTAGAAGACCATGCAAGGTGCATCTGACCTACCAAAAAGCCCTGTGAGTCAGGTTTGTCAGAAAGATTGAGACAACTTCCTGCAGATGATGATATGACGTCAATCAGCCCTTGTGGAACAATGATGTAATGTGTCCCAGAATAAAGTTCCACTAGATATTTAGATGTATTTAGCCTTTAATCACTATTTGTCGAGTACTGTTATTGTGCCATTTTTATTGATTGATTTGATTGTATAACAGCCCATCTCACATTCATGGCTCTGGGCCACTCATCTAGTTAAAACAACCACACTAAAAACAAAACAAAACATAGGTATCAATAAAACTCCATTAAAACCAGATTAAAATATAACAAGCAGGCAATGCAAGCCACATGGCTATTATGTATCATTTATTATACTTTATTCCTTATTCCAGTTATGCAAAACACCTCTTTGGGTAAGTAGAGAGTAAAGCTTTGGAACCAACTGTGTGTAGTATATAAACACTTCCATATATTTTACTTTGTAAGAATACAGAAAGGATTGGCTTCTTTGGGGAAATATTTTTCAGTTCCTTCTTTTAGAAATCCTAGGATTACCTTATCAACTCACATCCAGATATTAACCAGGTCTGAAACGTTAGCTTTTGGGGATCAACGTTTTGGGATCAAGGTCAAAGATGACATTAATGTGAACTGGTCTTTCAGGTACGTCAATTTTAAATTTATTTTCATATATATGTCATTGTGTATGTATAAAAAGCCCATAGTTTTTTTGTTTATTTTTTTTTGTAAATGGGATAGCAATACCATTATACAAATTATAAATAAGTACAATGTTATTCAACAACATTCTTTTTGGTCTATTTTCTAAATATTTCCCTGCTTTAACCTTGTCTGGAGAATCATAGTGATAAATTAAATCAAGCATGTATTGTTACCATCCAGAGTTGCAGCAAAATCACTCAAGGTTGAAAATCACTTATCTTACGTTAACATAAGATATTAATTAAATACTACTTTTCTCCCCAAGAAGTTAATTAAAACTGTATTTTGTTAAGTGAGAATGGTGCTGCCCTTGTATGGAATGCCAGTTAAGGGCATGATAAGCTCTAGTAAAGCTGGCTCAGCTGACCAGCTTAATTTTTTTTTTAAAAAAACTGTCTGCTCTGGAATGACTAATATCAAGAAGCTTCTCCTTTAGCAGTTCTGTAACTCCCAAAATGAAAAATGAAATAATTTATTTTAGAGAAAATAATCCTAGATATTTTGTTGGGCTTTTGTTAAACAAACTATAGTATTTTTTTAATGATCAGAAGGAATAATATATGACATCAGTGCTGTTCCTGGAAGAGAATCTTATTGGATGCTTGATACGTTCAGGATTGCTGGTCTGGTGGAAAAGGGACTTGATTATTTCCTTTTTCACTTTAAATATAAAACAGAATAAAAGATAAATAAATATGTGTGACTTCCCTTGGAAAATATATTTAGGAATATGCATATTTGTTTTGGCTAAAAGGGATTTTCCAACATTTGCAGGTAAGACAGTATACCTAATAATTTGTGTGTTTGTGTGTGTGTTAATATTCATTTATAAACCATTTTACTAATTAAACAGTTATTCCATACTTTTGTATTTAATGAAAATTCATTTAATCAGAATAAGAGGGAATAGCTTATATTTATATGGAGCTTGAATCAGTCTTTCTGAACTGGAATCCAATGTATTTATCTGCAATTCTTAAAATTGAAAGGAAAAATTAATTGTAGGCTACAAGGTCCCTATCCCTAACATAAAAACAAGCATCACCTAAGGCTTGCTTTTACTGAAATATGTATATCATGACAATAAATACTAAGCATATGTCTGTTTTATATTTACAATGCAGACTCAGTAGTAGCTTTTTTCAGAAAACAAAATCTTAATATTGTTAATATTAAGTATAATATAAGTATATCATGTAATTCTTCTTGTAATGGTTATATTTATTTTTCATTTCAAATAACATTTTTAAACATTGCTAATATTTTATCATTCATATAGTCAGTGAATTGTTCAGCTTTATCATTTTCCTCCTAGTTAGTTTTTACATTATACCAAATATGGGAAATATGTGAACTAAGTTTGATTAGTTTCCATATTAAAAATATAAAGCAGGAACTAATCTCATTTCCATCTTTAAAATGTAGCCATTTGATGGGATTAGATTAGCCCATTCATATTAGATGCATAAATTGTGCTTGAAAGTTTTATGCTGTTTGTCAAAGTTAGTATGATACAAATAGAAAATATTTAAGAAGTGAGTCATTGTAAGCCCTCTAATCTGGTAGGGAAATTCTGTAAGATGTGTGCAGAACAAGTAGGAGAAACTTTGTATAGTCTCTCTATATGAGAAAGGATTATTCAGAATATATAGAAATTAGTTTTATCACCTAGGCAAAAATATGTTTTAACAATAGTGTTGTAGTTTCTTCACATCTATGGAAAAGAAATGCTAGCTCTTTTCTTCTTCAATTGTAAAACAAGTTTAATTTTCTTATTTTGGGGCACAAAATCTATATAATAAACATTTTTTCCTTTGAAATCTTGATTATTATCTACTTTAATCACACAAACAAACAAAAATCCCATGATAACTTTTTTAATAAAATAAGATCTATATTTAAGACTTATTTGCAATACTATAACAACAAAGAAAGTATAATTAGTGGAAAAAAGTATTATAATTATTATGATACACTGTTTTTTACTAGAATCATATCCTGCCGTTTTTGTTCAGGAACTGAACTGTACATAGGATTTGCTTTCTTTATTTTTCTTCATATCAACAACTCTGTGGGTTGGATTGAAAGAGAATAACTGGCACAAAGTCACCTAGTGACCTTTGGTGACAAATGGTGGACTAGGATATTGATCTCCTTAGCATCAATCCAACATTTTAACTCCTTCACTGCTTAGTTAACATCCATATTACCAGACAAATATAAGAAAAATAGACTGGAAATATCTGAAAGATTGTATTTCTTAATGAAGCTTATAAGATAATGTAGTACTATAGCATTGTATCCATAGCTCCTTAAAGATATTTCTTTGTAATGAAACCTATTTGCCAACAGAGGACACAGCACCTAAGGATATTTCTTTGGATATTTCATCTGATACTTGGCAAACAAATAGAAGTCATTCTCAGTTTCTGGATTCTAAGCCTCTTCTTGACTTCAAGGAATCACAAAAGTTCAGTAGGCATTTATTTCGAATGAAGAGATCCATTTTCTTCCCTACTGGAATTAAAGTATGCCCAGAAGAGTCTATTGAACAGGCTACTGCGAATCATCTTAAATATTTCAAACTTAGAGGTAAGTGAACAGTCCAAGGCAACTGCTGTTTCTTGAGAGAATCAACATCTAGATCAGTGTTTCTCAATCTTGGCGACTTGAAGATGTCTGGACTTCAACTCCCAGAATTCCCCAGCCAGCGAATGCTGGGAGTTGAAGTCTGGACATCTTCAAGTTGCCAAGGTTGAGAAATACTGATCTAGATTTATGTGAATGTTAGAAACCCTCAGAAAAACAACCCTGTTGGGCTGATGCTGGGCATATTGCCATTTCCCCCCCTTGTCTTCCTGTCACTCAACAGGAAGTTGTAGCAATGAAGGATATAGGCTGAACAGAGATAACTGCAACAGAAGTAACAGTTACAGAAAATAATAGGACAATCAAAGACAGCTGTCTCTTTGGGATGTTTGCTTTGCTTCACTTCTTTATTACATTAAATCATGAATTTCCTGCAATAACTTAAGACAATATGCATAGTACTCCCACAACCCTGTCTGATATGATAACTAAATTACAACAATTGGCTTAAAGCTTCAAAGCTGCATGGACACCAGAATCCAGATTGTCCCATCTTACTCCAGTATTTTAATTATTATGCTACTTTTTCACTAAATATTAGCAAAGCAAATTCTCTTCTCATTGTATTAGGACTGGTATTTTGGTTACTTGTTTTATCTCAAAGGACAGCCACTAGCATATGGGAGGTGAAAAAGGAAGTATAAATTTTGCTTGGGTAAGTTATGCTGCCTCTCAGTGCAGGCAAGCTTAAAAATTATGTGATATATGGAAAAATATATCAGCTCAGTTAGAGTAGGGGCTTGGGAAAAACACATATATGCATGTATCATTTACTTGACTATGTGGATATTGCAAATGAGAATAACATAAGGTTTGTAGTGCTCCAAATTCAATTCCACAAAGAAATTTTCCAGAGATCATGAAGTTATGCAGGATCAGATCTTATGCTTGCCATAAGAAGATATAGACAGGTAGCTTCAAAACATCTTATTTGGAATCAGATTTGAGGCATTATATTTTCCTACAATGGGCAGTGTAGTACTTTTAAGTATAGTCTTTAAAAATGTTAGTGATTCTGAGATAATGAAGAAAATGTTACATTCCTTCTCTTCCTTTTATTTTGATTTTTCCTGTATAATTTATATAATTTGGCCATAGTTTCCAAGTCTCAGCATCCAAACATATTGGTTAGATTCCTATGAACTTGTACAGAGCCCTTTTTCACAAAATGTTCTCCTTAACTCTACAGATAGAGTTCGCTGCTTCTGTCTAAATTTCTTGACACTTATAATTAATTAATTATATCTGCCATGCTCTCTTTAAGAATTGCAAGCTTAATAAAAGGGATTTGTGGGTGCTATATTTAGGACATTTAAATGCTGTCTTAAAATAAATTAGAAATCAGAACATGGTCCATTCCTGCAAAGGGGTTGAAGTGATAGTTGTAATGCTGTTGATTGAAGTTAGGAAATATTTTAACACCACCTCTGATGTTAAAGGGCTTACACAAATTAACACCACAGAAACCTAAACAAATATCTTTTACATCCTACCAATTTACCATTCCCATTAAATGTCCTTCTCGTTCTCCGTATTATGTTTCATCTCTTCTGTTTCATTTGAGTAACATCCTGCCATTTTTGCAACATACATTCTCACATACTCATGTCTCTTTTTTTTCTTGTGTTGACATCTCTTCATTTCTTTCTTCAACTCCAAATAGCAGTTTACTATATAATTAAATCTATACTAATGTTTTTCTACTGTCCCTATTTGTAATCCATTTGATATGATCATGCATTTTGTAGAACTGCTCCATTCCGCTCAGGAAGGCCTACAACAGATGGTTGTTTGATCCCCTGATAAGGACTGTCACACCCAAAGGCCTCTGAGGAAGGACAAGGATTCTCTAGCCCAGATGGTCAAAGTAGCTGTGAACTGGCATGATATTTCTCTTTTTCTCCTCCTAGGCTAACTACCAACAGAATAATGAAATGGTATCTAGAATAAAATGGACCTTTCTTGATTAAAAGTGTCCCTTTAACTATGCACTTAGTAATAATACTGCTAAAAGTATAAAATTATCAGAAAGAGAGGCTTCTTTGAGGCAGTAACTCATTAATTTTTTCATGTTGAATAGCAAGCTGTTGGACATTTGGGAATTGAGTTTTAAAGGTTTAGTTTGCCTGAGCTAATATACTGTACATGGGTCAATGTTTAAGAAACACAAATGGGATTATAATTGGATTAAATGGAAGAACTGCTCATTTACATAAATGACCGAGCAAGCTCTCCAACCTCCAAGTAATAAGCAGGACTAGTCAGGCACTGATCTCCAGCAAATCCCTTTCTGTAGAATGACAAGTAACAGACTAAAGCATCTTACTGTATGTAATAATAAAAAGGCATTGGACAATAATAGCAATGTTAATTGGCACTTCCTGAAAAGACTAAAGCTTTTTGTGAGGAAGACTTATTGTATAGAGAACCTTATGAGGATTTATACTATATGTTAGACTGTTTATTTAAATGTTTAAATGGATCATACAATTCCCAAAGAAAACTGTTCTCACATTGAATCCTCCTAAGACATAAATTAATTTTAATTTTATTGTTGTAAACCCCCTAGAGTATCCCCATGGCTAAAAAGGTGGCACATAAATTTAACAAACAAATAAATAATGATAGAAGCTACCCTTATGGGATTAAATTCATACTTATTATATCATACACTTATTGTCAAGTGTCAGTGATAAAAGCCAATAACTCAGCCTTTGCCAATTTGATCATCTAAGCTGTAAAATTTAGGAATAATGTAAATTGTGAAATGTAAATCTGGAAGATAAATAGATCGCAGAAGGCTGTAATGGGTAAGCTCTTTATAGAACATTATGAGTTTCTCAGGTATTATTTTTAGATTATTTATGTTTGTAATTATTCATTGGGTTTTTATTCTTTTTTAGGAATCATCTATATGAGATGGGTGGACATTTGAAACAAATAAACAAACAATCCAATTATGCAATATTCTGGAGAATTACACAAGTTTCAAGTGTTAGCATTTGAAAAATTCATGGTGATTAATTGATTAGGAATTCTGATTTCTAAGATCGACCAGATTTATCTTACTATTCATTCTGCTCAAATACATTTGCTACATGAGCTCAATTTGTTTTAGAAAAAAATGCCTACTTGGAGTAGACTGTAATATAATTTTCTATGTTTTAAAATTATTTAATACATGTTTAAAGCTATTTTATCATTTGGAAAGAGGAAGGAAAACATGGTGTATGTAATTATACAAAAAAGAAGGTTTTTCTAAGTAGAATGTTGAAGGTTTATACCACAAAACAGAGGTGAAATCCAGCAGATTCTGACAGGTTCTGGAGAACCAGTAATGGAAATTCTGAGTAGTTTGGAGAACCAGTAGTGGAAATTTTGAGAAGTTCAGAGAACCGTCAAATGCCACCTCTGGTTGGCCCCAGAGTGATGTGGGAATGGAGATTTTTCAGTATCCTTCCCCTGGAGTGGGGTGGGAATAGAGATTTTGCAGTATCCTTCCCCTGCCACACCCACCAAGTCACACCCACCAAGCCATGCCCACCAAGCTACACCATGCCCACTAAACCACACCCATGGAACCGGTAGTAAAATTTCACCACTGCCACAAAGCCTTGGATGATTTCTAGACATTTATTTCAGACAAAAATCCAACAAAAACAATTGACAATCAAGCATGTTCTCCAGCTGATTGAAGAAAATAATGTTCTTATCAGGCCTTTTATCTCTGCATTCAACTTTAATTGAAGAAAGCTTTCATCTGTTCTTGGCATCACTTCTGTGGGATTCTTCTGAACAAGATAATTGCCTACATTTTGTCAAATTTTGACAAAATTACCTTGTGATACATCCATGAACTTGCTAAAAGAACCATTAACTATAAATATACACACTCAATAAACAGTGCAATTTAAGCCACATTTGGATTAACAATTGCCACATAGAATAATTGGAAATAATTAGTGATTTTTTTATTTCCCTATTTCTCTTTTCTTACTATTCTTTTAGTCTTTTCTAGAAAATTGTACCTATTTCCAACATTCTTCCATCATTGTTTTTTAACTTTTAATCCTGATAACTTTCCAAATAATATTAGCATACCAATTTGTCTCTGTACTTCTTCTGATGTATACCCTCAGAAACACTATACTCACAAAGAATTGTGCCTTTTTTCATTCTTAAGTAAAGCCACTCTTTTCACTGTCATGAAACCATCCAGATTTCTGTAAACCAGATAGCCTTCTACCATATGAACAGTAATAGCTATTTTATGGTCTCTAGCGGATGTCTAGAAATTTTGTACATTTTAACATTTAGTTGAATATAGTATCTCTTTATAAATTTATAAATTCTAATCCAGCAGGATTGTTCATGTGCAGTAGTAACAACAGTATTTAGCAATGTCTTTGTGCATCCCTCTCTTTATGTCATAATACAACAAGATAGTTGTTACATAATATTGATACTTGTATTTTTACAGTAATGTAATTTTATTTCTTTTTCTTTTTTTAAGTCTGCCAAGAAGCTATTTGGGAAGCCTTCAAAATCTTCTTGGACAGACTCCCAGGACAAGAAGAATATCAAAAGTGGCTAAATGAATGTGAAGCAGGAACTGTGAATATATTTGAAATGGGCACCAATTTTAGTCAATCTGAAGAATATCAAAGCCTCATAGCAAAGGTAAAAGATACAGAGTTTAAGAGAATATCAGTTGGACATAGTTTCAATTATAGTGAAGATAAGACTATTGCTATATGATGAAAAAGGATGTACATTTTTGAAACTGAAACCTTTTCAATTATTCTGTTATTTTATTCTATTTCTTATTCATTATTCTATTAAACCAGTTACTGTTTACTATGTCATACTGGACATGATAAAAATAATTTCAGAGTTCTCAGGCTCTGGGAAATTAGCACCTGACATCTAATGTGAAGTATCTCTTAAAATCTATTCTTTTTCATTTTTATATTTTTAGTACTTATTTGATATGCCTAAAATTACTTTGGATGTCATCTTGCAAATATCAAATAACAAATGTTGGAAAATAAATTGTGAAGAAAGAAACTTTTAAATATATTTCATCTTTGATCACAAGAAAGCTGAGAAATCTTTATTAATATTTATTATAGTCATTAACCAAAACAAAGCAAATATAACTAAACACAGAGAACGTTTTTAGTGCTTTTTGAGCTTGGTTGTTTGCAGATATTTCATTACCCAGTAAGATAACATAATCAGTGAAAGTGAGCGTGGGATGTGCTGTGCTCACTATTTATTTACAATAGCACTACTGTATATAAATAGAGAGCAAACCTATACTCAGTCATAGTGATAATGTTACCTAGTTGGGTAATGAAACATCAGCAAGCAATCAAACTTAGGCAACGCTAGCATAAATGTGTATATTTTCTTCTATTGGTATAAATACATAGGCTAGGCATATAGCATATATGTACCCTTGATATTAAACTGAATATCAAGGGTAGATATAATAGAGAAAGATAAGACTAATGAATCAGAATAATAAAAAAATAAAGTTATAATGAAACTGAAACTTTAAGGTAAGTGCCACTAAATAAAACATCTAATCTGTATATCTAAACATCTAAATAAAGCTAAAGACAATGTTCCGTGCACCTTCGGCATTTAGTCATGTCAGTGGTGGGTTGCAGGCGGTATGCCCCGGTACCGGAGCCTGCCCAGAGCACCAGATACCATTCTGGTACGGTGCTCCGGAGGGCCCACCTGCCTGCTCCTTACCTGTCCTTTAAAGTCTTCGGCACTTCTGTGCACACGCATGGCGCGTACAGAGCCTGCGCGATGCTCCACCAAGTAGGTGGAGTGTCGCAGAGGCTTGCGGAGGTGTCGCTGGAAAGTAAGATGCATGTGTGCTGCGCGCGTGTGCACACCGCACACATTCATGTGGAGGACATCGGGCCCCATTGCAACCAGTACGGAACCCAACACTGAGTCAAGCCCACATGACCATGGAGACGTCTTTGGACAGTGCTTTGGCTTTGAAATGGAGCTCTTTGGCTTTGAAATGGAGATGAGCATTGCCCTCTGGAGTCGGGAACAACTAGCACATATGTGCGAGGGGAACCTTTACCTTACCTTAAAGCTATTAAATAAAGTCAGTTAAAAAGAACGTCAGAATTGTAATTATCAATACATTTTTGACAAACCCAGCAAGATAGCAAGTACTAACAAGATAAGTATGAAACAAAGGTCACATACCACTTAAAAGAACAATAGGGATTTTTAAAAAATGTAATGCTAAGAATAAATCGTATCTATTAACCATGGATTAACCTACCTCAGGGGTGTCAAACTCACAATGTTACGTTTTTGTCACATGATGTATTGAAACTTTCCCCCCTTTGCTAAAATGGAGTTGGGTGTGGCCAACATGTGATGGATCCGGCCCACAGGCTATGAGTTTGACACCCCTGACCTACATGTTTACCTTCTGAATTATTTTATATGCTGCTCTACAGAACCTAGCTACATAGTATGTAATCTCAGGATTAGTGTTGGAAGGCAGATATTGCACATATTTTGTAGTAGTAAATCCTCTTATGTTAATTAAAGCACTGAATGTTTCTATATAGTAATTGTGCTAGCTAGAGGCTAAAAAATGTGATAGCTGCAGGCAAATTCTGATCTCCCCTAGAGTAGTAGAATAACTGCTGCACTCTTACCCACATTTTGTCTAATGGCTAGAATGAATTCTTTTGAAACCATCAGCTGGAGGACCATGCCTAGGTATTTAAAGCATAATACTTGTTTAATGACATTGCTGTTGATAGATCAAGGCAAACCTTTGGACCAATTTATAAGAGGATCTAATTAATTGACTATGTACCTTCCGGTCAGCAGCTATTCAAACAGATAGATTTTTGCTTCAGAATGGTCTGTCCCTATCCAGGTCCTTTGAGTCTTTCAATAGTTCACCTGTTATCTTTGTAACTGAGCCTATCTACTTTGCTACTAAATATTTGAATATTTTTTAAATGGCTACAGTACCAAGTACTTGTCTGCAGTGTAATTCTTGGCTGCTTACCATATTTTTCGGAGTATAAGATGCACCAGAGTATAAGACGCACCAAGGTTTTGAAGAGGCATTTTTTTTTAAAGTAAGTAGGTAGATAGAGGGATAGAGAGGTAGAGAAAGAGAGAGAAATAAAGTAGATAGGTAGGGAGAGAGAGTAGGTAGGTAGGTAGGTAGATAAAGGAAGAGAGAGAGAGAGAGAGAGAGAGAGAGATAGAGAGAGACAAACACAGTAGATAGGTAGGGAGAGAGAGAGAGAGTGAGTAGATAGAGGGATAGAGAGAAAGAGAAATACAGTAGGTAGGTAGGTAGGTAGATAGAGGGATAGAGAGAGAGAGAAATACAGTAGGTAGGTAGGGAGAGAGAGAAAGTAGGTAGGGAGAGAGAGAGAGAGAGTAGGCAGGTAGCTAGAGGGAGGAAGAGAGAGAGGAGGAGAGAGAGAAATACAGTAGGTAGAGAGAGGGGGGAGAGAGAGTAGGTAGGTAGGTAGATAGAGGGATAGAGAGAAATACAGTAGGTAGGTAGGGGGAGAGAGAGAGAGAGTAGGGAGGTAGATACAGGGATAGAGAGAGACAGAGAAATACAGTAGGTAGATAGGAGGAGAGAGAGTAGGTAGGTAGGTAGGTAGGTAGGTAGGTAGGTAGGTAGGTAGGTAGGTAGATGTTTCCAGGTGTATTTATCCATGTGCCGGAGAAGGAAATTGCTGACAACCTGCAGCACCTAAGACTTGTTTCTGCTTTGCACAGCACTTGATCAATGTAATTCTCATCAATCACTCTAACTAAAGAGTGATTTTTTCCGAAAGGAAAAAAAAGTGTTTACACTCTGCAAACCTCCCCAAAACAGCCTGTTATATAAACTTGTTATATATTATTCTAAATGAGTTTTGATATTATATCTTAATGAAATCAGAAAAAATAAACCATTTAAATAGTGACATTTAAAGTTTTTGTTCAGAAGCATATGGGAGAATTTATTCAACATTTGCCTATTTAAAGAAGCCAAGTACTTTAGTTTTTTTTTTAAATCATCCACCCACACATTTTAAAGAAACACAAAGGTATGACATACTGCAAATATTATAAATTACAATCCATTTCTGCAATCTGAACTTGTTAAGGTGGAATGGTTCCAAAATATCAGAACCACAATCGGCTGTTGAAGTTAATGTTATATTTTTCTGCCATAATAGACTTAATTTGCTTTCAGTCTTACAGTCTTACTATGCAGTAGTAAAACTTCCAAGCCCAAAATAGAGTATCAATGTTGCTTTGAGTTGTTTTGTGATCTCTGTAAAAATCATTTGCTCAAATCCTTAAACCAGACACCAGGAGTCAGTGTCTAATCCAATGGTATCCAAGGTGACATCATACTTATGTTTATCATCTAACCCAAACATTTCCAGTAAGTGTTATTTTAAACCTGCTGGTTTTCATCGGACCAGCTGCCTAAGTGATTTAGAGATGTGTCCTGGGCTAACTGAGTCCTCCCCCACCCCACCCACTCTTTTCAAGTTTATACATTGTAATCCAATATTTCTCAACCATGGCAGGTGAATTCTTCAACATGGCTGTTTGGGTAATTAAGACACACCTCTTAAAGTTGTCAAGAGAAACACTGTTATAATCCAAAAAAGTCCAGGCCATCGTGGATATAGATAATCTCTGCTGCAAAACCAGGGGATATATAATATTTGGTGAATACGAATTCCAAAGTTAGGTTACAAAATGATAAAACACAGAATTGTATTTGGGAACACTTCTAAGTTTATGCATTTTACTTATTTGTTTATTTAAAATGTGTAATAAATAGACAACCTGTTTCTGACATTGACTATTCCCATTGAAATTTTTGTGATGTTTGGATACTAAATGTGCATCTACATCCCATTGTCTGAATCTACCTGTAATATAAGGGTTTCTGTATCTGGAAAAGAGATTTGTAAGCCACTCAGAGTCACCTAGAATGAAGAGGGAGACCACATAAATTTTCTAAATAAATAAGTATTCTGGTCAGTGACTAATATTTTGGCAGATTTGGAGGTTTGTCCTTTTCCCCACCCAGATCCTTTCCAACTGATTTTTCATTAGTGTAGTGATTCAGAAGCTATTACTCATTTGCTGTATAAGATGCCTGTTAGGTGCAGCCTCAATTGCAATATTTGAAAATTCAAACTGTTGTTATTTGTCTCTTGAAAATATGCTGATTTCCCCCATTAATTTTCAGTTATTGGCTATACATTCTGCTACTACCAGTAAAATAAATAAATAAATTAATAAATTAATAATAAATAAATTAATAAATTAATAATAAATAAATTAATAAATTAATAATAAATAAATTAATAAATTAATAAATTAATAAATAAAAGAAAGGTCCTTTTTCACAAATGTGTATATTGGTAATCTTGCACTCTTTACTTATCTGCGCATTGATACATTATTTTATTTCTCCTAATAATTTTCATTCTTTAAGTAGAGAAACCATTTATAGGTATGCTGATAAATAATATTATAAATAGTCTATAAAATACCCAGACTAAATAATACATACATACATACATACATACATACATACATACATACATACATACATACATACATACATACATACCTAACTAGTGCTAACATCCTGTCTTTATTAGTTTTATTGTTCTATTCTGAATGCTTTGGACACATAATACAAGCAAACTGAAATAGCTATTAATCTTATCCAAGAATACTAAATTTTTCAAATTTACTTCCTTTCTCTAATTTGCCTTAGAAATCATAATACCTATTCAGAGTGTCCAGTGCTTATTTTTCAACAACTGGATTCAAGAAAAATGGCTTGCCTAATGATTGTCTGCCTTAATACTAATAACATATATGGATTTTCCTTTAATTAAATGTACAAATTAATCTGATTTGGCACACTGTATATTCATATATATTTGCTTTATATTCCAGTTTAGTCAAGCAACTAAGGCAATTATCAATCTAGGAAAAATATAAATTGAAAGCAATTCATTTTCAAATAAACACAGTATAGTATATGTGCCCTGCATAATTAGAAAATAAACTTCTGTCTGAAACGTTTTAACTTTTTTAACTTTGTAAAACTTAACTTTGTTTGAATTTTGATAACCGGGCCACTGTGAATGAGGGGGCGTGTCAACACAAGTTAAGATGTTACCATGAAAATGCAATTGAAGTCCCACCCCTTTTTATATGTTAGAGTTAGACCTTTCATCATAAGTCTTACATAGTCCCATTCCCCAATAATGTGGCTATTAAATGTAAGCATCTATTGAATTAATGTATTTAGTTCTATAAACATAAATGCCTTCAACCTTCTGAAGGCTTTCCTTTGAATGTTTTTATGAATAAATAAGAATGAACGGGTTTGGCTATTTGGAATGCTTGATTCACTTAATAATAAATAATAATAAACACATAATAAAACCACATATATGAAACATAAAATATAACATAAATTTAAAAAAATCAGTTCCACATTTAAAATACGGTTTTCTATTTTTCTAGAAAGTGTCCTATACTAAAGAAGCAATGGATGGGTGAGTATCTATATTTTTCTATATTTTGCAGTACATGTTGTCCTCAAATTACAATTACAGTTGGGAACCACATTTTCCATTGCTAAGCAAAGCAGTTGTTAAGTAAGTTGTTCCAGATTTTATGAATTTTTTTGCTGTGTTAAGTGACTTACTGCAGTTGTTAAGTGAATCATGGGGTCATTAAGCAAATCCAATTTCTTCCATTGATTTTGCTTGAGGGAAGTCATCTGGAAAGGTCACAACTGATGATGACATGACCTTGGGCTGTTGCAAGCACTGGAAATACATGCTGGTTGCCAAGTGTTTGAATTTTGAACATGTGACCATGGGGATGCTGCGACAGTCATAAATGCAAGGACCAGTTGCAAGTCACATTTTTCAGTGCTGTTGTAACTTTGAACAGTTGCTAAACATATGATTGTAAGTTGAGGATTACATCCATATTCAGAAGTAAGAAACCTTGCCTCCATGATTTCACTTTAGGCTACTATTTTGATTTCTTGACAGTTTTTGCAATAAGTTAAAGTTTCACAGCATCCTTCCTTCCTATTTCAGAGTTCAAGATTTTTATAGAAAATTTAAAAATTAAGAATTTAATGCATATTTTATAAGCACTTCAACATATAGCGCTGGTCAAACATGCAAAATTCATAGCATTTTTATCTATCTTGAGGTTTGGAAACGTCGTTGGCTATTTCATGGTTATGCATTTAGTTTTTTTATTTAAAAAAATCACAATTAATCTCTATTCATCATGTTGGCATCATTTAAAAAAGTTAGTCTGTAGATTGAAGATATGAACATTAATTTAGCTTTCCTAGATGTTATTATTAAGTGACTTTCATAGTCTAGGGAAAACCAACTTGTAAAAATAAAAATAACCATAATTTTATCTTTTCCAAGTCCTTGAGATAAAAATTTGCAGCATTTATTACACTTTTAAACATCTTTTAACAAATCCACCAAAAGCCAAAATAAAAGATGTAGCGATTATGTTGTTTTTTTAGTAAATTATATTCCTTTTGTAATTTGTATATAGTAGCATCATTAATAACGTAAGATGAATCAATTTTGGCCCATATTTATAATACCAATCAGATGTTTCTATACGCATTCAATGCTAAAAAATGTAGTAGAGATTCTACTATATTTAGAACAAAGCACTTGCCATGTTATCACAGATATCACATAATAACTATCCAACTGAACCCATAATATTACATAATCAAAATCACTTTCATTTCATTATAGTTATCAGATGTACAATGATATTATTGAAAATAAGTAAAATTAATTCCTTACATTCATATGGAACTCATATCTGTGAAAGGAACACCCTTGATGTATTACCATCAACAAAATTCTAATCACTGATTTTTTTTAGGTTTCTGTGTTTCATTGTAATTCTTTCAAGTGTTTTCATAATTTCTTCCATCTCATCTTACTCAGTAAAATCCATTGAGAAATAAAAAAAAAATTTTTCAATCTTTATTTGCAGCTTTAGAAGATTCCTGCTTTAGTTTACACATCCATAAATGGCTTTTGCAAGTAAAGAAAGGGGAAATATTTGTAAAATATAGTTTGTATATCAGTGACCTGGAATGGGTCACTGAGATACAAACTATATTTTTTTACAAATTAAAATAAATGGGAAAAATATTCAATCACAATTTTGAGAATGTGCAGGCCTATAATATAAACTACATGCAAAATAACAATTGTAATCTAACTAAAGTTTAGATATGAGAAATTTCACATTTCAAAATTATTTGCAAAATAATTTCAGTTTTTCTCTAGCATTTATTGTTTTAAAACCAATTTACTATTGTTTGGCAGCATTTACTTAACAATTCTGCAGTGTTTAAGTCTTTATCATCAAAATTTGAGCTAATTGTGGCTTGTCTCTTAAGTATAAGATCATTTCAAAGACTTGTTGAAAATGATCACTGTTCATATGCCACAAACAATTTCAAGTAATTTCAGAATAGGTTTTTTATAATGTAAAGTTTTTTGAAGCAGGAAATATATATCTCCAAGTACTGAAATTAAATGCTACCTTCCCAGAGAAATAGAAGAATGTCAAGGGTTCTTTCCAAGTTGAGACATACTGAGAAACACTGAACTGGAATAGTAATTAGGGAACTCAGAATTTATTTATATGTCAAGATACTGTACTACTTTCTATTAAACATGACAGGAAAAGCTGTTCTTTTTTTCCAAAGAGCAGTTATAAAATTTAAACAGTAAAAGAAAAAAATAATTGTTATGCCACTTGTTCCCATTTCTACATCCTTTTTTCTCATTTAGATATGTGGGATTGCAGTTTATTTGCACTGAACCAGTGTAAATTGTTTCATACATCTACATGCATACAGTAAAAAATGAAGATATATACAGCTACTATGTCAACTACATTTTTAGTGCACAGGCTAAAACAATGTTGGCAAACCTTTTCAGCACCGACCGGTCCCGAAACGGGAGTGTGCATATGTGCATGTGCCAGAAACCGGAAGAGCAGCCACCTGGTGCTCATGCACATGCCAGGAAGATGATCACTCAGGTTTCTGGTGTGCATGCACGCACAAAGACCAGCTGCCTTGTGCACATGCGCGTGCCGGAAACTGGAAGATCATCTTCCCAGCGCATGCATGTGCACCTGGTGGCTGCTCTTCCAGTTTCCTGTATGTGTGCCATAGGTTCACCATCACAGGGTTAAAACATGCCTTCATAAAGACTTCATAAAGAATAGTGCTGTAGAAGCTATATATAATAATAGTTATTGGCCAACAGACATAGCATTATCTGTGAATGCCAAACTAACTATTAAAATTCCTAAAGCCTTGAGCTTCCTCTTAGAATGTCATGTAGAGTTTTCTTTGTTTCAGAGAAAATGCCTTTGATAATACAGGAACTTTTCAGTTCATTTCACATTTATTTTAAAAATCAACTTTGTTTTTTCTTGAACAAATTGAACTGTGATAGTATGTTACTAAATGTAATTACTAAAGAGAAAACCAGTATACAAAAGTTCAGTTCAGTTTTCAGTTCAGTTTATTGGTCTTGTATGCTGCCCACTCCCGAAGGACTCCCGAAGAAATATAAAATGGCAGGTTTTCTGTGTAGGTTCTTCTTCCTCCCGTTATTTGAATTCCTTCCTCTTCAGTCAAAGAATATATTCCAAACCAAGCTTTACAGTATATCTACAATTTGTTACATTTGATCTTTCTATTATGATGAATATTAGAGCTTTATTTTATTCCACTTGGTTTGCTTAGACTTAAATCTTGACTGAATTAATTAATCTTAGTCTCATGAAACTTTTTTATCCTCTAAAATCATTGGTTTCACAGATGTAACTGCACATCATATCCACCATTCCACAGAAGTTATTTTTTTTGTTGATGTTGGTAAATTGTAGATAAATGGTTCAGATCAAAGGTCGAATAAATTGAAATAAACAGACATATTTCTCCATAATGTACTTATCCCTGGATATTATCAGGAATATTCAAGTCTCCATGTTTTGACTTGGATTTCATAAAAATATCCAATTTGCAAAGAAGTTAAAGATTTCTCAATCTCAAAGGTGATTTTTCAAAGGCAACTGGACTGTTTTTCCTTGAGGAAGAAGAAAAGATATTTTTCTTGTTCCTCAGAGGAAAAGCAATCTAGTTGCCTTTTGAAAAAGCACCTTTGAGACAACTATGAATGACTGAGTCTCACCATAAACAAAGGTTTCTCAGGTTTACAATTATTACAATTGTATTTTAAAATGATAAGGGAAAAATGGAGGCAGTTAAATAACTCAGCTTGTGTTCTGAGGTACCATCATTGATTTTAGAATGAATCATCTATTTATAAATAGATAGCATTTAGTTATCTCAATTTCTGTAACATTTCTTCTAAGAATTTTGACATTAAATACAACAAATTGCTAAATGGTATCAAATTCTGGCTATGTAAGGGTTTGCCTCAGCTATCTGTTCAAGAAAGCAGAACTCTTGAAAGCATGCAGCATTTTACAAGGAACTTTTATTGAGAGATAGTGATAGCAGAGAAGCTAGGCAGGATCTAAATTCCCCGCATGTAACCATTAGGTTAAAATGTTGTTCTGTGAAACCCGTCCCAACTGTCTGGGGTGGCACTGGCCAATCCAATGTGTGAAAATGTTATGAGAACCTTGAGCTGAGAAGGTGATAAGGAGTCATTCCCAAGTGCCCCGGTCTTGTTCCTCTGGAGATGAGATAACACAGATGGCCCCAAGCTCATCCTTCCCTCTCCCCTTATTCCCATGCAGGTACATCAGTGGGGATCGGACAAGCTATGCTTTTTGCTAAATGATGCTAAGATGTTTTTAGAGTGCACCCAAGACTCCTTAAATTATTAACACTATCTTTGTTTTCTTATTTTTTCTGCTTCTCTTTGCACTTCTTTGTACTGTATTTTATTTTCTTCTGTTCTTTCTCTTGTATTCTACTGTTATTATTCTTATTATTGGAAAATGATATACATTTTAAACTAGTTGCAAATCACAACAAAAATGTTATATTAAGGACTTTGGGGGGGATATGTTTTTTAAGCACCATGTGTTTTTTAAGCACCATGCAGTCAGGCATAACTCAGGTTATGTAGACAGTAAACACAGGGTCAACCAAAATTGACTCAAATGTCTATACACCAATGCACAGAGTATGAGGAATAAACAGGGCGAATTAGAAATTCAAGTAAAAGAGGGCAGATACAATATTGTTGCCATTACAGAAACTTGGTGGGATAAAACCGACAAATGGAACATACAGCTAGAAGGATTTAAATTATTTAAAAGAAATAGACCAAATAAAAGAGGAGATGGAGTTGCACTATATATAAGAAATAATTACCTATCTACAGAAATAGAGCACAACAATGATGAGAACTATCTTGAATGCATTTGGGTCAAATGCATTTGGGTCAATATTAAAGGTTGGGGGGGAGGGAAATGACATTGCCATAGATCTATACTACAGGCCACCCAATCAAGCAGAGGAAGTAGATGACCTTTTGCTAGTCAGCTAACTAAGATATGTAGGAAGCACACCACAATAGTAGTGGGGGATTTTAACTACCCTGACATCAACTGGGAAACAAACTGCACCAAGTGGAACATCCAACAGGTTCCTAACAAACCTAGCAGACAGCTTTGTTTCCCAAAAAGTAGAGAAGGGAACAAGGGGATCAGCCATATTGGACTTAATTCTCACTAACAGAGATGAAATGATAGAAGGTGTTGAAGCCACAAGAACCCTGGGGGCAAGCTGGTAGGAATAGCCAACATTCCAGAAGATAGGCTAAAGATACAGAAGGATCTTGACAAACCTGAACATTGGGCACTATCTAATAAAATGAAATTCAATGGTGAAAAGAGTAAGGTTCTACATTTAGGCAGCAAAAACGAAATGCACATGTACAGTATAGGTGGTACCTTGCTCAACAGTAGTAACTGTGAAAGGGATCTTGGAGTCCTAGTGGACAACCATTTAAATATGAGCCAGCAGTGTGCAGCAGCTGCCAAAAAAGCCAACACAGTTCTGGGCTGCATAAACAGAGGGATAGAATCAAGATCACATGAAGTGTTAATACCACTTTATAGTGCCTTCGTAAGGCAAGTCTTGGAATACTGCATTCAATTTTGGTCACCACGATGTAGAAAAGATGTGGACTCTCTAGAAAGAGTGCAGAGAAGAGCAACAAAGATGATTAGGGGACTGGAGACTAAAACATATGAAGAACGATTGCAGGAACTGGGTATGTCTAATTTAATGGAAAGAAGGACTAGGGGAGACATGATAGAAGTGTTCCAATATCTCAGGGGTTGCCACAAAGAAGAGGGAGTCAAACTATTTTCCAAGGCACCTGAGGATAGAACAAGAAGCAATGGGTGGAAACTAATCAAGAGAGAAGCAACTTAGAACTGAGGAGAAATTTCCTGACAGTTAGAACAATTAATCAGTGGAACAGCTTGCCTCCAGAAGTTGTGAATGCCCCAACACTGGAAGTCTTTAAGACGATGTTGGATAGCCATTTGTCTGAAATGGTATAGGGTTCCCTGCCTAGGCAGGGTGTTGGACTAGAAGACCTCCAAGGTACCTTCCAACTCTGCTATTGTATTGTATTGTATATAAACACAAGAAATATAATATAAAGAAAATGCAAAAAGTTGCTTCCACTTATAGTAAAAATATAATTGATAATTTTCTGGATTTAATGATCTCCACATGATCAAGTTTTCCCCAATAATAGTGATATTATTTCAGTAAAAACTGTGACACACACAAACACACCCACTCATTATCTGTTGTAAATGCATTCTGTAAATAGCATTGAATTATTTATCCACTTATTTCTGTTTTCTGAAACAGCCACGGGAATAAGGATTGTTAGCTTTGAAAGAAAATATTTAATCTATTTCTTTGTTGTTCACACACAGACATACTTCATCCCTTTGTTTTTCTTATTTTTCAGTTTTAGGATGTCAACTCCATCTCCAGTTGGTGATACTACCACTCTGAGAGGTCTGTTTTCTTTAACTTGTCTGTTGCCTGATTTGGGATTTAGTGAAAAGTATGGAGCAAAATGATTACACTTTTGCATGTGAATAAAATACATGGAAGTTGGTCAGGGTCCCTAGCTATAGAAGGGAATGACATTTTCCAGGCAGAGAAATGCTGCAGTTGTGTTGGGCCAAGTCAATATTTGTTTCTCTGCAATAACTTAGGTTCCAATTTTTCAATGGGTCAATGTTAAATGTGATTAAAGCTTTAGTCAGATTTATTTTCTTTTGACCTGATAATCTTTTCAGACTTGGATTGTTATTTATTTTACAAAATAGTTAATTTAAAAATAAGGTAACATTTATTATTTTCTTTAGATATAGTTGCTAGTATTCCTCCTCCTCCTGATGTGGTCTCAACTGATAGTCATTTGGACAGAACTGAAAAAACAGAAGATCATGAAGTAAGCTAAAGTGCTTTATAAGGTTGCTTTAATTTTTATAGATGTTGCTTGATAGACATTGGAGGTATTGGAGCAATAATAGCTTCATCCAAGTTTTTTAAACAGTTCTTTATTTTTTTTTACTTCAAAGGCTAACCAAGATTAGAAGAATATTAAAAATCTCTGCCTAGTAGTTCAACATGTTTTTTTATTCAAAATTTATCAAGTTTTCTTTAAAATTAATTTATCTCTGCTTCATTTAATAGTAAGCTAGAAAATTCTTAAAAGGAAGTGAAAATCTTAACAAACCCATTAATAAAAACAAAACATGATTTTCTTCTCTGGTAACTATCTACTTCCATGATTTCAGTTATATCCACAGCCACCTGTTTCCCCCCTTCCTGTTTTGGGTCTTGGGTGAAATTTCATCTCTCTGAGATGTGCCTTTCTCCACAGAAGTTACCAATTGATTTTCTTCTCCCTCTCCTACTGTGAACCCACATGCTCACACAATTCTACAGTTTATCTTTCTCCCAGCCAGTTCTTTCCACAACATGCATTCCCTACTATAGGTAGTCCTTTACTTATGACCACAGTTTGGACTGAGATTTCCATAGATAAAGAATGCAATCATTTAAAAAAATCATTTGACTGCATCACTTAATGACAGCAATCTCAGCAGTCCTGATTGCTGTTGTTAACCATGAACTATTGGTTATTAAGCAAGTACTCATCCCAATCCTAAACCATTCTGAGCTTCGTTATTCCAGCCCCGAGTCTGAGTAATGCAAGGTACTGCCTCCAAGACACCCCAACCACCTATCTTTTCTTAATCCCTGCCTTTTGGCCACCCAAAAGAGAGGAGGGAGGACCCATAGCTTCTCTGTGTTAAAAAGCCTCTGCGCACCATGTTCCCTTTTTTTTCTTTCTTCCTTTCTTCCTTCTCTACTTTTTTTCCCTTTCTGTCAGTCTTACCTAGGATCATGGTACAAACAGTCCCATTTTTTTCTTTTACCGCAGCAAAAAGCTCAGCCCCAATCTGACCCAGAGACATGGTGTAAAGGGGATTTTTGATACACTGCAGCTCTAGTATACTTTTTATTTTTCCACAGTGTGGAGCCCCAGCATGGCCCAGCAGCAAGCCCAGGCGAGCCTTGCTAGTAGTAGGAGCAAGAAGACAGTGAAGATCAGATGGGCAGCAGGGGACCAAAAGGGCATTCATGATAGGCAGATGGGGGAGGGGGAGTTGTAGCACTTTTGCACTTGTAAGTGTGGATGGGCTGCCAATGCCCAAATTTGGATCACATGATGTGGAGGTGCTCTAATAGCAATAACTTCAGGCACAGATCTTAAGTCCCTTTGTTCAGTACCACCATAACTTTGAACCACTGCTGAGCAAAATGGTCATAAATTTAGGATTAAGTTTAGTTTTTATCCTCTCTTCTATATTTCTTCAGTTTTGGGTTATACTGCAGCATGTGCCCCAGCAGCTGACGCAGTGAGTGTCCCCTCAGGACTCTGGTATCCAACATCAGTCTGGACTGTATCTCTCAGCATCTCACCACTATAGCCTTAATTAGACACCAGATCAACCTCTTGAAACTAAAGTTGCTTTTCAAGGCTGTTTTGAGCTTCTTCTCTCCCTTTTCTCTCTCATTTTGATGACTCGTGCCGCCATAAAAGCAGCCATACTAGGCCACTAAGAACCAGCTGCCACACTTCCTCAGTTAGCACTTGCATTCCCAAAATGCCCTCTCTAAATACTTTTATTCTGAATGTTCTTCACTTTTATTTCTGATAAATATATTACATATGCTTTAACCCTAAAGATGTTTTACTAAGAATGAGAGCCAGGACAAAATAAGTGGACCCATCATCAAAATAATGCCGTTTAAAAAATGAAGCGTTGATTGCTTCTACTCAGGAAGTAATGGAAAGAAAATCTTACCACCAGTCACATTTGAATAACAGAAAAAGAATCGATATTGAAAATTACAGTTTATGTTAGAAATAAATTAACTATATTACCAGCACAAAATTTCCTCCTTCTCTGTTCTGTATATCTGTAAATGAGACAAATAACTAACAATTTCAACAGAAATTGGTCACACATCATTTCAAAGTCAAGAGATACCTACACAGTTATAAATCTTCAAAGATTGCTTTTTCCCTTCATAGACCTCCATAGGAGCAGACATTGGGCTTGGGAGAAGACATTTAATTTAAGAGAAAAATTAATTATGCCAAATAACCAGCAGAGAACTTCAGTACCATGTGTAATACATGAAAGAAACTAGCATACAGATTTATTTGGTATAGAAATATAGTCTGGGGAGGTTGTATATGACTAGAATTCATTAAATCAAATTGTTCTTTTGCTTGTTTGCTTTGCCAGGTCAGTAATGAGATAACAAGAGATTATACAAAACTAATGAAGCCTGCTCATGAGCAGTTGGTTGTATTCAGTATTCTTCTTCCTGAAGAGAAATACATCAATGAGCTAAGCGACCCTTCCACTGAAGAATACCAACAACTCTCTCAGCAATTTATTTCTGAAGTAATTATACCACCTATATATTTTTCCCATACACTTTGCGAGTTGCTTTTGTGGGTTGGAGATCAAGAAAGATGAACACTAGGAAAGGAGCCAGGATCTTAACATTAATAAAGATGTATTAAAATGGTCCCTAAACTTACAGCCTCAGAGATTCAGAGGACAACAATTAGTCAGCAGAGGTGGTATTCAGGTGGTTTTCTCCGGTTTGAGTGAACCAGTAGTAGCGGCTGCAGGAGGCTCTGCCCACCTGCCCCAACGTAATGTGCGAGCACTGCACATGTGCAGAAGGCAGTGCGCATGTGCAGATGTGCGTGTGCTCACATTTGCGAACCAGTAAGGAAGATAAGTGAATCCCACTGCTGTGAGGTAGGCAATAGATATGACTCAAAAAGAGTTGCATTTGCAGTTGCACGTTTTATAGCCCTTCAACGCAGTGGTAAGATTCAATTTTTTTACTACCGTTTCTGTGGGTCCACAGATGTGGGCTTTGTGGCTGTAGTGTGGCTTTGTGACTGTGGCTTTGTGGCTATGGCAGGAGAAGGATACTGCCAAATCCTCATTCCCTGGAGGAAAGTTACTACAAAATCCCTATTCCCTTCCCACCCCACTAACCTGCTTTCCAGATCTGTTTTCCTGTTCAGGGAAACAAAAGAAGATCAGCTGGGAGACTGGGACATGGGGGGGGGGGAGCCTATTTGCCACTTCACTGAACTACTCAAAATTTCCGCTACTGTTACTCCAGAACCTGTCAGAACTGGCTGAATACCACCTCTGCTTCAACCTCTCTTTCCCACTTAACCCAGAATTGCTTAGTTTAGGCAAAAGGAAAGGTTATATATTAGTGAAGATTAAAATATTGGGCCCTTGCTAAGACAAACATTGGAACTCATTATCTAATTGGGATTAGAGTAGTAAATTTGTTCTCTCATAATATGCAAGCGTAAATAGCTTGTCTAAGCAATCTCTTTCCCAAGTCTTAATCAAAAAATGTTAACTCAATTTAAGTTAGCTAATAGTTGAACACTGAAAATGGCAACCCAACATATCTAAGAATATTAGTCAATCAGTGCTCATTGTTGCTGCTCAAGCTTCATAATATCTGGTTCAAGTGGTCTGTGAAAGATGCCTTGAAAATGAAAGGATTCCTGTTTTATTCCTATCCAGAATAAGCATGCTAAATGCCAACAGAGAAATGCAGGGTAACCAATCGTATTTATCATATTTTTGTTTTTAAAAAGTAAAAAGAGAAATATTAGCTATGTTTTATCCAGCTTTTCCAGCATTCCTAAACCAGACACGAATTAATAATGGTCACACATGCTTAACGCTGTTATTTGAGAAGACAGGATTCCCCCCCCCCCATGTGTTATTTCTTGCTGTAACTATAAACAATCCTTGACTCCTCATATTTTCTGTCCTTGGTCATAATGCTGCAACTATTTATATTATAACTGCTTAAGGGGAAGGCACTGGTTTTAGATCTTGCTTTTCCTCTTTAGAAAAATTGATATAAACAGATTTTTATACCAGTCCTGAATCTGAAGGTCAAATATACTTTTTAATCTGGATTTATTTAAGCATGCCATTGTTTAACTTAATAGAACATGGGTTGAGTGATCTATGAAATAATGGTTACAATATTTTTACAAGCTTATGAATATACATATTTAGTATTCTGACAGCATTTCATATGGAGGAAAATATATATAGTGTAGTCACAGAAAATCACTGTAACTGTTATATGGCTCGGGAAGCTAGACAGTATCATTTTTCTAACTGTACAGCCAAGAAGCTACGCCATAATATTAATGCCTGATCAGACAGGCAGGTTGGCTATAGTTATCCCCCTTCATCTCTTGCCATGTTCTCACAGTGCTTAGATAATCTTTCCCCACTGCAGAATGTTTTCATTATGGCTAGAGAATAAGTATATCAAATATTTTTATAGAGAAAGAAGGAATATTGAGATAGTCAAATTGTTTTTCTGCCGACGAAGCATTCTTGATGTGGGATGTGGATTACATAATTCCTTCATTTTTAATTTTTTAACTATAATGAGCGCTGGATTCAGAGTAAGAATAACCACATTATTACTAATAACTTACTAATAACCACAAGCGATTTAGATAAAGAGAAAACTGTACTTTTCATTAAATAAAATTCATTATGTGAATTTTAAAAAAAGCATACAAGAAATTAATGAAAGTTGTGGAATTTTTGTAAGTGGAAAAGATTAGATTTGTTACCTTTTGAAGAAAAAAGAAAGAAATATTTACTGAGGAATATTTAATAAGCATAAATGGTCAGCCCCCAAATCAAGTTCTAATTGTTCTCAAAAAATTGCAAATTGTGTATGAATAGGGGGACAATTTCTGTGACTTCATAATTTTGCTACCAGGACCACTTCACTATATTAATTGATTACATTTCTATGGTGCTTCTCATTGCAAAGAATCCAAAATTGTTCACATTATTATTTTATCTCGTTCCTTCTCCATAAATCTTACTTTAGCTTCTTGGTATGTTGACAGCTTCCAGATCTGAATTTTCTACTGTTAAAATTAATGTTCTACCAATTATATCAGACCAGTGTTTATGGTGTTTTCTTAACTGCACTTCATGCTACATTTGCATGTTGAGTGCATAAATTCCTTTCCTCCAGGAGTTTGATTAAGAAAAAGCAATGACAAAACAATTCCTAAATGGAATACAATTGGAAACTGCATAATTGAGTAAACAGAATTATGATAAGAGAGAGAGGACGGAAGGAGGGAGGGAGGAAGAGAGAAAGAAAGAGAAAGAGAGAATTAAACAGTGAGTTCTGAAAATCAAATGGTTTGAGGATCGTCTTTCTATCTTTCATGTAGATTCAGAATGCATATGAAGGACTGCCTGGATTTAAGAATATCCATGTAACTGAATTCAGGTATAAAATATTATAAGCAATGAAAATTAAGCATCTTATTGTTAATATTGTCGGTATGGAAATTCATATGTTGCCTCCTTGCTGAAAAAGCTTCCTTCTCCTATCTTCTCCCTTTTTGTTGAAAAAATACATTACAGTTAATGAATACAGTTAATGAATACAATATAGTTGATGTAAGCTTAAAATATAAACATTATATAATATTATCTTTGCTTCACTGTTGATGTACAGTATACACTTGTATACTTGCATTAGTCATATAGCTAAGATTATGATTAATGAAATAAAAATATATCAAAAAAGCAAAACTGGTTTAGTTTGCTCCCCTAAAGGCTACTTTATAGATTGAACAGTACTTGTTCATTTTATTTAAATACTTATTAAGTACTATTTAAATACTTATTTAATTATACAGACCACAAAAAAATTATATGCATAATTTGATCCCATAATTTATGCCTATTGAAATTTATTATAAAACATATTGTGAAAATATGAAAATCGCTACAGGAGAAAGCCAGCCTGCTCTAAATGTACAATTTCTTTTGTTCTGTTAAAAATTTCTGCTAGCTATCAAATTGAAAGGATAGTAAGAAAGTATTGTTACAATAAAATATTTTAACAAAAGCAATCATCATTGGTAGCAATATAAAAGCCTTCTGTGCGTGGGATGGTTGTGGCTTGCTTAAAGCCAGAGGAAGGTTGAAGCCATGTTTGTAGATTCCTGTGCATAAAGATTCCTAAAAGCAGGAATATAATCTGGATCAGGATTAGTCAAGCAAGGTTATAATTTTATCAGATTTATTTATGAAAATACAGACTATGCAAAACTGGATCCTAGCTGGCTACATTATAATAGGAGAAGAGTCAGAGAACAAGAGTTTTTTGCAAGATCCTGAGACTAGAAGCCTTCTCAATAAAGATCAGACAGAATGAAAGCTATAAAGAAACCCAGAATAAATCCCCAAATCTTTATCTACACTCCTCTGCTCCTTAGTTTATGGTCCAGAGCTGCAAGCCACAGGGAGCAAGATTAAAGCAGTAGAAAAACAAGCACTCATACTTTCCTAGATTGCACGAAGTTTAGATCTGATTTTGTTTTGAAGAGCCAGCATAAATCCCTCTCTTCTAGAAGCCAAACCAACCTTGAAATGAGCCAGCTTCATGGGAACAGCCAAGTCAGAGCTGATATGTGAGCTCATATCATTTTGAATTTAAAACACTCTGGTTTTGCATTTGAATGAGTTGTTTTAAGTTCAAAGCTGCTGTGTTGTGTCTGAAGTGAACTGTTTCAATCTTTACTTCCAAAATTATTGAAAGCCAATATTGAATATAAAGCACTGTTTCCAAGAACTGCTTTAAATTCAGAACAATACACTAAATTTTAAATTCTAAGCAATTTACGTATCATTAATTAAATCTCAATTTCTCTTTTCTTGTTTTATGGGAGGATTTGATTTATAAATTTTAGTTTGGAAGCAATATTTCTAATTTATAACAGGTATTCTCTATCTTACCTTAACATTTAGGTCAACTCAGGACAGCAGGTAAATAAAATTTCAAAATACTTTTTTCATAATGATAGTTATTTGTTTCCTTTTAATCACATGTTGTCCCTTTCTTGGAAAATTTATAGGATTTATAGGAAAAATTATCTTGAATCAGCAAGATAAGTTGTTTCAATAAATTATAGCATTCTATAATAAATTCAATGTCTTTAAATATATGTTTCTAATACTTGTTGGTAAGTTAACAAAAACCATGACACTAGAAGAGTTTATATTACTAAATACATTGAAATAATCCATTAATAATTATTGATATCAATTGCACTTTCTTCTGAATCTAATTGCATTTTAGAAAGAGTTATGTTCAGTGAAATTAGAGTTAATATAAAACTAATCTGTGCATGTGTAAATCTTGCTAAAACCATCTTACCTTAAGTAATATAATAGATATAACTGCTGCCCTTAGACAATAAGATTAGTAATTAGATTGATGCTTAAATTACAAAAATGTAGTCATTATCAGAAGACATGCAAAGAAATATATTACATGACTTGTAAACAAAAGATAAGCTGTAACTGCTAATGTAGGGTTTAAATGACAATATACATCTTTCTAATTCTCCCTTTAACAGGGTAGAAGTCCTGTATGCTGTGGTTTTTGACAGGGAAGCAATGAGCAATGTTATCTGGGATTGGATTAACCTCCAGCCAAACAAAGTGGAACAGAACTCCTTTTCAGAAATTGAAGACAACTCTACAGTTGTTTATACAGATAGTGACTTCAGACATTACATTGCTGAGATCCTCCATAAGAACATTCTATTTGAAAATGCTTCGTTGCCCTTGGATCCTGGTTCTCTCCAACTTATTAATGGTATATAAATATAGTTTTGATTCACTCAAATGATTTCACTCTTAAAGTAGGCAAAAACATTTTTCTCTTAAGAATTTGATAGATGATATATGAAGCCCAAAGTCACCCAGCTAGCTTTCATGGCTAAGACAGGACTTGAACTCATGATCTCTTGCTTTCTAGTCTGGTGCCTTAACCACTAAACCAAATTTGAAAACATCTATACATAAATCCATACAAATAATGCTATATCTACTTTTCTTATTCTTTTTATATTGATTATTACACCTATTCTTTTTGTTCTCTGCGTATTCTGCCCGTATTTATTACTTTTGTGTTTGAGTTCTTTATGTGCGTGCTTAAGAAATACAGTATAATTCTTATATTCTAATCTAAAATCTTAAGAGGAACGTGAAATTCTAGAGAACATGCACACACAGAAAGAGAAATGTGTATTCAATTATTAGTGGCTCTATTTACTCTGATCAAAGAAATAATATACTCAATATATCCTTTGTGTTCCTTGAAACACGGAATGTATATCTATTGTAGATCTGACTCTATAGAATTTAATTGGTAATAGGACTGCAAACAATTTTAAAATAAACATGTTTCATAACTACTTTTTAATATTTTCCTTCTTAAGTAAAGGAAGTGGCTGTTTCCATGACTGAAATCCCATCATGGATTACTGCTAAACCCATTGATGATGTAAGTTGATTTTCTTCTATTGCCATTTTATTCCAGCACAATGTTCCCCAGTTGGATGCTCAACAGACTATTGGATTACAACTTTTATTTTATCTTGAAAATTTCATATCATAAGAGTTTTAAAAAGTTGCTCGAAAAGTACTTAGTATTATATACATTTACCCAATTATCTAAACTGTTTCAATGCAAGATAAGATAAAATTCAACAATATTCCAAAGACTCTCAAGTGCTCATTTAATCTGCAGGTTTAATTATTTATGGTAGATTTTATGTTTAATTCTTTTGTTTTTGTGAAATATTTTTCAGAATAGCCTTTTAAATGTATGTATATTTGTGTATAAAGAATCTAAAATATGCCCAAAATATATTTTTGTAATGATTTCAACATCTTTGAATAGTATCAGATACTGTCCCTGCATTTAAATAAAAATTAAATTGCAATTCTTGACAGTTATAGATAAATGGTCCAAACATTTCTATTAAAAATAATTGTCCTCAGACTTTGTGGTTATGGTATTTTGGCATATAATTGTGCACTTTTTCTCTAGGTTCTCTTACATTATATTACTTATTTCTTGTATTTCGAATAAAAACATTTATTATTGATGGACTAATCACTGAACATGTGACAAGGATTTAACAAAAAAGCAGCTCTTTTGTCTGCTTTATGGGAATAGGATTGTAGTAATATTTTAACACAATTATACATAAAGAAGCTTTCTTAGTTTCTCTCAACATTACATTTAAGTACAAAAATATCGTCTGAAAGGTTTCATGGCATTTTGTTTCTTTCTTTTCTTTTTTAATTTGACATATTCAACTTGTAGTTTCTCCCAAAAGTAATACAAGATGCAGGAAGTTGTTAAACACTAATATGAAAATAGTATAGTAAAGTAGAAGAGTTAACATCTCAAACAAGACCTTTCTTAGACCACAGAAAGATAAAGTAAGTGGGAGAAAAATACAACCAACATCCATACTTGGAAAATTATATTGTTATTTGCTCTTATAATAAAAGTAGTTCTGAAGCAGGCTACTTCACCTGACTGCTAACTGCAGTTTGGCAGTTCAAATCTCACCGGCTCATGGTTAATTCAGCCTTCCATCCTTCCAAGATCGGTAAAATGAGGACCCAGATTGTTGGGTGCAATATGTTGACTCTGTAAACAGAGAGGGCTGTAAAAGCACTATGAAGCAGTATATAAGTGCTATTGCTATTGCTATTTACAAGGCACTGGTTTCTTAGTCTGGTCTACCCTGTAAAATTTCAGTATGATACTGGTTTTGTCATTTGCAACCACTGTCCCTCCAGATGCCCTTGATGACATATTTAAGAAGTCACAACCCATGATATATTTAGAATTCTGATTTGTCCATACTTTTGTTGGAAATTGTATACATAATGAGATGTGGGAGTAAACTATAAGATATTTTGAGGCATTATTATTATCAACATTGTTTGTAACCATTATGGGTCTATATTTTAGGATGATGCCATAGTATCTGAATGGCCTTCTGCTGATAAGTCAACTGCAAGCAACATCTTGCCCTTTGACTTGCCAGGACCAGATCTTATCTTTGATAGTGACAATAATGTGTGGATAAAACCAGATGGTTCTGTGGACTCTGAAAGTGTTCTCAATTCAAAAACTGATATCACCATTTCCCCAGAAGATTTGCTTTTTATGGATGAAAAAGAAAAAATACATCCTGGGACACCGTTGTTCTTTGAAACTGATTCCCATATAGACTTGGAAAGTCATTCTAATTTGTCTTTGTTAGACATTGGTAAGTTGACTTGTTTGTATAAATTATAAGACTTAGAATAATATATTTTTTTCAGATGTGAAAATGGACAAAGCATTTTTGCCTGAGTTCTTGATTAGCTACTTCAAAACTGATCCTCAAGAATTAATTGAAATGACCAACTTTTCACAATCAGACAGACAGTGTCAGATTTTGGCACCATGATAGAAAATATTTTAATTGCATTGATAGAGAAGTCACATTTATAATTGCAGTCCTGTGCAGAAATATTTATTTATTTATATTTCATATTTTTCATTGCCCATCTCTCTTGAATATATAATATAATATATCTTCTTAAAAATTACAGAAATCCCTTTGGTTTAATTTTTAATTTCTCAGAACAAAATAGAAATTTTGGAAATCCATCACTAACTACTAATATTTATTTATTTAGATGTATAAAGCTGCTCAGAATAGCAACCTTCAGCAGTCATTTATGCTCTAAATTCCTACAAATTAGATTAGTGTAATGTACTCCATAGGTCTGTCTTGCCTGAAGGGGAATCCCTGCTGAAATTTGCAAATGTAATTGATGCAAATTGCAGTTGTCAGTATTTATAAGACATATTGTAGCAATTTTGATTGATCTGCATAGGTTACTAGCTTGTTTTAACTAAATTAAAATTAAGTTGGTTTACAGATTTGCCATTCTTTTGTCATATACATTTTGCTTTTGCTCTTTTATTATTACAATTTCAATTGCTTTTTATTGCCCCCCCCCCCCCCGTATTACATCAGTGACTTGTTATTGATTACTGCTTTTAGAATTAATTGAAATATATGTATATTTCATATTTTATTCTTAAAATTAAATTAGAAGTATTTTTAAATGAAAGGGATATACACTTTTAAAATGTGTAGTTTTATTCCATTTACTTTGATTTGGTTTTAATGCAACTATCTTAAAGATTTGGAAAAAAGAGAAGAATTTCTGTCATTGATACAAGAGTGAATCTGTCCTAAAGAAACCAGTAATTGCTGAGCAACAAAGGATAACACTGGGTTTCTTAAGACACAAAATCCAATATGGTGCATTCACAAAATGCATTCATAACTATGCATTGATTTTTTTTCAGGACTTGAAAAAGAGAAAGAGTTGGAAGGTTTGCTTGTGCCTTCAACTATTTTCCCTCACATTGTGCCAAAAGAAATTCTACCTACAAGTGATTCTGCATTTCCTCTCAGTCTTACATCACCAACAGCCTCTGTTTTAGCAGTAGAGCCTAGCACTGAGGAAGAATTACTTACAACTTCTTTAAAAGAAGAAACTCAGCAATCGTCTATAAATAAAGAAAAGGATACTATTGATTATTATGGTTCTGGTTCAGGACAGCAGCCACAAACCAACTTAGAGACCTGGGCGAAAACTGAGGGATCTGGTATGCCTGACTATAATGAAACATATTTTACACCATATTCTCCAAAGGATGACATAATTCGGGATATACTAGATGCAACTATTTCCCAATCATCTCTTGACACAGAAGTCACCTCAGATGAAAGAGTTGTGCCATCTACAGAAATATACAGCACAATAAAATTGCCTTCCACAGAGGGGAATGAAATCATTTCTGAAATAACAGAAATCAATGACTTAATATTAACAGAACAGTCATTAAAAAATCAGTCATATACAACCATTACAAGAAAAGAATTAGAAAAGCCGGAAATAATTTTATCAGCATATTCTACTATGGAAAGCCCAGTGATCCAATCACCTGAACCTGAAAAAGACTTGGTCACAAAAGAACTGGAAGTTACAGATCAAGCCTATGAAGTCACAACTTATTATTCCCATGAAATGAACTGGGAAAACGGAATTGTGATTGATAGTCATGTAGAATTACCAACCAATCCCCATTCTACTGAAATGGTTGGGATATCTAGGATTACTCCTGAAAATCTCAACAACGTAACTATCCCTGCACGTGCTTTAGTTGTATTCTTTAGCCTTCGAGTTACTAACATGATTTTTTCAGAGGATTTGTTTAACAAAAATTCCCCTGAATATAAAGCTCTGGAGCAAAGATTTCTAGAACTGGTAAGAAATTATTATTTCTACTGGTTGTTATTGTTTTAGCATTGGAGGGGCATACATGACTCAGTTTTTGTAGGACAGTTTATAAGACAGTAACTGAAGAAGCCCATTACACAATAGTAACATTTAACAATGATATGCAATGGCTAATTTGCCCTTTAACTTGCTATATTCGTTTCAGTTCACTAACACAGACAATTTACAGCAAACAATCAGATCTACCTTCTTCATACACGATTGAATATTGCTTGTCTATAGCTAATCAATGAACTAACATTAAATGCAATTGTTACAGACATATTCTTATTTTAATTGTTGTATTAGTTAACTCAAACTTTGGAATATGTTTTATTGTTAACTATCAACATACATTGCCTATAATGTGCATTGCATAATAACAATAAATAAAAGGGTTAGCAGGTAAAGGGAAAGGTTTATTCAGCAAAAATTGTTGATATCTACCTGTAGAAGCATATACTAGGGTTGGAATGGTTATGGTATTTATAAGTGCATCTATTTCTTATCAATTTAATGTATGCTTTTGCCTTAAATGGTTTAACTTTATTTTTTTGCCTGTGCAAAGGAATTTAACTTTCCTAAAAAAAATTGTGATACTTTGTTCTCTTTGAGATCCTTTAAAATACTGATTGGTCACTTCCCTATCCTAGAATATCCTGATCTGTCTTATTTAGAAATAATGAAAAAGTACCTTGCATTTGTCACTATATCTGCCACTAGTAAAATTAATTCATATGCACGGTTATAAAGTTAAATAGCTTTCTCCACATGTGGCACAGTTATTGATAGTATTATTTTTAAAAAGATATATAACCAGGAATATGCATACAATACATACATTATCATGTAGAGCTCATGGACTAATCTTCATTCTATTAAGCCAGTGTTTACTGATTTGTTGACCAACCTATTCGTTGAGAAGCCTATTTCACACATGAAATTAAATAATAACATAGTTTATAATGTACAATCAGTGTAAGCTAAGCTCATGCATCATATTAAGGCAGATCCTATGAATCCCATTATAGTTTAGGGCAATGGGTTAACACAGAATGAATGGGTAGATATATGAATTATATTTATATTTAATTTATATCTATTTCATTTATATATTGTTTTTCCTGCATTATAGCTGGTTCCTTATTTGCAATCAAATCTAACTGGCTTCCAGAATCTGGAAATTCTGAACTTCAGGAATGGTAGTATTGTGGTTAACAGCCGAATGAAATTTGCACGGCCTGTGCCTCGCAATGTCACAAATTCTGTGTACATGATTCTGGAAGATTTTTGCAACACGGCCTATCAGACTATGAACTTGGCTATTGATAAGTACTCTCTTGATGTTGAATCAGGTATTATTATTATTTTTTGTTCCATTAGCTTATTTTCAGTGAGGCAGAAGACTTTTGCCAAACAGACTTTAAGATTGCAAAAAAACGCAACATGATTCAGATAACTGAATGCTATCAAACCCTTTTAATCTCACTCCATTTGTATCCAATTTCCATTCCCTGTTATTTTTTTTGGGCCTCAGACTTTCCATGATACAAAGTAAGATCAGCACTATAGATAACTGTTGTTGTGCAAATTTTATACTGTTCCGTTTAACAAAAATAAATAATGGCTTGATATACAGAACCAGTGTAGCAATGAAGATTTGATTATTGGGTGCTACATCAAAGCACAGGACAGATTATTTCTATATATTTGGGGCATGGGAGCTACAATGACAAAGGAGGGCTTGTTTGTAGACCTCTTGTGGCTATCTTAAGGAGAATGCTGGCTAACCTGTGTACTTGTCTCACCCACAGTTTATTCTCATGTTACCAACAAGTTTTTAATGTGTCATTTCCCTTGAGTTAATAACTATATTTTAGTTTTTAAAATTATAATTTTATAATTATAATTAAATGTTTAAATCTCATTTTCACTTTGGATAAAGTTGTTTGTCCAAAATAAAACAGTGGAATATATATATACATATATATATATATATATATATATATATATATATATATATATATGTATATGTATATGTATATGTATATGTATATGTATATGTATATGTATATGTATATGTATATGTATATGTATATGTATATGTATATGTATATGTATATGTATATGTATATGTATATGTATATGTATATGTATATGTATATGCATATGCATATGCATATGCATATGCATATGCATATGCATATGCATATGCATATGCATATGTATATGTATATGTATATGTATATGTATACGTATGTATGTTGTATTTGTGCTGATAAATATATATATAAAATCTACTTCTACAGGGAAAGTTGTGTACTCTTCTGCTATGCATTAATTTTCTCTCATAATTTTCAGGAGTCCAGGCTGATCCTTGCAAATTCCAGGCATGCAATGAGTTCTCGGAGTGTTTGGTAAACCAGTGGAGTGGAGAAGCTGAGTGTGTTTGTTATCCTGGTTATCTAAGCGTTGATGGATTGCCATGTAATAGCATTTGCCTTCTGCAACGTAATTTTTGTCAAAATGATGGCAAATGTGACATAATCGCAGGGCAAGGAGCAATATGTAGGTAAGTACATAGTTGTTCGACTGGCTTTTAAATGACTAAAATCACAACTATTATATTTTAATAAATGTGAGATTTTTATCTCACATTTATTATGTTTATAAATAACTGAAGGTGGAAAACAGACGTAATACTTCTTTTTTCTCCTCCTATTTTAACTATAATAACACTGTAAGGGGGTTTCAGCTGAGAGAAAAAGACTGGACCAAAGTTACCCAGCCAGCTTTCATGCCTGAGACAGGACTAGAACTTCCAGTTTCCCAGTTTCTAATCTGGTGCCTCAACTACTAGCCCAAACTGACTCTCAATACTTTAGTTATGATTGTATAATTCTACTTCAGCTGACTGCAGTTCTGCAGTTCGGCTGTTCAAATCTCACCGGCTCAGGGTTGACTCAGCCTTCCATCCTTCCGAGGTGGGTAAAATGAGGACCCGGATTGTTGTTGGGGGCAATATGCTGACTCTGTAAACCACTTAGAGAGGACTGAAAGCCCTATGAAGCGGTATATAAGTCTAACTGCTATTGCTATAATTGTACAACATATGAGCAATTGCTGTGTTGTTATCCTGCATTAGCTAAGACTAGTATTTGACATTTTGTCATTTATGGTGACAGTAGAATAACTAACTCTTCACTGTTTTTCTTTTTCACCATCCTGTTGGCATGAACAAATGATAGATGCCGTGTAGGTGAAAACTGGTGGTATAGAGGAGAGCGCTGTGAAGAGTATGTCTCAGAGCCACTTGTTGTGGGAATTGCAATAGCTTCAGTAGCTGTCTTTCTTCTCATAGCCTGTACTGTAACTTTCTTCCTGGCCAGAACCCTTCGAGACCAGAACACAAAAAGTGAAATTGAAGACTCCTTTGTGTAAGTATCAGCTGAAGGTTATTTTGTGTTATTCACACACTGGGTGCTGAAGAGAGGACAGGCAAACACACAATACACAGAGCATAAATGTTGCATAAATGTGTGAACCAGTGCCTTTTAAAAATTGGATCTTACTGAACCAGTGCCTTTTAAAAATTGGATCTTACTGTTCCTCTAGACAAAATTAAATATTAACAAAAGCTTAAAGATAGGTTACTGTAGTTTATAAATAGTGGGTTGATAAATGAAGGAGAAAATATATGTGTTACAGTTGGGCAGCTTTATGACTCTATTACTGGAAAAGCTGAAAGTCTTGAACAATACTGGAGGCACTGTTTTATTCTTTTTGCTTTGTTATGAAGTTCTAGTTTGTAGAACCCTCTCCAGCACAGATATTGAATATTTATTGCTCAGAGTGATAGAGAACTCATTTCAGATGGCGTTTAAAAAAGTACAGAGGAACTCTGCACTGTACCGTGTCCCTCACCCTCCAGTCTTTCAGTGTTGATGGAGTTTATAGAGATGGCAATCAAATGAATTCAATTACAGCTTTCCATGGGAATTTATTTATGAGATGGAAAATGGAATGTGGCTCATTCAAATTTAGCTACATTTTGTTTTCAGATTTTCCGGTCAACCCATGGAAGTCGGGGTGAAGGACAGCAGCATGCATTTCTGTTCTCCTCACTCATTTTTTTCTGATTGCCTAAGAATATCTATTGTCAACTCAGTTTGGGGAAATATTATATAAACAGTGTCATTTGACACTTGTTCTGTTTGTTTTCTTTATAGGCAAGGAGACAGTCTTTCCTCCATTGAATATGCAGTGAAATACAATCCAATGTATGAAAGTGATACCACTGGATACAGCCACTATTATCGGAGATGTCCACAGCTAACTTCATATAGCTCCACAAGCAATGAGACATCCACTGAATATAGCAGTGAGGAGATCAAACATATTTATGACAAAGAATTAAGTAAGGAGGTATGTAACTACTTATCAACTTATATTTGTTTCATTTTTCACTTTGTGCATCCAAAGGATTTAATGATTCTAACTGAATACACATTTTCAGGTCAAAATGTGGGATTCAAATTTGATGAAACAATTTTAAAAGGACATCACATAGCATTTTATATTTTGTGATTTTATATTGAAATAGATACAATAGAACCATGAGACTTTATTTAGGATTATTGTACAGTTGCTATGATTTTTTCCCTACTTTTACAGGAGATTCAGGACAGAATAAGGATTATAGAACTTTATGCCAAGGATCATCAGTTTGCAGACTTTGTAAAACGACATCAAATGTGACTTAGGTATTTCCCCACTCCATAATTTCTCTATTTGAACCTGCTTATTATACAGTATGATTGACTCAGAAGAAAGCATGTAAAAATGTAATTTTATTTCTTTACATAGTGAAATAAGTATCATTCTACTTGAAGTTTGTTGGCTACTTTATTAACAGCTGAAACATCATATTATATTATACATATTCTCTGTTGGTCTACTGTGTGGGTGTCAAATTTGCGGCATCATGTTACCATCACCTGATGTTTCCTGACATTTTTCCCATTCACGGAGCTGGGGTGGGCATGGCTTGCATGTGATGCATACGGCCCATGGGCCACCAGTTTGACACCTCTAGTCTACTACATGTACTGATGTTGAATTTCCCTGTGGCCTTTTGATGGTTTAAATTTTTATTATGCTTTCTGGCTTTTGTTTCATTTAGTTTCTGTGTTACCTAGAGAACGAAATTGTCCAAAGCATTTAGGAAAGAGCAGAAAAATAGCAAGTTATATAAAATTAATAATAACAATTGAATAAAGACAAACTAGCATTTTTAAATAAATGAAAGCCAAGTGTCTTGTATCTAAACATGATGCAGCCACTTCTTCTCTAGTCCAGGGCTAATTTATTATTCTAGAGGTGCTTCACCTCTCCAGTGCTTTGATTGTAGAGTTCAGTGCTTTATTGCTCTTGAATTGCAATTGTTAAAAGTAAAAAAGAAATGTTCGGTACTTAATAAGTGACCAAATCACCTGCATTTAATTATTTTCATTCAATTGTTATTCTTAAATTAAACCCTTTACAGTTTAGAATGCTTTACATTTTTTAGAATGCAATAGAGTGCATTCTATTAAAGGCCAACAGAAGGCATGGCATTAAAATGGTTGTTGGTATCTCTGTTATGATATCATAATCATAAGACCATAGCATAATGAGATGTAGTTCACGTATTCTTGAGAAGCAACAAGAGGCTTGGGTTTTATAGATATCCATTCCTTCTCTAGTGTAGTAGTTCTACCAGAAGATAATGACCAAGGACATTATAAAAACAATACTCAGAAAAGTCAAATCACTTGAATTTTGAAAGACAGTTCAAATGTATATAGATGATGCAGGGACACTTACGTCTATTATATTGTGAATTGTGGATTATAAATGGACTTTTAGCAAGGAGAAAAAAGCAAAAAAAAAACAGGGAAAGGAAAGGGGGGCAAAAGAACAAACTCTCTATGTTGGATTGACGAAAAAGCTGCTAGCAGGAAGATTTTAAATCTCAAGTTGTGCTGTTTGTATTTGTGATACAACTATATTCAGCAGCTACCAATATTTTAAATTTAAAAATTAACATTTTTGAGAAATGGGCAGCCTGGGAATTTCTCATCAGTAAACAACATCATGTGGATTATTTGGACAAAATGGACAAAATCCTTTTGTCAGGATTTGGTCTTGATTGTATTTTTAGATGATTTCTGGCAGGCATGAGGTGATGGTTGTTCATCCAGCCTAGCTCTCCCTGATCTCTCAGCAAACTTTGATACCATCAATCATGTTATGTTTTCTGAATAGGCTCTGGGAATTGGAGTAGGTGGCATTATATTGTGCTGGTTGTCTTTTTCTCTCTCTGGGGTTGATACCAGTCAGTGGGAGATCCTACCTTTGATCTCTACTCTGTGGGGGGCTGAGGATATGGTTCTCTCTCTTTAATAGACGAAGCATTTGGGTAAGCTCATCCATCACTATAGGGTGAGGCATCATTTGTGTCACCCAGTTTTTATATATCTGCCCTTGGTGAATTAAGTGATGCTGTTGATGTTTTATCCTGATGACTCACGGTTGTGGGGATCTGGATGGGGAACAATAGGTTTCAACTGAATCCTGCATGGACTGAATGGCTCTGGGTTTTTGGCCCTGCCAATTTTGGGACTCTACCATTTTTGATACTGAATGGGATTGCACTGCTCCAAACAAACCCAATGTGCATCTTGCGGGTCTTCCTAGGCTCATGAATCCCTTTCAGAGAACAGGTGACCATCATGACGATGAAGGCCTTTGAACAGCTTTGTGTTATGCACCAATTGTGCCCATTCCTGAATTAGGAAGCTCTGCTCATGATAATTCATGGACTACTGTAATGTCCTCTAGATAGAGCTGCCTTTGAAGAATATTGAAAAGCTTCAGATGATACAAGATGTGGTTGTACAGGCAGTTATGTATGCTACAGAGCAGCACACGTTACACCTCTGTTTTGGAATTTGCAGTGATTTCCAGTTTGCTTATTGGTCCAATTCAAGGTGCTGTTTTTAACCATTAAAGCCCTTTATGGCAGGAGACTGGATTATTTAAGACACTATCTCTTTGTGATTACATCTGCTTGTTCCATGATGGCTGACAGAAAAAGTATGTTACGCATTCCTCCCTGAGAACTCTGCTGATATAAAATATGAAGCCCAGGTAGGTATATATTCCAAATAGTGAACGTTCCTCAGGCCCCAGGGCATATGTATACAAGGTCAGCACTCATCCATTATTAGATAATGGCCATATTTACTGCATACAAACTTTGCATTCAGAAGAAGCAGCCAGAGTCTAGGACCACCAAGGATCCATTAAACTAGTCCTGATGGTAAATAGTGAGGACAAGATGTTGGGATTTTTCTCCAAGGATATTCCTGGCATCTGTGAATGCAGGCCATCCTCATGTTTCCTATCATGGCCACTCCTGCTCATCAGGGTACAAATAATGCCTCCAGTCCTCATGTATCTCCCACAGTGTGTTCCTCCCCTGGGATCTCTGCCCGAGGCCAACCCATCTTTATTTCCAATCCCATTTACAAGCAATCACCCCAAATAAATGAAATAATGAATATCCAACTTTCACCACCACTCCTTTGTTCAAGGCTAGATAGACATCAAACATGAAGTTAAGACTGTTCAGTTTTCTTATTAACAGCTAGTAGTTTTCCCCTTAAAACAGGAATTTGAAAGCTGTCAGAAATACATCCTATGAATTAGTCCTTTATCCAGGTAATGAATACATAACTTTCAGTCAATAATAAAAATATGACATCTAGTATTGTGAGCACTGGAAATTGTATACATATCATTCCAGTGAATTGTTTCAAGTGCCAATAGCCAGCTATTTAGTATCTTTGATAGAAATTCATTATAAAATAATTCAGATTAATTTAATATATTGGTCTAGAACTAGTCTACAAGTTTGGCTATATTTTAATCCATTCCAAATTAGTTCCCATGTTAAATACAAATTCAATTAAATATCTCTTATTAAATATGGTGAATATTAGAATACAATATCCTTTAAAAATAAAGACATTCTGAATTGCTCATTCAGAATGGAGTTATCAAATGATTAATGAAATCTTTTATGATGGCTATTGATTCATCCAATAAGTCAAATTAAAATGAAGTGAAAGCTGCATTTATCTTGAACAAAATACAACTATATGGTTCATTATGATGTTTGGAATTTTAAATATTCATTGCAGAAAATATTTTCAGCTTTACTTACAAGAATTTCTTGGAATAAGAGTTAAGACATTAATGTTGCCTAACCAACCAAAGGATATTTTCTTCCGTTACCAAATTTCAGTACAATGATTCACAACAGGCTTCATTTATCTTGATACTCTACTCCAGAATGTGGTTTTATGCCAAACTATACAACATTAAAACAATTTCAAGAAGAATATCCATGTTATAGTCTTCTGGAAATTATTTAAATGTTGCATAGTTTGGCATAAAACCACATTTTGGGATAGAGTATCAAGATAAATAAAGCCTGTTGTGAATCACTGTACTGAAATATGGTAACAAAAGAAAATATCATTTGGTTGGTTATGGAACATGAACTTGAAGTTCTTTCAATAGAAAAACAACGAAAACATTACAGCATTTAAAAGGCAAGCAGCACAGGAATGTGTTGCTAAACACAATGTTAAAGTCGTGATGACACTTGTTGTAATCCAGTTCTATGCTTTTCTACTTCCATTGTGACTTTATTGACATTATAGACAAAAGTGGGAGTTCATTACTTGACAGTATCCAGTTTATGATGCTTAACACATTTTTAACACAATTGTTGGTTTCTTTTCGATGAAGTTTTGTAGTTATTCCAAGTTACATTCGCTTTTATATTCCTTCACTTTTTTATTTATGTTTAGCCTAGTCCAATTCCAATACTGTTGTGTTTTTGAATTTTAGATATGTGTTTTAGGGAACTATGCAGAATGTATGGTTTTTATATGATTTTTAAACCTGAGTGAAATTAGGTTTGTGTCCTCATTTTAACAATACTACTTCTTGCCAGTTCATGATGCCTTCTCATTCTCTGTATTTTGTTCAGTTTCTTGTTTGTGAGACTTGGAACAGATATTCTCATTCCATTTTTTAAAATTTTGTTTTCACTTTTTGCATTTTTAAATTTAGGTTTAATTATGGAGGGGAGGTTGCATTATTTTTTTCTTTTAGTACAAGAATCAAGCAGCACTTAGTCTGTCATCATGAATTTATATGCAACATAGAATTCCACTTTGGTAGACTATATCCATTTTTTTCCATTCATTTAATGCTGTCTTGTGTAGCTATCCTTAACTGATTTACATTATTTCTTTTATAAGCTGGATACTCATTCCTGATCTGCTCTTGAGTTGCCACCCATGTCTCTCTATGAATTTTCTTTGTACATAATTCTCACTGGTTTAAATTATTTCATTTGTATTGTATCTGTATTCTATTCATCCCTATTATCCTGTATGTTTAATGTATTGTAACTATGCTTTTTATATATATTTCTGTCTTCTGACGCAGATTCACTATATCCCTCAACATATATTTGGATTCAGTTTTAATAAAGTTTCCTTTGTATCAAATTTTCTCATTTTCCTTCTTTTGATCGTGATATACAAGTATTGCCAAGGATTTAAATAATTAATGCTTTATTTTTTCAGGAAATTGCTTTAAAAGCTGGATGCAGTACAATGGACATAGGAGATAAAACAATACTATTGCTACAGGGATGGCACAGATGTGATTGTAAATTTACTTTTGGTGTTTTCAGTGATGTGTATGGATCTTAATGGTTACTGGATTGATTCCATTGTCCTGAATTCTCCTTGAATGGAAAAATTAGAACTGGCTATTATTTGATATTACCATCCCAAATTTGCAGCCCCAGAGCCCATAGTGCTTAGTCTGGAACTATGTTCCACAAGTTCAGTGTCATTTCATTTTGCATTCATATGAATGTACTGTAAATAAAGAATGTTTTACCATTTTCCCATATGTTAGATAGGGTTACTATTGGTTTTCATGCTGTCCATAGAAATAGAACTAAATATCTGAGAATTTATTCCTTTCTGTCAATTAGATGTGCACCATTAGATGTGGTATTCACTTACCTTTCCTATCGGTTCGCAAATGTGAGAGTGCTCCACTTCTGCACATGTGCTCAGCCTTCCATGCATGAGCTTTTGGCTAAAAATAGGTCCTAAATGGGATGCCATGGAGCTGGAACGGGGGAGGGGGGCAGGGCCACATGCAATTTTCGCTACTGGTTTGGGCGAACCAGTCTGAACCTGTAGCATACTACCTCTGTATGCACTAGTTTTCTACCTGTGTAATAGAAAAAAATGGCCTTAGATAATATTCTATACATTTAAAATTTTCCTTTAAAAAGAGCAAATTACAACAATTAAGTTGTCAGAAAGTTTGATTAAATAAGGGATATAGTTTTTATCAATATACTTTTTTCTTGTTTTTTTATAATAATTTTTATACACCATAATTAAAGGTTCAAATATTCCATTTATTTGATCCCGTAGATAGGTACTGTTCAAGTTCAAACCATCTGAAATTACTATTATGATTCTTTCCTTTCCTCATCTCTACATTTCTAGCCATTGATATTACTTGGACCTCCCATAAAAAAAGATAACAGCCCACTCACAACTTGCCTGACTTTTGTTTTGTTCTGAGACAAGCTTATTCCAATTAAAATGAGTATATTCCCCAATATCTGAGTCAAGGAATTATTACTCACAACATTTCCACCTCATCAGGATTAAATTACAATTAATTAGCTTACATCCATTCCATCACTGCATTTAGATACTGATGTTAGAGACATACGTATTTTTAGTTTAAGGAATTATGGGAAAGTGCAACTAAGCATGATCAATATGTTGATGGAATCCAATTTCAAAACTCCTAATGTCCATCTTTAGCAAATTAGTATCAAAATTAAATAATACCAAGGATAGAAATTGCTTTGTAGCACTTGTAGCCAGAGATACAGTCACCCAACTGAAACTACCCATGTAAAAAGAAATAGAATTAATATGAAATATTAATGTTAACAAGGAATAGAGTAACATGGTGCTCCCAACTGAAAGAGTACTGAAAGATCAAGCAACCTTCTCTTTGTGTATTTTCTACTGTGCAAGGTCATCCATCTGAGTGATCATGCTTGATTCTGTTCTAAAAACAGGCCTGACCCAAGCTAAAAGTGTTGAAATAATTGTTATCTTTTAAGAACATATATAGCTGTAGACACACCAATCTGCCAAGTATATTGTCCCCTAAAGCAGGGATCACAAACCTTTTGGACCTTGAATTCATAATTTTAAATCCCGCAGACCAATAATATGATCTGCCTAATGACTGGCTGGGTGACCGTGGCTGGGTGGTCATGTGACTGGGCGGTCATGGCCAACTTGATGTCACTCACATCAAGGGGTGCCTCCCCAGCCTCTACTCGCCCCTCCACTCCTCACCTGCCTGCCCGGGCTCCTTAGGGCCTCAACAGGAAGCAGTTGTTAGAGGTAAGCAGCCACCATGAGAAAAAGTTGGCAAAACAGCTGGCTCAGTTCAAATTGGATTTGATCAAGATGGAGGCTCAGCAGAAGCACCTCACTGAGGACTACAAGCATAGGCTTTCCAAGCAGAGGAAAGACTTGTGGGAGTGCAAGGCCAGGTACCAGCGCCTGCAGGCTCAACAGTCTGAAATAGTCAGCCAGTTCCAGGCCATGATGCAGTCCCACTGGAATGAGGCCCTCCGGCTCTTTGCCACCAGCAGCACTTTCCTCCAGTCTTCACCCAAAACTCCACAGATCCCAAGTCGGAATTCCACCCACCCACCCTGATCTGGACAAAAAGACCCTAAAGGGGTGGGACTCTCTGCAGCAACACAAAAGTTCATCCCAGGGACTGTAGTTTGAGGACCCATGATTTAGTGCAATATAAAAAATGCAAATAATTTTTCTGTGGACCACCAAAATTTTCTCATGGACCAGTTGGTGACCGTTGCCCTAAAGGGATATTTGTGTCTGAATAATAGTTGGCAAAATCCTCTGAGAAATTATTTCAGAATCAGTGAAACATTGTCTTTTTTTAAGGCAGACAGCCCAACTCCATTACACATAGATGGATTCATCACTTCCCAAATCCACCCAGTTAATCCCCCAGGATTATCTCAAATGTGCCAAGATGGACAGAAATAAAGAAAACCTGTTGTAGATCAGTACAAGAATACACATCAGTTCTCATAATCTGAAAGTGATCTCATATTAGATGATGCACTGGTTCTGTCAATGAATAATAAATCTGAAGCAACCTTACAAGAGTACAAACATTCAATTTCATCATGAAATGGGCATTGTAAATCTGTCCTACCAGATTTTTTAACCCTCTGACAAAGTTTTTGTGGATGATTTTAAGACCTTCATGTCTCCAAAGAACTCTGCTAAATGACTACTTGAGGATCCAACGGAAGCAACAAGGTACATTTGCAATGTTCACCGCTGCACAGTAGCATGATTATAAGCACACAATCATATTCATTTAGCCCCTTGGCTGACGTTACACTATTTATGCTAAGCAAAACACAAAATATGAATAAGAATTTTGGCAATCTTAACTATAAATATATATATTCAGTGATTTAAAAACTCCATGATTTTTGTCATGTTCTGGAAGAACCTACATATATCATTATTTAAGATTAAATAGATGATCCTTTATTAAGTACAGTGCATTATGATTCATGATCATATCGGGATATTAGCTTAGTCTTTCAAGCTATGGACAGTAAAGCCAGACCTATCAGTGAGGTAAAACAATAAAACATCAGTCTTGACAGTGACCACGATAAACTATTGGAAAATAGAATTCCATTTGTTAAATAGCAGATATAATTTACTAAGGTTAACTTAAAATGATTTTGGTTTTCATGACAAATATGCAGTTTTGCATCCTATGAAACATATTATTTGAATTTTGTTTGCTCAGACTGAAACAAGTTGTTTCATTCTCATCCTTTATATATATATATATAAAGTGGAAGTGTGACCTTCCTCCCACACTTGGGCATACCAGGGGTTGTGACTTTAAGTATATACCTCCCACCCTGGCTGGCTGATAAAAGGAGTCGTTCTCTGTAGCTCAAATGGTTAACTCCTTGCCTGGGAGGCAATAGAGCACAGGTTCGAATCCCAGTAAGGATATGGCTAGCTGATGAGAGCTAAATAGCTTGAAATAGATCTATACTAGTCTTCCTTTATTTATTTATCAGCACAAATAAAAACACACACACATATATATATATATATATATATATATATATATATATATATATATATATATGTGTGTGTGTGTGTGTGTGTGTGTGTGTGTGTGTGTGTGTGTGTGTGTGTTTATTTGTGCTGATAAATAAATAAAGGGAGACTAGTATAGATCTATTTCAAGCTATTTAGCTCTCATCAGCTAGCCACACCCTTGTTGGGAATCGAACCTGTGCTCTATTGCCTCTCAGGCAGATGTGTTAACCATTGAGCTACAGAGCTCGATTCCTTATCAGCCAGCCAGGGTGAGAGGTATATATTTAAAGTCACAACCCCTGGTATGCCCAAATATGGGAGGAAGGTCACACTTCCACTCTCTGTCTTCGGCTCGTCACAAGAGACCATCCAGATGTAACAAATGTAACAAAAAGGCAACAGTAAAAAATATTGGGTTTCTCTCTGAGAAAGAGCCAAGGTGGCGCAGTGGTTAAATGCAGCACTATATATATATATATATACACACACACACAAATATATACACATATACACACATATATATATATAATTTTGAGGCTGATTGAGATTTAATCTAAGGGAGAATGAGAATTAGGTTGCTTCATGCATACACATTCTCTTGTTGATAGTTTCAACAAGTTATCCATAAGATTAATTTGGATTAATATGAAATCCATGAAAATAAGTGATTATATAGGGATTAACTAGTTATGAAGAATAGATACTATTAGAGGCTACAAATTCCAGGGATTATTATTAGCATACCATCTCTTTTTTCTCCAAAATAATGGTTTAGATCCATATATGCTAGTACAGTGTCTATAGCTGCTTATTGATTAATTAAAAACACATGATGTGGGGTAAGAGTTGTATACTGAGGGCACTTTTTCATCCAGATTAGCAGCAATATGTATGTCAAGTTTAAACTGCTAGGAGAGATTTTTGTTAATTGCATTTTTGTTGTTTTGGAGAACAAATATTCAATATATATTTCCTCATTAAAGAAAAAAATATTGCTCTAACGCTCTATAGAACTTTCATTCTCGTTTCTGTTTAGCATTTATAACCATATTAATGCTGTCATTATGTTGGTTGGTTGGTTGGTTGGTTGGTTTAATTTATTTGTATGCCGCCCTTTTCCCTGAAGGGACTCAGGGCGGCTCACAACTCAAAAAGGGAGGGGAAATACAAACAAAGTTACAAAAACATAGAAACCATACATAGTTAAAAGCACAACAATCATACCATTCGAAGTGGGGCAGCGAGTCTTTAGCCCCAGGCCTGTTGGAACAGCCAGGTTTTAAGGGCTATGCGGAAGGCCTGGAGGGTGGTGAGGGTACGAATCTCCATGGGGAGTTCGTTCCAGAGGGTCGGAGCAGCCACAGAGAAGGCTCTCCTCCGGGTAGTCGCCAGTTGACACTGGCCGGCTGATGGAATTCGGAGGAGGCCTAGTCTGTGGGATCTAATTGGTCTAGTGGAGGTAATTGGCAGTAGGCGGTCTCTCAAGTACCCAGGTCCAATACCATGAAGGGCTTTGTAGGTGACAACTAGCACCTTGAAGCATACCTGGAGATCAACAGGCAGCCAGTGCAGCTCGCGGAGGATAGGTGTTACGTGGGTGAACCGAGGAGCACCCACGATCGCACGGCTGCATTCTGGACAAGCTGAAGTCGCCGAATACTCTTCAAGGGCTGCCCCATGTAGAGCACGTTGCAGTAATCCAGTCTGGAGGTCACAAGGGCACGAGTGACTGTTGTGAGAGCCTCCTGGTTCAGGTAGGGACGCAACTGGTGCACCAGGCGAACCTGGGCAAATGCCCCCCTGGTCACAGCTGACAAATGGTGTTCAAAAGTCAGCTGTGGGTCCAGGAGGACTCCCAAGTTGCGGACCCTGTCTGAGGGGTGTACTGTTTGACCCCCCCAGCCTGAGAGGTGGAACACTTGGCCAATTAGTAGGAGGGAAGCACAGCAGCCACTCAGTCTTATCTGGATTGAGTACAAGCTTGTTAACCCCCATCCAGTCCCTAACAGCCTCGAGGCCCTGGCACATCACGTCAATCGTTTCATTGAGTTGGCACGGGGCGGACAGATACAGCTGTGTATCGTCCGCATACTGGTGGTATTTTATCCCGTGCCGTCGAATCATCTCACCCAGCGGTTTCATGTAGATATTAAAGAGGAGGGGGGACAGGACTGAACCCTGCGGCACCCCATACGTTAGGGGCCTAGGGGTCGATCTCTGCCCTCCAACCAACACCGACTGTGACCTGTCCGAGAGGTAAGAGGAGAACCACTGTAAAACAGTGCCTCCCACCCCCACCTCCCGCAGTCGTCGCAGAAGGATACCATGGTCGATGGTATCGAAAGCCACAGAGAGGTCAAGGAGTACCAGGATGGAGGCATGACCTCCATCCCTGGCTCTCCAGAGATCATCGATCAATGCAACCAAAACGGTTTCCGTGCTGTAGCCAGGCCTGAAACCCGACTGGAAGGGATCTAGATAATTGGTTTCTTCCAAGGACCGCTGGAGCTGAAAGGCCACCACCTTCTCAACAACCTTCCCCACAAAGGGGAGGTTGGAGACTGGACGATAGTTGTTTAGGACGGCCGGATCCAAAGATGGCTTCTTCAGGAGGGGTCTCACCACCGCCGCCTTTAATGCAGGGGGAAAGACCCCCTCCCGAAGGGAGGTGGCAACAACCGCCTGGATCCAGCCCCGTGTCACCTCCCTGCTGTTAACAACCAGCCAGGAGGGGCACGGGCCCAGTACACATGTGGAGGCACTTACAGCTCTCATGGCCTTGTCCACGTCCTCAGGGGTAACAGCCTGAAAATCAATCCAGTGATGTCCTACCAGATTATCCCTTGGTGCCTCAGCTGGTTCTGCAGAATTGGAGTCCAGGTCCGCCCGAAGCCGAGCAACTTTATCCGCGAGGAATTGGACGTAGTCCTCAGCTCTGCCTTGCAAAGGATCGCTCATATCCCTCCTATTTAGGAGGGAACGGGTTATCCTGAACAAGGCGGCTGGGCGCGACTCAGCGGAAGCAATCAGAGAGGCAATGTATGTTCTTTTTGTCGTCCTAATTGCCCGGATGTAAACTCTGATGCTGGATGTTAAAAGTGCTCGGTCTGACTCAGACTTACTGGATCTCCATCGGTGCTCTAGGCGTCTCTTTCGGCGCTTCATCTCCCGGAGTTCCTCAGTAAACCAAGGGGCCCTCCTGGATCCACTGCCTCAGATCGGCCGTAAAGGCGCAATCCGGTTAAGAGCCTCTGTCGCTGCTGAATTCCAGGCAGCAACCAGAGTCTCCGCCGGACTGCGGGCGAGAGTATCAGGAATAACCCCAAGCTCCATCTGAAAACCCGACGGGTCCATAAGTTGCCTGGGCCTCCTCCCTACAGTGGGGGTTTGGTCTCTGAAAGTCAAGCCTCAGTAGGTAGTGGTCCGACCATGACAGGGGTAAGATCTCACTACCCCTCAGACCAATGTCACAACTCCACTGCTCCGAGAGAAATACGAGGTCGAGCATGTGACCCGCTGAGTGAGTTGGGCCCCGGATTACTTGGGTCAAGCCCATGGCTGTCATGGACCCATTATGTGTATTTAGTTTATTCTCCAATTGGTTTGAAGGGTGCTCTAAAGCAAGAGTATCAAACTCATGTCGTGGCGGTGTCACTTGGCCAGTGCATGATGCATCTGGCCTGCGGGCCGCGGGTTTGACAGCTCTAAAGGGATAGTTTATTAATATTTGTTTTTCAGAAGAACTAGACATAGGCATATAATTCATCAGTTGCCTTAAAATTGAATATAGCATGCTGTAAATCTGATTAATTAACATTAAGGCTGGGCTGTGTTAAAAGGACAAAGGATCAGAGGTGAATAATCACAGCATAGTTTTCTGTATGAAGGTTGATGTATATATGCATGTATCTGAGTTTGGTTCTCCCCCATTAGTTTTTCTGTCTCCTATCAGAGAATATTGAGTTAGTAGGCAAAAGTCATTAGAAAGTCACATTGGAACAACTGATTTTGTTTTTACTAACTCATCATTGATATATAAATTTAAATCTCATCATTTCTTTCATTAAGGAATTTGCTGATAGGAAAAGGAATAAAATATGGAATAATCAATACTTTTTAAAACAAATATGAGGTAACTTAGCCCAACTGAGAGTAATAATGTGAGTACAAATTAAAGCAGTTTTCTAATATAATGCAATAAGGATATAGGATATAATTTGATAAATATTGTTCTTGAGTTACAACAGTAATTGTCACTGGAATATCTGTCACTAAGTGATACAGTTGTAAAACATGAGATCATGTGGCCACATCACACTGCAACAGCAATCCCAACAGTCTGCATTCCATCAATCCCATCGGTCATAAGGTGAGGACCCCCCCCCAATCCAAGCCATTCATGTCCTGGTCCCGCCCAGCCTCATGCCTTGATAAAGTAACTGTTGAACTCTTCTCCCCCCACCAGCATCTCTCCCCCATCCTCTCTGTACTTTTGGCTGTCCTGCACAATGGCACTCTTTGGCAGTGGCAGCAGCATTGGGTCTGAAGATAGATGCTCAAGATGGGGGTGAGGGAAGCATTGGTTGAGTGAGACTGCTGAAGGGCCTGACCCTCTAGTGTAGCCTAAGAATCACATCCAAGGACTGCCATTGTACAGGATGGCCAAAAGGGCAGGAGGTTGGGGGTTGAACAGCCTCTGTAGTAGTAAGTATGGGAAGATTGCCAAATATGTGACAGCACTGTTTCTCCAACAGCTATCAAGGATTGGGCGTAAGTATCATTTCTACAGCCAGCACCCAACTTGGCAGACAAATTACCTTAGATGCCAAACGTTTTTAGTACTTTTGGTTACCACTGCAAGCTTCTTCATCTAAAAGATCCCAATTTAGTCCTGAAATGAGTGGAGACAGTAAAGGCATAATGTTTCTCAAAATATCATATCTTCATTTTGCTCAGATGGCTTTAAATGCAATAGTGGCCTATTGTGGAATGGTGTAATAGACGTCATTAAATATTTGTAAAAGTATTTGCTGCTCACCTTCTGACCCAGTCATTTTACATCAACTGTATGTTATTAAGAGTGGCTTCAAACCAAGTATCCTGAACAATTAGGTCATCCGTGATCTTTGGCTTAAACAGATTAAGCTCTTATTAAGTGACTGTTAAAACATCGAGCATAATCCAATGAAGATCAAGGGACAGGGGTCCTGCTTTCTTTTCAGTTTAAAAGAAATAAAGAAGATATTGAAGAATTATCAAGTAGCCATGAAAATTGTGGATTAAATCAAAGCATATATTTGCTCCTCATGATTTCTATGTCTCTTCTCCAAGCTTTCTATCCTATATCTGGGGGCAAAATATGTTATAAGGTTTCCAAAGTCAGATGAAACTCTTTATCCTCTTTGATCACCAACAGCAGGTTAAAAATAGGCTGCTTCTACAGTATGTCAGCAGCTACCTCACTAATCCAGTCTGATTCCATTGGCATTTGTCAGAAATAGAACTGAATAATAATCATACGGTGACATTGAACCATGATCAATAACATCATTAAACCGCAACAACAATGGCCATTACAAGAATCCCAAGTCAGGATTTCATATTTAATATTAAACAATATTTGAGCAGTTTAATCTTTAAGGATGTAAAGACAGGCAAAGGTAGAAGAAATATGCACTTTTATTTCAGGACACACATTCTGTGAGTTACATCCTTGTTACTGACAATGTGAAAAAAAATCATGCTGTAATCATGATATTTTCAATAAGATTTGTAATGTTGGTTTTGATGAACTTGGTTTGAAAGTGCTTTTTAAATAAAATGCATTGGTCTCTAGGTGGCAGAAGAGACTCACAATATGCCTACTTAAGCGCCATTCCTTCAGTATGGTATAAAAGTAGTTTCTATCCTTGAGCTGTCAGACTCTTAAACACAACCACAATCACTCAACGCACACACGGAAACGTATGACTAGTTTTTAGTTTTCCTTCTTTTTCTTTTTTCTTTTCCCCTAATTACTTGCATTGGGATTATTCCTCATACTATTTATGTTGTTTGGATTTGTTGTCATAGATTGCACCAGTGAGGCTAAAACCAATTTCGTTGTATTTATTTTGTACAATGACAATAAAGACTATACTAATTCAGTAAAATTGCCAGGTGATTCAGACAAATTAGTATGAATTAATTTCTAATCTCAGTCTTCTATCATAAGGCCATTTATGTTGTTGATGTTTGATGTTTGATGTTTATTGGTCTTGTATGCCGCCCACTCCCGAAGGACTCCGGGCGGCTTACAATAAACAAGGGAAGGGGGTAAATAAACAAAACAATACTTTAAAATACACAACATTCACAGTTACCGTGGGGCTGAATATTTCAAAAGCCCCCCGGCCTACTGGAGCAGCCAGGACTTAACGGCTTTGTGGAAGGCTGGGAGGGTAGTGAGGGTCCGGATCTCCACGGGGAGGTCGTTCCAAAGGGGAGTCGCCAGCCGACATTGGCTAGCAGATGGAATCCGGAGAAGACCTAACCTGTGAGATCTGATTGGTCTATGGGAGGTAATCGGCAGGAGGCGGTCTCTCAGGTACCCAGGTCTGATGCCATGTAGGGCTTTATAGGTAACGACCAGCACCTTGAAGCGGGTCCGGAGACTAATGGGTAGCCAGTGCAGCTCGCGGAGGATAGGTGTGACGTGGGTGTACCTGGGTGCACCCACAAACTCTCGCGCGGCTGCGTTCTGGACTAGCTGAAGTCTTCAAACACTCTTCAAGGGCAGCCCCATGTAGAGCAAGTTTATATTCAAACTCATAGGAAACGAACAGTCACAATGAAGAAAGAAATCTAGATAGGAAATTAAAGCATTTTATTTAAGGCAAATGGATTACCTTTTGCCTTAAATAAATCCTCAGAGCTAGACATATATTAGCTCCTTTAAGGTCTGCTTTCTAATGAGCATGACCCTGCTTATTTGTTGTTTTTATTTTGGCTCCCCCTTATAAACATACTGTCAGGCCTAAAGGCAGTTCCTTTTAGGCTCTTTGGCCTGTCATACTCTCTATTCTTGTGCTAGTGAGGAATTGGGAGGGGGTATAGTAAGGAGTAGAATGTGTTATTGTCAAAATAAATTCCTTTCTAGAAAGCCAAGGCCATCTTTTGTTCTCTACACCTCTCGAGCCTGGCGGGAATTGGATGGGTGGAACTGCCAGCATGGAAGTGGAAGATTGGACCATGTGATGGACTTGTGGGTGTGGGGGCAAGATCATGAACTTTCAACTGGGTGGGGAAACCTGGGAAGCTTTCAGATTCGGGTTTCCACAGATGTGTCAACATGTCTCTCTTAATAAATTGGAACTTTGAGGAATACTTTGCCTTGGACTCTGATTTAATTTTTGATGATATTTGGAACGCTGACACATACACCTGCTTAATACACATTGCTATGTGACACACCGATATAGTTATGTGGCTGGTGATAGATATTGCCATATTTCCAGTAATCACTTGCTATTGTGGCACATCTATTCTTCTTTTCCTTCCTGTGGGTCATTTTCTATTTCATTTCCTTTGCCATAGGTTTGACAGTTATCGGATGGAGATCTCATGGTCAATTTCCATATGTTCCATGGTCAAGTTCCATAAAGCATATTCTTAATGTAGGAGCTAACTTTGTCACTTCATTCTTTCCATCCTCTTTCCAGTCTCCAGTTTATATTCCTGTCTTTCATTCAATCATGTCTGGTTTTCAGGCACTTCCTGGAGAAGTCCCTGAAGTTTTCTTGGCAAGGTTTGTCAGAAGTGGTTTGCCACTGCTTCCTTCCTAGGGCTGAGAGAAACCCAGGGTGCCCCAAGTTCATCCAGATGGTTTTATGCCCAAGGTGGCACTAGAAGTCACAGTTGCTCAATTTCTAACCTGATGCCTTAATCACTACACCAAAAATGTTTCTAATGGACCATTTCCTATTATTTATAAACCCTAAAATAATCCTGAAATAGCTTTTACAAATATGAAAAACAAATGTTATGTCAAAATTAGAGAAAAATAGAATATCATGTTTCCCTGAAAATAAGACCCAATCTTATTTTTGGAGAGGGGCAAAATAAGTACCAGGGATGATTTTAGAGGAATGTATTATCCGCTTACCTCAGGACCACAGCAGCCACACCACCCCTGCCCCAAACCTGTTGTGACACTACCAGACTCCCTGAGACTCATTATGCTAGTGGTGCCCTTGTGGCAAGACGCTGTGAGGCTCGTCATGCTGGTGGCATTGTGCCAGTAATGCCACTCATGGCAGGAAGCTGCATGGTGTGATGTGTCATTGAACACGCTTGCAGTGGTACCAGCTCAATGAGCCATGCAGCATCCTGCCATGAGCAGTGGCACTGGCACAATGTGCCACATGGTGTCTAGCTGTGACCACCCACAAGTGGCTGCAGAAGAAGTGCAATAGGTGTCAGGGCATGAGAGGCCTTGCTGTTGTGGTCCTAATCTTTATTTTTACACCTGCATTGTTCTGCCCTAGGCTTCCTGATACAGTAAAACACACACAATTAAGTCCAAAAACCCTCTTTTTATTTCAAAGGCTGTGAATTACAGCTCGTAATGAGTTCCAAATAGTAGTAAAGAGTTCTACAGCAGGCTGCCAAACTACTTTGGGATAAGGCTGATAAGCACCCACCTTTAACTTCTTTGAAAATTCTGCCAAAGACTTAATTGGCAAATAGCTTGGCAAGGATACACGGAGCAAAGAGTCCAAACGCATTTTCAGAAGGTAAAGTGACCAGCATGAACTATCATATTTTTCGGAGTATAAGACGCACCGGAGTAAAATACGCACCAAGATTTTGAAGAGGCAAATAAAAGAAAAGTTTTTGCACTCTGCAGACCTCCCAAAAATGGCCTGTTTTTTGTAAAAAAAAAGGGCATGCATAGCTCTTTAGGAGGCTTATAGAGTGCTTATTGGGGGGGGGGACAAAATTGAGCAAAAAACAGCCCACTTTTATAAGACCCACCCAGATTTTCAGCCTCTTTTTTGAGGGAAAAAGGTGCATCTTATACTCTGAAAAATATGGTAAGTTGCTTCCTGCAAAAACTCATGAGCCTTTGCTCATCCTTTATGTCCCATAGGAGGGGCCAATCACCTCCAAACCTTACTCCCAAGTCGTCCCTTCTGTTTTAACTGTTCTTGCCTTCTGGCAGCTCTGTACATGCGCGCACTGGGAACAGGGGGAGCCTGTTCCTCTGTCTTGCTGCTGTTCGACTCTGGAGGTCTGGAGGGAGCACATAACTCCAGATGGCGCTGGCCCTTTCTCTGACTCTGACACAGAGCCCTCATCTGAGCCTTCCCCAGACTCCAGGACTCGCCCATGTTACTCCCAACCTTCTTGCTATCCAACTCAGCTACGAGTTTCACAGGTCACCGGTGGACCACAACGTGCATCTCGCCCCACCTTGTACAACCAGATGGTGAGTGGGGCTTAACTAGGGCTTATTTTGGGGGTAGGACTTATACTAGGGTCTGTCTGTCTGTCTGTCTGTCTGTCTCTATCTCTCTCTATCTATCTATCTTAGTTATATATTGCACGAGAATATAAACAATAAGCATTTCATGGATTTGGGGATTAGAATGGAAAGTTCTTGTGTTGCCAAACCTTTTAAATCAAGTTTCTCTTTATTATTGTGCAGTAAGTAACATGTGCACATAATTGCAAAGGGGATTTGAGGACATATTATACTTTGTCTTAACTTGTGCTAAATAAGAATTCAGATTTTCTTTTTTATGTAATCATACCATTATTATAATGTTAATTTACATCATCCCAAACTCAAAAACAAACAAAGAAGGAAACCATTCTAGATTCCTTACTGTTATGCAATCTGTCTACATTCACTTAAAGTTAGTAAATAAATGTTTTAAAAAACCCTCATAGTCAAGTTTTATTTTGATCATAGCAAGTTCTTTAGCTGTTCCCGTATAATTGGGAAATGATTTTTATAATCTGATGCTATAATAAGTTTTTTTAAGTTTTTTGATGTATGCTAGTTAGGTGAGATGGGTGGTATAGTATGCTAGTTAGGTGAGATGGGTGGTATAGAAATGGGATGAATGAATAAAATTTAAAAAGGAAACATTAATTTTCTAGATATAAGTTGATAATATCTACAAGTATATTAGGGTAGGCTGGTGCTGGTATTACAGCCGATTCAGTGAATACAAAAATAAAAAAGTGGGGGGAGAAGAAAGAAAAATTATAAAGTAGCATTTTTGTTCTATCCTCTCTATAATATTACTTCATATTTTTCTTCTTTCCATAGTCTATCAAGCATTAAACTTATAAACCAAATTTTTATTTTTATTTCTTCAACAAAAAGTCCATAAGGCACTTCCAGTCAATAATAAATGGGTTTCTTGTTTTTCCCCTAATCAATTTTACCAACTTCTTCGCCAACCATTTCTCCATGGTGCATAACAGCAGATGAAACAATGGAAGAACTAATCCTATTTGTGGGAACTACTAACTTGTACAATATAAATTACATTTTAGTTTGTGAAGAACTGCTTATGTCATTTTGTCTAGAACTGCTTATAAATAAAACATGCTGCATTTAATTAATGCATAGACATATGCCATTGTGTGCAGTGGCGCAGTGGTTAAATGCAGCACTGCAGGCTACTGCTAGATCAGCAGTTCAGCGGTTCAAATCTCACCGGCTCAGGGTTGACTCAGCCTTCCATCCTTCCGAGGTGGGTAAAATGAGGACCCAGATTGTTGGGGGCAATATGCTGACTCTCTGTAAACCGCTTAGAGAGGGCTGAAAGCCCTATGAAGCGGTATATAAGTCTACTGCTATTGCTATTCTTTATACTCTCAGACATGCCCACAGAGGGGGGGAAAAGGTAAGGTAGGGATTTAAAAAATAAATAAAAACAAATGGCAGAAAGCCATTCCTGCCTATCTATGTTAATCTCCTTCACATCTGGAGCAGATCTTTAATCTTCATTAAAGAGCAGTATCAACCATCAGTAATAAATACCATTTGATGTTTCTTTCCAAAAGAACATCCAAAGTTTAGCACTTTGTCATGTGCTAATGGATTGAGCACATTTGTCTTTTCAGTTATAGTTCAGATTCAGTTATTCTGATTATGGTACGAACAGCGCACAAGGGAAAACACCTGCCCATGTGGCTGTTCCAGTGAGAAACTAGTCCAATATTAAGACAAATAGAATAAAAATGTCATAAAACCTCTTAACATTATTTTTATGATGAAGCTACGTTACTGCAATGTTGTTGTGTTTTTTTACTTAGAAAAGTTGACCAAATATAAAGAAGAGATGAGGTCTCATTTGCAGGAAGTCTTCAGGCATAAACATTTGGCAGACATACTTTGGCAAATATGCTTTAACCTGGATTTGTTCACTGGATATGATTCTGCATCTGATGCTTTGAATGGTCAAAGTTCTAGCTATAGAATAGAATAGAATTTTATGTCAATGGTTCAATGAAAAACTCATCATTCTGATGCAGGTACTGTAACTGTTAGCTCCAGGTAGGCTATTATTACATGCAGATTTCATCCTTTATTTCAATAATGAGTATCATGATATATTCTTCCTTTCTTCTATTCCTAATAACAAATAAATTTGGATAAAAATAATCTGCAGACAGAGGCGAATTAGGTACTAAGCAGGGCCAATTTCCTGAGATTGAATAGAAATAAATTAATATACAGAGGTATATAAATCAACTCTAACACTCTATTCAGTACTGTACTGAAATGTGATGCAATCCCATATAATGCTTTGAACCAATTTCTTAAGTTGAATTGATACTTGAATCTAAATTTTCAGATAAGGTTGATTTGATGTAAATTTCCAGTTCTATGAATGCACAGAAACTTTTGACTCAAAGGCATTAATTTTAATGAATCGATGAACGCCACAGTTTGATTTAAATTTTCAGTTCAGTTCCTAAATTCAATTTGCTTTGCACAATCAGTTGAATCCACTTCAAATAGAAATTCTGCATCAAAGATTCACATAATCCTACAATTTAAAACACATCAAAAGCAGCCTTATGCCATCCAGTCCTTTCCACTTGCATGGAACTGCCAAGTCATCATCATTGGAGATTTGGAGAATTAAAGCCCAATGCAAGTAAAGGTAAAGATATTCTACCAAATTTTAAATTCTTGTTTTTAACCATGATTGCAAAAAAAAAAAAAAGTCACATTATCTTTTGTCTTGTTTGTAAAACCTGTTGGCCATATAGGAAAATATAGATCTTTATCTTTTATACCCAATTCTGGTATAAATATTTTGAGAAGATCCAGTATAGACCAGGATGAAGCAGGCATTGTTTACAGGAATCTATGAAAATATTTGCATACTTTGTTAGATTTCAGTTTGACCCTGTCATTTCATTCATAGCCAAGCTATCTTATTAATAAATAATTCAATGTTCACCAAATTCAAAGTTTGCTTCCTTACTTTGAGGGTGTTTTTTAAGGTATAAGTAATATTATTTTAGTGTGTGCTAAAGGTCTCAGCTGTGTAATCAAACCCAAATGGTTTGGAACACCCTTTTCTTTATGATTAAATGTATGCGTTTGGATCAACATTGAATGAGTGATAATTGCTACTGCTTGGAGAAGCAAATGAATGTGACAGCATCCTTTTGTTAACATCCTCTAGCATAAATATTATTTCAATTTCAGTCTTTCATTAGACCATGTAATACTATAGATGATTTGGGATTTGGAAGAACAAAGCCAGTTTTTTTTTAACTAGGAATGAGACATTAGCTGTGAAGCTTGACAGGACAGGTGTTGTAAATTAAATTATTTCTACTGTACATAATGGACACCAACTATATCCTGGACATAAAATATAAAATATTACAATTATTATCACATTATATTCAACAAAGTTTAGAAAAGTGATTTTTTTTGGAAAGAAAAATCCTAACAGCCAGAAGCACAGATTGGAATACCCACAGTGTGTTCTGGCAATGAACCAGATGATATATATTAATATGCTGGTCACTTGTGAAAATTTTCCATTATGTTAACAAAATGGAAACTAAAAGTAAACACTGTTCTAGAGTGATGATGGTGATGTAGATATTTAAATCTTCTGAATAAAAATATATGAATCTATCAGTGAGGAAAAATGATAACAAATAGATCAAATAATGAATTCTTGATTCTGGCACTTTAAAAGTTACTTTTAAGTCAGGCATTTGGAACTATGTAATTTCAACATTTAATAGGTTTGGAACTTCCACAGTTTAAAAAAATCAGTTGCTACTTTGTGTGAAAAGGCAGTCTTTGGAAAAGCTAATCCCCAATTTTCTAAAACATGTTGAACTTGTGCTAGATTTTTTTTCCAAACCAGAGTGAAACTAAATTTACAGTGTTATTGTAATACTTACTGAATTGTTATTATTCAGAAAAGTCCTTATTGTGCCCTCTGCAGGAGGAGGCTAGAGAATCACGTGCCTCCTTTGCATAAGGAATTTTTTGCCTTTTAACCCTTGCTTAACTCTGCTCAAGTAATCATAAAGCAGAGTAAAGGAGGCCCATGATTCTCTCGTCTCCCTCTGCAGTTAAGCACTAACCAGAGTCATCCACTGTGACTCTGGCAGCAACTACCTCTGCCTTTTTCCTTTTAATTTTGTTTTTCTTTTCATTATGACAGTGGTGAGGCCCTGCCTCCCCTGACTGCATGTCACTGACCCTAACACCCCTCGATGTGTGTTTGTGTGTGTGTGTGTTCCAACATAACTCCAGAACGCTTGGGCTGCTGAAATGAAAAGGACTGAATTATATCTACTCAAGTACTGTCACAGTACTTTTGACAGTGATAGTGTGCATTTTGGATTCAAGTTCTGTTAAGATACGGCCTGTTGTGCCTTAAAATAGCTTCTACTGTACAGCACAGTGAAGTTGCCATGGTAAGGACTTTGCAGAATTCCACAAGGGGGCTTCTTATAATACGGGATTGGGATAAATACATACATGGGCTATGGCGGGTTATCAGCTAGTTGTATATAAGAAAAACATTGACAAGAATATATTTACATTATCAAATGTTTTCTGGAGTTCACTTCACAATGCCCTTGAGAAAATTCTAATACATCTTAGTAGGTTAACCATCTATAAAATGCTTCTTGTGCTGAAAGCTATAAAGCAAAAGTTTACATTTATTCCATAGTCTAAGAATAACCATCTAACATAATGGTTTTTGAATTTTACATTTATCTTAGCTTTATCCTACCATAGATATCCATGCCATACAAATATCAAATCATGACCTTCTATATCCATAAATTTCCATTTCTTAGCAACACCCACTTTTTTATCCAAACTAAACAACAAGCAGCAAATCTTCAATCATTTCCAAAACAATTTTTCATTGTTTATACATTTTTATCCCTGCTTTAATCCACAGAATTATTTTCTCTGCCTTTGACTACATTGTTTCCTTTCCACTATTTTCCCCTGAATATGTAATATCTAAAAGGTTTTCACACCCTCATTTTTACATTTATTTTTTACAGACGATTTTTTTCATCTAGATCTTTTGCTTTGTCATTCCATTAAGTATATGTTTACATATTTCCCATTGGTGTAACTTCATGTACTTCTTTGGCAATTAATAATGTAATTACTTTCACACACAGTTTCCATATGCTCTTTCTGAAGTCTACTTTCCATTTATTTTCTTGGGAGATTAAATGGTCTTTAATTGTTTTGAAGTGTACTATTCATGCTTTCTTTTCCTAGAAACATTCTACTTTTCTTTTTGTTTCTTTCTCATCTTTCCTCCCCCCACATCCCTTTTTTGCCAAGATCTACTTCTGACACTGTAAATATTCTCTTTACCCTATTCAGAACCTCTTTCATCTGAAATAATCAAAGCTATGGTTTTAGATTATATTTGCTTTAAGAATAGACATGAACTACATATTTGATGTAGTTTTTCTTTTATTAAACAGTCACTCACTAGTCTCCATTTTCATTCATTCTGGGATTTCTCCATGGCCCAATCACTTTTCCTACATTCTTTTATTCCTTTTCCACCCCTTTCCCACCATATTCTGGCTTTTTATTTTCATATGCATCCATAATATCCCTCAGGACAGCAGTTCATCCCTTTTGACATACAGTATATTTAATATTTTTTATAAAAGCTACACCTTCGTTTCCATGTGTATTTGCCAATTTCATTCCACAAGATTAAACTGCCTTCATTCACATCCATTTCTTCATTTCCCTTTTGCTTTCAAACACAATTAATATATTTTTCTTTTATTTCTTTTATTCTTAATCCATGCTCTTCTTATATGTAATTTCCCATAGCCCACTGTCATCACTATAGATATTGATTTCTGCTATTTTGATCAGTTGGTATTTTTATATAATGCTTTTTAGTATTATAAAGAAGGCATGGACTAGTTTACCAGCATTAGTTGTATCTGTGTCACATATTTAAAAAAGGTAAGTACCAGTTCTTTTTGGCATATACTGTATTTTGCCTAATAGGAACCATGTGCAACCAATATTTGTGTGATCATCCTATTCTACGGAAAGTCAGAACTTTAATCTACAAAATACTTTTGTATTCTGTAGATTACTCTACATCCTACTAATTAGGATAGCAATAGCAGTAGACTTATATACCGCTTCATAGGCCTTTCAGGCCTCTCTAAGCGGTTTACAGAGAGTCAGCATATTGCCCCCAACAATCTGGGTCCTCATTTTACCCACCTCGGAAGGATGGAAGGCTGAGTCAACCCTGAGCCGGTGAGATTTGAACCACTGACCTGCTGATCTAGCAGTAGCCTGCAGTGCTGCATTTAACCACTGTGCCACCTTGGCTCTTGGATGCTTATGTATATGGTTTACTGACACATCCTCAAGATTGCTTCATTATGTCCTTTAGATATATGAATAGTTCTAATCTGCCTTAGAAAGTTGCTGCTTTTAGCCAGAATAAAATAAAATAATATATTAAAAATAGAAGTCTTCATTTTTTATAATGCGTAAATAATACTATAAATTAAACACAGCATGTCACTATCATCTATCAGGAAAAAACATGTTTAAGCGTTCATATATCACTTATGGGTGTTTCACCAAACATTAATTTAAAAAACTCTTCTGGGAACCATTTTAATGATACAAATAGTCTGTTTTGTGAACATTATGAATCTTCCATAGTATTATATGATATGAGAAGAAAACGTCCCTTGTGTAACATCCAAACCCCTTTGCTATTATGAAGCAACTAAATTAATCAGTCATTGCAAGCCCTTACTAACAGATGTTCATGGGGAATGGAAGTAGTTCCCAGGAATTCTACCAGGCTAATGATAAGGAATGGTTGAAGTATGTTTTACATTAATGGGAGCATTATTGATGGCTGAACATAAGCTTTCTGACACATGGAGCTTCTGCTGCATCTGTTTTACTACAATTGATCAAAAGAAAGAAGAATATTTATTTACAAAAAAAAAGTTATAAATGAACTTTTAAGAGATTGGCAGTAATTAAAGCATGACTAAAGACTTGATCTGGAAAAATATATTCAGATAAATATAAGAAAAAACATCTGCACCTTTAATTTTTAGAGATGTGAACTTGAAGAGTTAAAAGAAGAGAAGACATAAAGAAACAATGAGAAATCAGAAGAAGAAGAAAATAATACAGTTTAATAGAGACATGTTGACTCATATAATACCAGGGGGGGAAATTGGGCAACAAGAATGTACAACAACTGAACTCAGTTGTCAAGCAAGAAAGTACAAGGAACAATATTTCAAATAAGAATATCAACAAATATAAAAAACAGTAAAGAACGATGCTTTTAGAGGTTCAGAAAAATCACAAAAAAGTTTATAGTTAACATTGAGATGATAAAGAATCATCATGGAGGAGAACTCATAGAAGCAAATAAGGTTAAAGAAGATGGAAATATTATCCTGTTACCATCTGTAAGCACATTTAGTTAAGAGTCACATTTGCACAATGGTGGGTTTCAAATAATTTAACAACTGGTTCTCTGCACTAATGACCAGCTGGGTTGGCTTGATGGGTGCTTCACATTAGCTGTTACAATGTAATAAGGGTTAACTGGAGAGGCAATTTCTGTTAGCAGGGCAATAAAGATTAGGCTAAAGACAACAACAGAATGTTTCCTTTCTGCCTTCCTTACATGTTTAGCCTTGTAAAGTGGAAAAAAACAAAGTGAGATTTCTTCCAACAACCAGTTCTCCAAACTGCTTAGAAAGTTAACAACCAGTTCTCCTGAATAGGTGCGAACTAGCTGAATCCCACCACTGCATTTGCAGACAGAAACTCACTGAGGGAGTGAGAGCCAATAGGCAGTAGACCATTGCCAAATAGAAGTGTACTAGGCTCAGAAATATCCATTCAATTTTTTAAAAAACAAATTAAAGCTGAAGTAATATCATAGACTCAGGACTGCAGGAGACAAGCAGTCTTGATCATTTTTATCTTCCACTTTGCAGACATGTAAAGATATTTAAGGCTTGCTAACATTGTCTAGCAATGATATTCTTAGTTGGTGAATCCTAAGCATATGTTTATTTTTTTATTTTTATGGGAACAACATCTTTCTGTTGAAAAATCTGGGAAAGCTTTTTTTTAATCTATGAAAAAAAAGACCTTTTGAAAGGCAGAATAACTTGCAGGACTGTCAAAAAAAAGGAGACTAAACTTAAGCAGAAAGTCCTTTCAGGGAAAACACTCAAACTCTATATCCTATTTAAAATATCAAGCTTGTACATCTTAATAGTTGTGTCGAATATTTTCCATTATAAATTTGCTATTATTAAATTTACCAACAACTCAAGAGCTGGACTTTCTTTTAGACTTATAAAAATATATATTGCACAAAACTCCAAAGTATGCTAATGTTATTTTTATGTTCACTTTTCTATGTACACTAATTCTATGTACACTAAAGGGGAGGAAATTGAAATCTTTTATTAATTCACAGGCTGGCAAGTTAATACTATCAAGGCTTCCATTTATAGGATGTTTTCTAGAGCTGGACTTCTAGAAGAATGATTTTTTTTTTATGATCAGAATTTTTCTAAATCAGGGACAGGAACATCTGCCTCTGCAGATGTGCTGTACTTCAATTTGCATAAGGTTTAGTCATTACGAGACAACCCCTGACCCACTTTAGTATCATTTCAGAGATATTTCCTTACCCAAACCGAATCATCACAGGTGGGGAGAAAAGCAGCAGGAATAGGAGCGATTTCCAACTTCCTGGCTTCTGCACTGAGTTTCCTTGTGGGAAACTGCCAAATCCATTGTAAGTATATCATCTCTTTTGGGGGTTACCTATTGCATGTTCAGAAATGCAATGAAAAAGATCAAGTATGTATTTTGCTAAACTTTGATTATTCTTGTAGGTAAAGTACAAAGAGTAAAGATACTATGGGACAAATCCACATGAAACAGCTGAAACAACATAGACTGGGAAAAGGATGAAAGACAGACCTGAACTGCTGGGTTTTCAAAAAGCCATAACAAAAACCTGAATTTTTTAACATGTCTTGGGGGAATTACTGCTGCTCCTTCCTGTAATCTGGAGATTCATGAATACAGAGCTGTATTCATCTCTAGTATTATGTCCTGTATTGTTATTCGTCCTGTATACCTTGAATATGTAAGTCACTCAGGGCTATTATATGGAGCGTCTAAGTAAGCAAACAAACAAACAACATGAAATGAAATATCACTTATTATCAACCTGTAATGTGACTTTACATATGTATGTTGCAAAGATATGGTGTTTTTTTTCTAATAAAGCCTTCAAGAATTGGTAAACTTATAAAAATAAAACATCCTCAACATTGCACTTCCCAACAAGTTATGCCATAATTATTTTACTTTCCTTATCTTTTTATTTTTTTTAATTAAAGTTGCTTTATGAGATGGTGCAAGGTCTATTTTTGTTGTTTTGTTTTTTGCACTGATATGTAACAGGAATTTCTAACAATTACCCTCCCAACACAGAAGAAAGAGAATTCAATATAAGAATCTCTTGTTACTTTACATCAATCCTTTAGATCAATGACAAAGATATTTGGTTCACTGGGGCAGGTTATCTAGCTTCCCCTCCCAAGACCTATTCTCAACTGTTTAAAGAGCAGGTCCCCAATTCTACCTGGCTTAAAGATTGTGCATTGTATAGAAGAACTTTCCCTTATCAATGAATGTACAATATATTGTCAGAGGAGGATATTCAGGAAAAACATGGAACTATGCTGTCCCATAGGAAAAATTTGGAGAGACTGAAATACAATTTGGTTGCTTCACATTTGCACAGGGCAGCAAGGGAAGTTCATTTAGATATCCCCACTGGACCAGAGTTCACTCATCCCTCTTTGCTGACATCTGGTATAAATGTACTTTCAAATTTTACAGTAGAAAATATATCAGATTTTTAAAGCAAATATTATTTTTGATAAATTATTATTTTTTTAAAGCTCAAACTGTCCAAAGAGCTGCTGATTCAGTTCTACATAGGAATTATTGAGTCTGTCATCTGCACCTCCATAACTGTCTGGTTTGGCTCTGCAACCAAACAAGACAGACACAGACTTCAGTGGATAATTAGAACTGCAGAAAAAAGCAATTGCTACCAATCTGACTTCCATCAAGGACCTGTATACTGCACGAATTAAAAAGAGGGCTGTGAAAATAACTACAGACCCCCTCACATCCTGGACATAAATTGTTTCAACTTCTACTCTTAAAAAGACGCTATAGGGCACTGCACACCAGAACAACTAGATCCAAGGACAGTTTTTCCCCCGAAAGCCATCATTCTGCTTAACAACTAATTCCCTCAACACTGTCAATAATATACTAAGAATGTATTACTATTATTCTTCTCTTCCTAGTATCTACCTCTCCACACTTATGACTATAACCATGTTGCTTGTATTTTTCAATTTATATATTTTTATTTGTTTCCTAGTACGATTTGACAGCTTAATAGTAATCTTGACTATCACTAAGTGTTGCATCTTTTTATTCTTGATTAATGTATTTTATTCTCTTATATATACTGAAAGCTTGTGCACCAAAGACATTTCCTTTCTTCTGTCACTACCATGTCCAGCATTTATATCTTTGCTTGCTTACATAAAGGAAAGTATTCCAGTAGGATGACAGGAATTTACAACTATATTTTCCTGTTTCTTCCCTTCTCTTTACATGCTTTATTCACAGAGCTACATGGATTTTCACTTTTTCTCTCCACCAGGGATTTTAAAATACTTGATAATTTTAGTGTACAGAAAAAAACAAGAGTTATTTATTTATTACATTTATATGCCCTCAGTATCACTATCCAAATTGGCTAAGACATTATGATAAATAATAAACATAAAAATTAACATTAACAAGATTAACAAAAGATTAAGATTATTGAATATGAATAGCTCAGCCCTATTCACAAAACTCTTAAGCAAAACTTTATATGGTTACGCCTATATGACGCAAGAAACACTGCTAATATATGACTAATCTCTAAGCTTACTTTTCTTCATCAGAATATTGAAGTTTTTAAACAGTTATTGAAATTGAATTTAATACATTCAAAGTTATTAAATAAGGAGGTTAGGACTGCAATTTTAAAGCATCCTAGAAAAAGAAATGATACCTTCTAATTTAAATTTGGTTCTAGGTTCAGGGCAGAAACAGTCTTAAGTGCTCTAGTACATAACCTCTGATGAAAACATAGAACCTCCTACTTCTATGAGATCTCTTGATGTGATCCTTCTGAACCACTTGAAAGCAATATTGAAGCTACCATTTTGCAATGCTTATACTTATTCTGAAATGAATGGTTCTAACTAGTGTATGTGGGGGAGGGAATTCTAGTCAGTGACGTGCAGTGAGGTTTATGGCTTGTGAGGCAAGCGGGCAAAAGCTGCCCTATGTCAGACAGATGCCTCGGTGCTGTGTCTGCCACACAAGCGGGACGCCTCTATGCTGGACACAGTGCCGGGGTGTTAGGATGGCCGGGCGCTGTGCCCATCATACAAGCAGGACACCTCTATGTCCAAATGCCCCGGCACTGTGTCCGACATAGAGGCGTCCCGCTTGTATGCCGGACACAGTGCTGGGGCTTTCGGACACCCCGGCACTGTGTCCACCATACAGGTGGGATGCCTCTATGTCTGAAAGCCCCGGCACTGTGTCCGCCATACAGGCGGGATGCCTCTATGTTGGACACAGTGCCGGGGCATTCCGAAAGCCCTGGCACTGTGTCCGACATAGAGCCATTCTGCCTGTAAGGTGGACACAGCGCCAGGGCTTTTGGACGCCCTGCCAAAGTCCTGCCGCTGTGTCTGACATAGAGGCATCCCGTCTGTATGTCGGACACAGTTCCAGGGGTTTCCAAAAGCCCCTCCAAAGCCCCGATGCTGTGTCCAACATAGAAGCATTCCACGGACACCTCTATGTCGAACACAGCGGCGGGGCTTTGGCGAGGTTTTCAGAAAGCCCCGGCACTGTGTTTGCCATAAAGGTGGGACGCCTCTATGTTGGACATAGCGGCGGGGCTTTTGGAAGGGCTCTACCACACCAAGGGAGAACCCATCTTTCTACCCTCTCCTACAAAACAGAAGGTGAAAGGGGCAGATTATATTAATGAAGACACCCCATACTTAAAGTGGTTCCCCTTAGACAGGAAATGTAAAATGATTATAAACATGCCTGCTGAATGGTCAGCCTCCTCACTTTAACAGGTTTGGGTTGCCAAATTCAACTCAGACACTTTCCAGCTCAGGGATTTCCTACTGCCCAATAAATGCATTTATTTATGGGAATGGTTCTGAAACATTAAAAAAAGTGCCAACCCACATGCCAGCAGAGGCGGGTAAAAAAAAACAAACCACACACAGACACACAATAATACAATTACTTACAAATTACATTAATTTTTCCCCCTCCCTCCGACCCACATACCTTTCCAGCTGTTTCACAGAGGATTTCAACTCTGCTCTTGTCTGCCATGATGAAAATGTAAAAATGTAAAAGGAAAAAGGCAAGAGCTGCTGAGGCCAGGCTGGGTTAGCTGCTGCTAGAGTCTCCAATGGATGACTCTGCTTAACTGTTTAAAAAAGCCTCTAAAAAAAGTTCCCTCTACAGGAGGAGGCGAGAGAACTACGTGCCTCATCTACATAAGGAATTTTTCGGCTTTTAACCCTTGCTTAACTCTGCTCAAGTGATCATAAAGATAGACTAAATGAGGCACATGGTTCTCCCGCCTCCTCCTGTAGAGGGCACTTTTTAAAGAGGCTTTTTAAGCACTCTCAGTTAAGCACTAAGGTTAGCCATCAATTTGGGGTAAGGCATAATCAATATGTTTACATCCCAAGCTATTCTACAGGTGCTATGAGGTTTCTGACACAAGTCTAGAGCCTACAGGTGCTATGAGGTTTCTGACACAAGTCTAGAGCCTGTGAGGGAGTCATTAAGTTGTAATGTAAAATGCTCAGCATAAATCCAAGCAGATAGAGTTTATAATGACTGATTTTTCCTGAAATCAGAATCTCTTTAGCTCTGGACAAGACTAAATTTACTTTAAATCAATATGTCTGTTTCTTGGCAGATTGGATTCTCCTGAATATCTTCTTGTATTTGGTGTCTTGTTCAAGCAAAATATGGCTTTCACTCAGGTTTCACTGGTGCACCGGTTGCAAGCTTCTAAATGGGGTCTCATGCACTTATCACTTTAAGCTTAGGTCACTGCAATGTGCTCTACATGAACTGCATTATATATTTATACCTCTGAATCCATGAAAATGGGCAGGATACAAATGAATATAAATATGTATACATGCATTATTTGTGTATTTATGTTTTTGATGACTCATTGGAGTTATAATGTAGAGAGGGATATAATTCTAGAAAACTGGTCAGGGTTTTTAAAATACCAGTCTAACACGATCACTACCCAGAGTTATTATGGAAATAACTTTAAATGTCATCAACCAAAACTGAAGTGATGCGAAGAAAATATGTACAAAGAGTTGAAAGGCACATCAAAAAGAAGGGGCCGATGGAAATGATTCATTTAACAGGAAAAATAGTTATGACTATAAATTGCACACATACTCATTTAGTGAGAAGAATGTTTATGCTTTTCTTTTTAATTTTCAGGAATAAAGAATTCTAAACATCCTATTGTTTTCCTTCAAGTGATGTTTGTTTCTTCATTATAGCCTTTCATGTTGATTTCTCTATGACAAGGAAAAAAAGCTCTTGTGTTTTTATTAGAGTGTAATAGCTTTGTAACAAAAACCAGACATTTCAAAATTTTATTCATCCATGTCTTTGTCACAGCAACACAGAATGTCCTTTATGCAGGGAACAAACAGATCAGAACCTTTATATCACCTTGTCATCTGAGGAAATGTGCTGTTTCAATTACATTTGGATAATCTGTGCTACATGTAAGAATCTCATAAGAATTCCTAGTATGTTAGAAATAAAGTTTACTTAATGTTTTTGATTAATCATAAAGTTAAGATTGGTTTCCTATATCAACTAAAAACAATAAAATAACTGTATTTTGGAGCAGCCACTTTAAATGAGAAATAATATAAGTTAGTTAAGAAAAAACAGGAAGAAAACAAGCTGCAGAAATTCTGTTTAATACATTTATATCCTATCTTTATTTCAATATAATAAGTTTATTGTCATTTTTTTTTTACTGCAAGCACACTGGCCCGATGCTATGTGGAACAAAACTGACTGAATTTAGATGTTCTGCTTGAGATACCATGAAGCCTCCTCCCAGAAGGTACAAGAAAAACAGGTCATGAAGAGGATGTGTGGTGTCTCAGACAATACTGTGGACCCTGCTCAAGCAACACTTATGTGTTATGCCCTGGATAGAAGGAAGTGAACTACTAGAACAATTAATCAGTGGAACAATTTGCCTCCAGAAGTTGTGAATGCTCCATCACTGGAAGTTTTTAAGAAGATGTTGGATAACCATTTGTGGTGTAGGGTTTCCTGCCTAGGCAGGGGGACTGGACTAGTAGACCTCCAAGGTCCCTTCCAACTCTGTTATTCTATAATTCTACTAATGAGCTTTTCTGCTATTCTCACCATTCTCTGCACTGCCTTCTTGTATGAAGCAATAATGCTTCCAAACCAGAGAGTAATGCAATATGACAGGATGCTCTCAATCGTCCCTCTATAGTAAGTCGTAAGGACAGGGGAAGGAAGATATATTTCCTTCCCCTGTCCTTATGACACAGAAAATGTGGGCTTAACAAAATACCTGGTATAATTAGGGACTAGGAGCATAGATACAAATGTTGCTAAATAAGAACATACATTAAAAACTAGGAACCATTTATGAGAATCAATGTGGTGTAGTGCTAAAGTGCTAAAGCTAAAGACTAGACTTAGGAGTTCACTCGCAGCCATAGAAACTCATTGGGTGTCTTTTGGCCAGTTATTCTCTCAGCCCAACCTATCTCACAAGTTGTTGCTTGGGGTAAAATAGCATTAAGAAGCACACTACAGTGAGCTCCCGAATTAATGGTAGTATAGAAATCTAACAAATAAATACACAATCCAATGCCCACTATCAGTAGTGGGATGCGATACAATCACAGTCTATGGGCAGGAATGTGAGGAAAAGGACTCAGAGTAATGCTGCTTTAAGCCGATCTAGGAATTGCTTTGGCGGGCTTTAAGGATTCTGTTAACTTAGCCTATTGACAATGAAAGTCATTCCACAAATCCCATGGTTCTTGCTTATTGAGTTTGCCAGCCTTAAAGGGGCAAGAAAGACATCTGGCTTTGTGATATCCTTTCAGTGGAAGACAAGAAATAGTACCAGTATTAACTTTACAAGAGGCCATAAAATCAGCAAGAAAGCTGAATGAGAAGCTTTGTTTTTGCCAATGTAAAATATGGGATGTACCCTATGGATGCCAGAACAAAAATAAAAAATAGGATAACTAGAATCACTCTTTAAAACTAACTAACTAACGAAATAAATAAATAATCAAAGAGCCATTTGTCAAGGAAGAAGTAATTTACAGAGTTCCAAGTGGAATTAGGTAAAAGAACAATAGCACTTTTGAGTTAGCAAGAGACAATATTTCTTTCTGAGAACTGGGAGAAAATTTAGTTGAACCATTATCCCATCAAAATTCATTAAATTTATACCTTCACTGGAGAAAAAAACCCTGCAGAAGGGGAGCAAATGCATTTAGTTTCTAATAATAAGGAACAATTTCACACTACAGCTAAGCCTGCATCTCAGCTATGAATTACCAATTAGGCTCGGTTGGTGCTTACTCTGGACCATAGTCATTACAGACCATGACTGGTCATTTGCTTACTTCTTGCCCTTCGCCTCTCTTGGCTGTCTCTTGTGTGGGCTGGTCTCCACATTCCAGCCTTTTGATTCTAAAATGGACCATCTGGTTCAGATGCTAGAATAATCAAAGCAATTAAAAAACAGATTGCTCCTCTGCTCAACTAGAGATTCAAAGAAACTATGTACAAAGGAAATCCAATTGTTTATAATATACACTATTTGTAGCTTTATTTTAATATTGCAACTTATATGTTTAGGGGAAAAAGAAATAAAACCTTTGTAGTAGTACATGGGTGGGAAAGCAAATGGAGCATGATTCATCTGATATGGGCAGAAACTGAAAATATGACAGTGGAAAACATAAGTGTTGGATGAACTGTGGAGCTTCTTGCGGGATAGAAAATAATGGATTGAAGAAATAGGTTATTATTAGGATATATATTATTATATTATATTATATTATATTATATTATATTATATTATATTATATTATATTATATTATATTATATTATATTATATTATATTATATTATATTATATTATATTATATTATATTATATTATATTATATTATATTATATTATATTATTATATTATATTATTATATTATATTATATTATATTATATTATATTAATTATATTATATTATATTATATTATATTATATTATATTATATTATATTATATTATATTATATTATATTATATTATATTATATTATATTATATTATATTATATTATATTATATTATATTATATTATATTATATTATATTATTATATTATATTATATTATATTATATTATATTATATTATATTATATTATATTATATTATATTATATTATATTATATTATATTATATTATATTATATTATATTATATTATATTATATTATATTATATTATATTATATTATATTATTTATTATATATTTATTATATATAATAGTAGTAACAACAACCAGAACAATGATGCCAGATGCTTACCAACAGAATTCATAGCAGCTAGATAATTTAGAAAGGAACAGTTGCATGAGCTCTGGAGGACCTACACTCTGAAGAGGCAAAGTCACTGATTGGAATTGAGCTTTCACTATATCATTGCACCTCATTCACATGGAAGGATTAAAGACAGTTGAGGATGGAAAATTTCCTTTTTCCTTTTCAACAGCAATATATTTGCAATTGGCAGTGAATGTCAGGAAGATAATGTCATCTCTTCTTGAACTCAAGGAGTGATGAGTAGCCTGTAGCAGTAGGTCAAGCACTAAGGTGCACTTACTCCTAGTCTAATTTAAAGCAAGGACGGACAATGTATCATCAAGTTCCTTCTGTGTAGCCCTCAGAATCCCATTTTGTTTTCAAATAACATAAGCACTTCACAGTTAAAAATCAAGGAATGTCCAAACTCCCCCCACCACTTTTCTTTAATATATTTGGCACAATTCATACTGAGGCCTTAGGCCCATCCTCAAGTGTTGTGGAGACTTGGCTATCAGAAGATTATTCAGCCTTCTACTGAATAAAATCTAACTGTATAAGTGCTCTTTATATGAATGAATATTTGTGGAATAGCATAAGTAAGAAACCACATGAAATAAAAAATAGCCCTACTTTCAATTGATGCATTGCAAAGGGAGCTTATTATAAGTGTTCCAGAACTCTAGAAGTAATGGAGCCAAAATAAACAGATCATTTGAAAATGTTTTGAATAAGTAGAGACTATTTCTAAATGGTTTGCCAAAAATCTTAGTGTCATTGTGTGCTGCCAACAGTTGACAGTGAACTACACCATTAAATCAAAATGGCCAAAGTGGAGACTCTGGAGTCCATGTTGAAGTTTCAGGAGGGTATTATTTGCAGACCATGTTATCTTTTCCTAGTGTATAAGGGGACATCTCTTACACAATACTTCTGTATATCTTTCATTGTTTCTACATCATTCCACACACACCCCATCACCACCATTACCTAGCTGTTGAGGAGAAAAATGTAGAACACAATACTCTTTTCTTTAGGCAACATAGTTTTATAATATGTATTGAATTCCTTCACTCTATCTTTATTACTGATTATTGAAAACAAATTTTTACCTCCCCTTGAATAAAGCTTTTAATTACCCTATATTGATTTCAAGTACTTATATAACAGGTTCCTTTGCATTGCTGTTTTCCCATTCTTTTGTTTAAAATAACAAAATCAGATCATAAAGAAATATCTGACTAAGGGCTTACCCATTACCTCGCTGCCCCATGCTTAAGTGGACAGACAAGCTTTTTGGAGGCCAGGAAAAGATATCCATCTCTAGCCCTCTCCCTGTGCATACAAAAATTTGTATATCTACTAAACCTGCCCACAGGAAGTAAAACAATTGGCAAATAGGGTCTTGGAATAGGCACAGCAGTCTCAGCTAAAAATCTTGCAAACTATCATCAAAGTGTCTCCATTCAGACAGGATTGTCCTAAGCCAGTTAAGAACTGATCCTGCCACGACCACAAAATATACTAAGAACATTTTAATGGTGCAATGTGAATACGACATAATATTTTTATGTTTCTTTTAAATAGCACGCTGTGGAAGAAAATCATAGTGCAAAATCAATGAGGGAAAATGAGATCAATTTGCTCTCCTATACTACAAAGGAGGACAATAATAAGATTCAATCACAGACATGTAATTTGATCCTGAACATCAAGACTCCTGCTTGCTCTTGGCTCAAAGCAAGGCAAAAAAAAGGTCTATAATTTCTCCAGAACACGTCCAGGTACCATAGGATTCAGCAGCTCAGTCCACAAAATAGGGCATCAAGGGCAAGCAATCAAAATATGTAGATCCTTCTTGATCTCAATGCTTTTCAGGCTGTATCTTGTGACACTTACTTAAATAAACGTATTCTATAAAGGTCTGGATTTATGAACTTGAAATAAATTTATCATTTATTTTGTGTGACCTGCTTTTTTTCACCATATTCAGCACTTTCCTACACAGGCAAGGAACTATCAGTAATAAATCTGAACTGTGTGGGAGGCTATGAACAAACCTGCCACACCATAAAAATTGTTCTTTTAAAATATTTCAGTACTTACAAACAACAGTTTTTGCTAGTTCATTCCAAATTCTGACAAAGTTGTGCCAAACTTAAATGTTTATCATCTGCTGTTTGTAGAATACTACATGTTGAATGAAGTAAGATGGCAAAATGTTAAGCCTCCAGTAGAATAGCCAGAGGGGGTGGGAAGCTGTGGTGACTTAGTGGCCAAACATATGCATTACAGATCAAGTCCCAGATTTAATTTATTTCATTTCCAGCTACATGGATCTGAAATTTGTCTGGTTAATTCAAGTAATGAACGATTTTGCTATGCAACTATTTATGTGATTTTCCACTGCATTATCTACAAAGCTTGCTTTTATTCAATGCTGTTTTTAATTTTAAATCTCTGTAATTCTTCTACTACTATGATGCATGTTATACTTTTCTTTTTCCTAGGAAATATTTTGAGATCAAACCAGGAACTCAGTGGATATGTTTTAAATAACTAAATAAACCGGAAATAAGTAGACTTATCTGATGAATTATTCTTTGTTTAAAATTTCCAAACAAGGCAGAACAATCTAAATGTTTAATTGGTCTTTATAGCCATGATCCTGTGCAAGATTGCCTATTGCTATATCATTCCACAAACTGATTGTAGTTCATTATGCATGCATTCTCCTTCAAATTATTATTCAAGATAATAATTGTCATTATTACCTAAACTTTTCTGAGATTGTGGAATGATTTCCCTCACATAAGGTCATAGTACTTCCTCATATTGTCATTTAGAATATTTTTTTTCCATTGTTACCTTGGCTACTTAAAAAGAAAGTTGAAACTATATTAAGTTATGTTATAAGTTTACATTTATTGTACTTGCTTTGTAAATCTTCTAAACTGCTTTGAGCTTTGGAAAGAGGAAGCTTTCTCAATTTGTAACATATTGTATGACCTAAGTCTTAATACTACTCAATGTTGCTGTTTTCTATGGTCTTTGCTCACAAAATTGAACAGATTTGTCTGTGTTGGAATCTCAGTGTGCTAATGAAAATAAACATAAGTAAAACCCTGACTCCCCACCCCTAAAGTCACCAGAGACATTTTAATTCCATATGCAATTTTCTGAAAAATGTAGGGACGTCAGCAGGGTCATCATATGGGGAAAACTTGTTACAGATGCTTTAACTCCACATACATTTTATGAAGGACTTGTCAAATGGCATAGGAACTAAAAACGGCACATTCCATCAAGGGGGATAAAGTGATAGTAATCTAGAAACTATGAATCATAGGCCCAAACTGAAAGGTTGAGCTGCCTAGGTTTGAGGTGATTATCCCAAGCATAAATGACTGGAATGATAGAAAAGAGAGGGAATTCTTTGCAGCTGGCTTGAATGGTTCAGCTATATTTATCCAGCAGAATATCTCCAGGTGAAGAGCTGTCAAAGCCTTGGATTTAGAAGATTTGGGATTCAGCCAGCATTCAAGTCCGCCAAGAACAAGTTCCTGAAAGAGACTTTGTAGAATTGGCAGCCAGACAAGTCATTCTGTGGTGCTTACTTATTGTTAAAAACCCAATTCAAGCTCCACGCATAAAGCTGATTTCTTAACAATTTATTGGAAAACTTTTTTAATTCTGGCCTTTAAAAGGCTTTTCCCAGCTGAAGGAAAAGAGGACTGCAGTTACATAAAGCATCTAGATTAGAGTCATTGCAAGGACTACAGATACTTCATTTGGGAACATGCAAAATCAAGGATAAATTATCTGCCACCACATTTTAGACACCAAAAAACTTTGGGTCTTAATTTTATATATTGTATATTATATCATCTATATGGCATGTACATGTGTTTTAGGTCTCTTTTGTGGATGCTTTTTATCAAGTGGGGTCCATTCTATGCAGTGGTGAGATTCAATTTTTTTTACTACGGGTGTTGTGGGTGTGACTTGGTGGGCATGGCTACGTGGCTTGGTGGGCATGACAGGGAAGGATACTGCAAAATCCCTATTTCCTCCTGATCTGGGACTCAGGAGGCAGAGAATAGATGGGGACAGGACAGTCAGAGGTGGTATTTACTGGTTCTCCTAACTACTCAAAATTTCTGCTACCCATTCTCTAAAACTTATCAGAACCTGCTGAATATCACCTCTGATTCTATGACTATCTTGGTCCACATGTCATCAGTTCTTCTTGCTGAGTAACAAGCCCATTTCCATTTCAATTCTTTTACTCTCTTGATGATATTGTATACAAGATAGATCAATGACATCAGCAAGTATTGCGAGTGCAATTAGCAAAAGAAAACTCAGGATTGTATTGATTGGAAACACGCAGAAGAGACCTTCATCCTGTATTGGACAGATAATGGGTAAGATGAAGAAGAAGAAGAAGAAGAAGAAGAAGAAGAAGAAGAAGAAGAAGAAGAAGAAGAAGAAGAAGAAGAAGATGTAGTAAATGTGTATGAGTGGGTATCTGAATAGATGGATGGATGGATGGATGCATAGATAGATAGATAGGTAGGTAGGTAGGTAGGTAGGTAGGTAGGTAGGTAGGTAGGTAGGTAGATAGATAGATAGATAGATAGATAGATAGATAGATAGATAGATAGATAGATAGATAGATAGATAGATAGATAGGAGACAATGGGAGAATGCCACCCAGAGTAAAGATTCATATTGGTTATATATTTTGGAAATCAAAAGTAAAATTACCTACAGCATGAAGGGAAGTTTTAAAGAAACTCTCCACAGAAAGTGTAGAAGGCACTATGAAGTATACAAAGGGAGAACAATCAGTCATAGAAGAGCTCTGAAAGAAAGTGTTTTAATAAAGTATACTGTTTACCGCAAAATAAATTGAAATACTGTATAAATTGAAGTACTGTATGATCCTTTATTTATCCAAACAGACTCATATGAAACAGTGATCAGTTCAAGTAATTATTGAAAGTGGTGGTCATTCAGCTCTGTGATAGTAGTACTGTACTGTACTCTTTGCAAAGAAGCAGAGGCATTTAAAGATGCTGTTGGATTCATTTTATTATTTATGCTCAGGTAATCACAGAAAACCAAAACATCTTCTAACAGTATTGTAAATACAAATTTCCAATGTTCTTGGCATAGGGTTGCTGAAGACAATTGGAAACGTTAGTTAATTCATATTTCTGCAGTATTGCTAAAAAGGATTAGGTTTAAAAAAGGTTGCTTCTACTATTACAATTTTACTGATCAACTACTAATTTTCCAAAGTCAACCCATGCTTCCTTCATAAGTTACAGGTACAAAAATTGATGGGATGTTTCATTCTTATTGTAAACTACATGAATAGTTTGATTATAATCTGATTTTTATATCCGAAGACTATCTAAAATATAGCAGGACAACCAGAGAGAGTGACTAATTGTGGGTCTATTTGCAGTGACATTCCTTGCCTTTGAAATGTCCTCTCAATCAAAGTCATCATTACTCTTATCTAGAGCAGGAGTCACAACCTGTGGGATTGCTCAGCTCCACTCACGCCTGCAGCATATGCCAGCACTCACAACTTGCACTTGCCCTTGACACAAAACTACCCTCTTCTCCCCTCACTTTATTCCAGGCCACCAACCCGGAAAGACTGAAGAATGTTGATGTAGAGAAGATATTCTTAAGAACCGCTAACAATGACATTTTAACTTAGCACAGCTAAAATGAAGTTTGTTACTTATATTTATGTCATCTTATTTATTAAGTACCAGACAATTAAGAACAGATGAACAGTGCTTAAAATGCCCATGATTATGGTAATACTATGTTTTTAAAGATTTGAACTAAGGAAGGGAATAGGGTCTTGGCCTTTCAGATGTTTTGCATTCAATAGTCTGACAATTATACTGGTTACATTTTTTTCTCCGTGGCATCTCATGTCATCACCACAAAGAGGTTATCATTGAGAACAATACAACAAACATGGTATGCCTAGTTTTTCCATAGGATTACAGTCTTCACAAAGAATTAAGTTAGGTCTTGCTTTAGAAATACCTTTGACACAAACAAGTCAAGCTGCTAGCCTGGATTTAGTTTGGTGTAAAACTTAATACTTATCCATTACTATGAATTGTTCTAAAAGGAACTGTGGTTATTTACTAATGAGTGAAAACACTTTCTTTTTGTCTGAAACATTTCTTCATTATCATTATTTTCTCAAAATCTTGGAATGATGTTCTAGAACTAAGCCACAGTGAGCTGTGGCTCACATACATATATTTAATAAACCTTTCCAAGTATTTTCTTTCTTAAATCTTTTTAAAAAATAATGTGTCAGGAATGATTACAAGTGATAGACACTAGTCAGCTGGTTGATTTGTCTTTTCTTTTCTTGAACAGCTGTCCCTGCATTAGTAGTGTGGCTCCTGCTTTGTTTCCCAGTAGAATTGAGCCATTTTATAATCTGATACCACTACTATGCCTAGCTTTCTGATATTTTGCCAGGCAGATAGGAGATCACTTTATAGCACTATGAAAAATCTCTATAATGTTAGATAGTTTACAAATAGTGTATGGAGTCTAGGTAGTGCTAGCTTCTTAACTTTTCTTTCCACACTTTCTCATTTTCCTAGGTTATATTTTTAATTCTTTGGGGTTATATTTGTTCATGAAAGAAGCCAGTTGTTTAGTTCTGTTTATAGTTGAGACCTATTATTAACTGCCAGGAGATTTTTAATATTCCTTGGACTAACTCTAATATCTGAAGGCTATTACATATTACATAGAGGATCCAAAATTCTTCTACATCTGAATCCTGATCTGAGGTGGCACAGTGGTTAAATGCAGCACTGCAGGCTACTTCAGCTGACTGCAGTTCTGCAGTTCGGCTGTTCAAATCTCACCGGCTCAGGGTTGACTCAGCCTTCCATCCTTCCGAGGTGGGTAAAATGAGGACCTGGATTGTTGTTGGGGGCAATATGCTGACTCTGTAAACCGCTTAGAGAGGGCTGAAAGCCCTATGAAGCGGTATATAAGTCTAACTGCTATTGCTATTGCTATATGCTTTAAACAGGGAGCATGCAGAAAAGGCCATCTTTAAAGTTTAAAAATATTCGACTCCATCCATTCATAACATTGCTATAGTTGTAGTACCATTAAAGTTTCGCTCTTCCTGGAGTAATCCATTTATTTCCAGATAAGTTCAAGACATTAAACTTCTTCAGACCAATTGCTTTTCATTAGACAGTTTATAACATGTTATATCTATCATTCAGCTGGAAAGGAATGATGAATGAGTAAAAGTGCAAAAGTGATGATAATTGCTTGATATTTTAGTAAGCAAGTTGCAATAGGAATATTAGAATTTACTGCAAAGAAAATAGGATATACATAAATCCAAGATAGGCAATCACATGTGGTGATTGGGCAACAAATAAATTTAGTAAATGAATACATTTAATTAATAAAATTTATATATCCTCCCATCTTACCAAAGGTACAGACAAGACTTAGGAGTACAGATATCTGCAGAAAAAAGTTCCAATGCTTTGCTTTGTTAAAATGCCAATATAGTATTTTCTTTCACTGTAGCCTTAAAGGGCTTCTTTTTTTCTTTTCTTTTTTCCCCCAATTTTTAATTTTCAAAACAGACACAACACAAAGAATCAGTTGGTTACAAAGACTTTCATGCATCTCTTCCACAGTCATCAACCATAATTCATATTAACTCAAGTATTTTAACTCAGATATATTTATACATATTACCATTATCATACCTCCATTTTCATTTGACTATAATTGTTTAAATGTCCTTCATCATAAAATATATCAAGATTTAAAACATAATCACATACTGGCATTTCATTTGCTATTTCTAATATCCTCCAATAACATTGAATCCTTACAGCCTATTCTGGCTAAACATCCATAATATTTAGTAACAAAAATTTCTAATCCTCCTTTCCAAATCACTGTTTACAATTTACCTCCACTTTCCTTATGTTGTACCCGTGTGTGTGTGTGTGTGTGTGTCTATATATATATATATATATATATATATATATATATATATGTATGTATGTATGTATGTATGTATGTATGTATGTATGTATGTATATTGTTGGTATCATTATCCTCCTTTATTTGACTGTGTCCTTTATCATTAAATTTTCCCCCCTAATAAACAAAATTTAACTAAATTTAACTTAGTTCTTTTTTATTAAGCTTTATATATAACCAAAAAAATTCTAATCTTCCTTTCATAGGTACCATTCAATATTCATATCCAATTATTACTTATCATAGCAATACATATGTATACATTATTATTATCAATTATTTATTTAACTATATCTATTGTCACTAAATTTCACTAAGTTTAACTAGTTTTAGATTATACCCTTTCATCTATCAACCTGTATCTTTCCAGTAGCAAAACAACCTCATGTCTTCTGCTATTTGTAGTATCAATCCTTTAATCATCTCTTTAATCAAATTTGTATGGACTCCTCTTTGCAACTCACTGCTTATTAAGTCTCTCATGTAATTTCTATGCCCTTCTTCTGTTTCCTTAATCAGCTTATCTTTGTCAGTGGTGTTTTCAATGATGTTTCTAACAAAATTTCTCTCTTTAAATCCATAAATTCTTTTATTTTTTCTTCTTCTGTATCTTGCCATCTGAGGTAGCATTCCCCTCCATTTAATTCCTCTTTCCGTATTCCACTCTTTCCATTTCCAGACACAAACCAATCACCATAGATATCAGCGGATTTAATTTCTTTGTAGTCATTTTTCTCTTCGGTTTTTAGGACTCTAACCTCCACTTTTTCCACTTGATAAATATATCCAACTTCTTCATCATATTTTATTGTTAGATGCTCTAGATTTTCCAACTTCTTCTCCGTCCTCTCAAATGTGTTTGATAATTTCTGAATTTCTAACAATATCTTTTGCAAACTTAAAGTTTCTTTCCGCTGTTGAGATTGTGCTATTATCTCCAGCTGACAAACACTGCTGCTCTGGCTTGGAAGGTTTTTATAGGATTAAGCATAAATTCACAATAAGGTCTTATTTTCACTTTTCTCTGTTTAAAGATATACTTCAAAGGAACATCTGTATGCTTTTCTTCTTATCACTCTCTATAGACAAAACAGTGAGAACTTGAAGTGCCAAGCCAGAATAATCAGTGAGCAAAGTAAAAGTGTTTTGTTTCCAATACACAAACCTCCAGCCTCCAAGTAGCAGTGTCGTCTTCTGCTCTGTTGTTACTTCATCAGCCTGGTGTCTGGACTTTTTGTCGCTGGCTTGAAGAACTTCTCTTGGATCAATCAGGGACTTTGTGATGTCCCTGAGACCAGCAAGATGTATTCTTCCTGTTCACCATCTCTGCGGGACGGTTTAGGTCCGATTGGACCACCCAGCGGCAAAAGTATTGCTGTGGTCGCAGAACATCAAGACCGCACGTCCGTATCATCATGAGGTTGGCTCCTCCCTCAAAGGGAGGGACATTATAACATTTACAATATATAAAATTTGCATGGGTGTGATCTTCATATAGTAGTATGTAGGTTTATACCTAATAATGTTTAAATTTACCAAGAAACTGTTTCAAAGTAGATGAATTTTATGAAAACCATTACATAAGCATTGTGTTTGTTTCAGTAGACCAAAGATTTTAGCTTTATATTGGAGAATCAAAACATTGGTAAGACAAATCATTTCATTTTATTTAAGAGCTGTAAATGACCTGAGAGAACGGCAGTATTCCATTTACATCATTCTCCTATTTTATTAAAGAGACAACACCACATTTAGATAAAGTTGCCTTTTCATAACATTTTCTTAATAAGGGCATGAACATTAGTCTGGATTTTATGCTTATTTTTATGCATGGCATTCATCTCTTTGTCATCACATCTTCTATAGTTATGTAACATCTAATATATATTATGCCATGATATCCTGACTTTTCTATGTAAGCTTACTTGTATGTTTGTGTATAATTTATATATGGAATTCAATCAACAGATTGGATAAGAATTTGCATTACATCTGGTGTAGGGTACTTTGGGGTTATTATTTGGCTTATAACTTGAAAGCATTTCCAAATTGTCTTGACTCCTTACTTTCACTCTTAATATAATAAGGCTAACAATGATCCATCATATATTGTCAAGCAAATTATAATTGGCTTCTTTGGTATGTATTATTTAAAATAGCAACACATAGCATCTGGTTAGTGTCTCTTTTGAAAATAAGTATAAACTATTCTATTGGAACAGACTTTTGAAAGCTAACTGGAGCCTTAAGAACTGGCCATGTAAAATTCATGCACTAGTAGAAAGGCTAAACTATTGATGTCTGTCTCTTTTCTTATTGTGAAGAAAAGGTATGTATTAAAATTTAGAGTATTCATAAATAATGGTACAAAAGCTTTTCTCTGAGTGTTTTGTCCTACATTACCACTGACAACAAATTTGTTATAGAATAATATATAGTGTATATATAGAGGCCAGCCATGAAGCTAATTCGAGTAAGAATTTTGTATGACAGCTTCTCTTTTAATTGAAATACTACTGAATTGAAACATACCTTCTGACTTCTAATTAAGCTGAAGTTAATATTCTGATTTTTAAAAAACTCTTATTTTCAGGTTTTAAAAATAATAGGTACTTAGCTGAGAAATAATGAAACAAAGCAGTGAAGGAACGAAAAGAAAAAAAATTAAATAAATAACTGATTTGACAAGTTTGGAAATAAATTTTTCTCAACTTGCAGATTGATAGGACTATATAGTTAGTTCACTCTGCATTCTCCTTTGCTGACAAAACTGAAGAGGGCAATAAATAAACAAACAATAAATGAATAAATGCTAGATAGATACGGTAGGTAGGTAGGTAGGTAGGTAGGTAGGTAGGTAGGTAGGTAGGTAGATAGATAGATAGATAGATAGATAGATAGACAGACAATAGATAGATAGATAGATAGATAGATAGATAGATAGATAGATAGATAGATAGATAGATAGATAGACAGACAGACAGACAGACAGACAGACAGACAGACAATCCAGTATATATTCTGGATGATCTAGAAACATTTATTGCTTCAGACTAATCTATAACTATATATGTTGTAATGAAGATATTTGGCATCATTATACATAGTTTTGTAAATCTACTGCAGGTGATCCATCCAGTTTAAAAATTAACACTTTAGTAATACCTTACTAGGTATTAAACTAGTAAGCATAATTGTTTACTAGAAAATAAGAAGATTCAAAGTTCTTCCTTTTGCTTTATGTTTTGGGACAAGGGGGTCTTTTTTTATTATAACAATCACAAGTAATGGCCAATTGTTGATCTAATGAAGAGTAACTTCTATCATTTAAACACCTTTAAGGATTTCCAAGACTAAGTTTCCTGACTCTGGAAAAACTAGTCTTGGATAATTGTGGGAATTGAAGTCAAATACTGGATTTCCTCCTACTGTATAAAACTGAAAATTTCCCTCTGACTTTAAAGAGTAGGGAGCCTAAAATACAATGTGAATACTTTTGTAGAGACCAGAACATAAGCTGCAAGGAAGGGAAAGGAGGGGAAAGAATTGCTTTAAAAAAAATGAGTACTTCTTGTCTACTTAAGTGTTTTTCCAATGAGACTGGTCTAAATTTAAATTTAACACTTCTTATCTACTTACACATTTATTGCTATGATGATTAAAAACATAGAAAGCAGGGGAGTCTTTATCTTTTATATTACTTGTAGGCTGTACATTCTGTCCCTGTAAATAAAGGGATTAATAATGCATTTTCTTAGTAAATAAATTTACGATTTACGATTACAATCTTAATTAAAGAAATAACAGATATAGAACTGCCTGTCAACTTCCATGACATAATTAGTTGTATCTGACAACTGAGGCAACTTATCAAAATAAGATTTAGCCAGAATAATTACGGCAGCAAGGAAATATTTTTATGATTTATCTTTGTTGATTCATCACATAATTGGGGGAAAGCAAACATTGAGGAAAACTCAGTCAACCTGTTATCATTATTTCTGAGCATTTTTGCAAAAAGAAAGGAACCAAGAGTTGGGCCTTCCTGGTTTTGTTTTCCAGCTAAACTTTCCAAGCTTCACTGCCTGCTTTCCCTCTGGAGTGCAACTCTGTAATCTGGGAATCCAGACTACATTCCACGACAGTACCTTAAATGGGCTAACTACAGAATACACCAAAATCGAGGAACCATGAGTTCCATGGAATTGAAATTTGGCAAATTATATAAACATAGCAGGTTTTATAACTAGATGCCTAGTTATATTGCCTAATGGAATGGAAGAGGAAAATTATTCAAGATGGGGAAACTAGGAGTTGTTAGCATGAGATTGGGGGACTTTCTCTAGGGCCAACCAGCCTCATGGCTCTTGTAGGCCACTGTGTCTTCCACACAAGGCTACATAGCCAAGTTTTGACCCTTGTGTGGGACCTGATTTAAATCAATAATCTTTTTTTTCAACCCATTTCCATTAATTTCCAGGGAGGTGGTGTCTTCCCATACTCCCATAAAATCTTATCTCAAACTTATTTTAAATACTTATGTGGTTGTCAACTGATACAAAAACAGCACGTTATAGAAACAAGCCACCTGTTTTTTCTTTTCCTTTCCCACTAGCATAGCACACATATGCACGGATTTTATCAAGATTTTGTCAATAAACTTCTGTAATAGCATGATTTACTGTGCTTCTACTATTGTATACATTCTTAATTATTTACTGATATTGACAATATATCAATGAGAAAATGCTACAAGAACCTTTTTCCTTGAGTTTCCTCCCAAGTTTCCTTTAACTATAAATGAAATTCAATTCTAAGGAGGTCATTAAATGTTTTTGGACATTTTCTTTCTCAATGGACAAACATTCTGGTTTTTTTAATTTTGCTTTAGCCATGAATGTGTAAAAATCCTGAATCATTGCGATACTAACTTGTTGGGTATCAAATTTGCTAGAAGAGCTTCACATTACACATTATTGCAAAACCTATGAGAAGAATATCATGCTGAATCAGGACTTTCCATGATTTTCTTTTTGTTCCCAAAGTACCGTAAACTAGATGAGGGTGGGAAGTAAACTAATCCAATGCCAATTGTGAAGCAACCATTGGCTATCTTGGGATAAAGTGCTTCTTGCAAATTATACATCATGCTAAACAATGAATCATCCAATGGTGAGGACAAACTGGACGAACTGCAGAATGGGATTACAAAATTTAGGAAATTATTTACAAAGGGAATGACCAATGATGTGGAAGAGCTCATTGTTAATGACATAAATATGAAAACAAAGTTATTAGAATAGGCATGGGTGAAGTGTGAATTTTCAGCTAATTCAATGTAGTATTAATAAGAATTTGTGGATCTTTTTTTACCATTTTAATCTGGTTTTCCAATGTCTTCTTTCTTTTATTAATCATATAGCAGGATAAGACCTGGTATGATTTTACATTCAAAAGTAATTTTTTGAAAGAAATTTCTGTACCACAATGGCCAAAAGAGCCAACCTTCTTCAAGGGAGTTAGGAATGAAAAGTTTTAGGTTATGTTTCTTATCTAAAAATGTAAGGAACCCATGAAATATATTTATTTCACTCAATGTCAATTACAATATTTTTGGGGCAAAAAATTTTTTTGAAGGTTTTTATAAAAATATCATGTTAAATGATTGAAGTGGATAATTCCCATAATTCTGATGTTCTATTTATTTCTGCTCCTAGCATGGCTGTAATGTTTTATGCAAGCTTTAAAATTTAATAATTAGCTTTTAATTATTATTTTTTACATTTATATTAGGACAATGTTGGTATAAAGTAACTGAACTAATTATTTGTCTACCATTCTTGGTAACCTCAACAAACAATATTAAATTTTAAGATTTTAAGAAAAAAATGGAAAATATCTATTTTTTTCTATTTTTTAAAATTCTTTCTCTTTAGTTTCTACATTAGAATGTAAACAATCTCAAAAATCTTTTGGGACTGTTCGTGCATCAAAGTATACTGTTAGTACATATTGTTTTAATATTTATTTTTTATATTTCAGCGATTGGCATTACAGATGAGAACAATTTTAGAATTTCTGCTAAATATGTGTAGATGTATATAGCTTTGGATTTTTGTAGCCATGCCAGTTCTAAATACAAGCCATGTGTAATGTGAAACCTCTTGGCATTCTTTGTTTAACATACTTTCCAGTTGAAGATCAGCAGGTGAAAAATAACAGTGTAGAGTATTAAAATGCTTGGAACAAGTTCCTGAATGATAAACATCAATTCTGGATACTCAAGATTTTCTGCTTTTTATTTTTCCATTTTGTTGGTCTATCATCATCACATCACTAAAAATTGCCTTCTGCACAATACCTATATCATCATTTTGAGAGAATGGGGAAAATTTTGAAGAAAGGACTTATCCCCCATGAATATTTTGATTTACATTACTACATACATATTAATTGTTATTGTATAATCATTCAGTCACTTCTGATTTTTGTGATTGAGTAGCATTGAAGAAAACAACAGCAATAAATTAAGAAAATAGTAAAGGCAAGGATTGTCCATATTACTTTGGGAAAATATTAATTTTTTAAAAGGCTAGAAATAATCTAAAAGCAGAAGTGGGTGGGGGACATTTAAGAAAGATGTTGAGGATAAGTGTTGGATGTGAATTTCTCAGAGTTTGCAATTGGCAAAGTCATGATAAACAATGAAATGACAATCAAGTGCTTAAATGGCCTATCAACCAATTAGAAAGCTGATTTGCAGTTCCTATGCGACATAAAGTGACCAACTATTATTTCTAAATGGCAGGAACAGATTACATTGTCTTCAGCTTGCCTCTAGCCTACTTGTGTGATGATCTCTGCATACATACATTTGTTTTATAGAAAACCACTTTTTCCCACCTAAGTATTTATCCACCAATCAGCAATATTTGTGATACACATTTAATTGCAGATGTCTTCATTTTTTTTATCAATTCTGTTAATTAATCTCATTTTGGATTTGGATCAGGGGTGGGTTCCTTCCAGTTCTAACCTCTTCTATAGAAGAGGTTCCACAAATCTATAGTGCCATTTAGAACTGGTTCCAGCTCCATCTATCCGCCCGTCCGCACATTATCAAGATGAAGAGCGAGAGGAGGAATTCTGGGAGTTGAAGATCACAAGACTTAAAGCTGTCAAGTTTGAACAACCCTGCATTTTTTTCCTAAAGGGTTAGAGATGCAAGGGTCTTGTAACTTGACAGTTTTAAAACTTGCGTGCTTCAAATGCCAGCGTTTCTGAGCCAACATTTTGATTGCTAAGCAAGAGCGTTGTTAAGTGAGTTTCATCACATTTTACAAGTTGGCACGCCCATCCAGTCACATGGTTGGCAAACCACTCCCACTCGGCCACATGGCTGGCAAGCCACTCCTACCCGGTCACATGGCCAGCAAGCCACTCCGACAAAGCAGGCCAACCTACAGAAGAGGTTCTAAAAATTTTGAAACCCACCATTGATTTGGATCTGATGACTATTTTGTCTACTTCCCCTGCAAAGTTGTTGTGTTGGAATATGACATCTTCCTTTGATCTTCACTCCTTTGAAAGTCTTTGATTCATGCTCTGGCCATTTACTTGCATTAAATTTAAAATCCCTTTAATATCTTTGTAAACACAATTATTTTTAATCCCCAGGACATTTGATGCAAATATGTATGTTGTATCCAGTGCTTCCTTGAACTATGTTGAGTTCAATTTTAATTCTATTTGCTCTGTTCTATGCACTTCTGCAGTAGTCTTATAAACTCCTGCACTTTTCATCTTCATTGTCTTATCCATCTCAGCTGGCAATAGATTACATGATACTCTGGGAATCACCAGCTGTTCCAGATTATGACCATTTGTATAATTCCCATCATGATCATTAAAGTGTTTACTGTATGTTGTTTTGCCAGAGCTCTTCCTTTTGATATTGCACATGTTATTGGGTGGTTTACTCTGCACTAGCTGGGCTTCTTTCCAGCTCTATTCTTTCTATCCATTCACTGTTTTTAGCCAGGTTGTTATGTTAATATCTTCCGCTTGTGTTATATAAGAAAGCTGTTGAAATATTTTAAATTTAAATTGTTTAAATAAATCATGTGGAATCAACATAGGTATATCTCTCCAAATATGTATCAATATTGATGCATAATTATTTTCCTTAATACAAATTCTTTCCAAAAATATAGAGGTGTTTTCATCCTTCTCTATATACCCAATCTTGTATTTCATAAGAACAATCAAGAATCAAATTTAATCTTTTCCTTTAACATTAACAATTATATTTTTCCAGAAATGGACAAATATAGCATTTTAGTAAATGAAAACATTAAATGTGCATTCATTCATGTATTATTTAATTTTATTATAGCTGCCCAAACACAATGAACTCCCATGAATTAAATAATGTACTGCTAATGCATAGGTGCATTTAATTATACATTAAAAATAATAAAAAAGTGGAGTGGTGTAGAAATGCTAATGTTTGTTTTGTTAATTTGATGTTACATTTTTCCCTCTGAAATTAGAATATAAAGTTAATTGGTTCATTAATGCTTAAGTTCACCAGCTGAATGCAATTATACAGGTGATAAAATATTTGATGTTTTCTAATCTCTGGTTGTGATTATTCTTCTGTCTACTTCCACTAACTAAGGGCTTTTTGAAGCAGCTACTGAGCATTTGAAAACAAATACAATGCACTCTTATAAAGCAGGGCAAGACTTTAAAAAAAACATCTAAACCTTTTTACCTAGTAATTTCAATTATAAAATTTCAGACTTGGAAAACCAATAAAAATCTCTGATATTAATTCCCAAAACCAAAGCCATGGATGGATCACCAAAAACAATTTGCTGAAACGATTAGTTGATACCAGTTCCACATATTTATGCAACACTAATGTACGTGGGAGAACAATGTGACATATTTAATACAACATACCAACACAAATAATATGGGGAAATATTGATTTAATTGACACATGTGTACCAGAAGTCTGTTCTGTTTCCTAGCACTGCAATTATGTAACTATGGTTACAAGTTGCACATTTGAAGAAAGCCAGACATATTGCATCTGTGAACTTGATCTCTGCAGAATACATTGTTTGAATGTTTTATTTTGGTTCAGCTCCCAACTTGCTTGGAATTGTGAATTCATTTAAGCTATTGCTTTGGAGACTTGGTGTTTCCTGTCTTGGTTTTTCCTGTAGATATGCACCATTCAATAGCCTTTTGCTTACAAGCATTTTAGACAAAGATCTGTGTTTTTCTATTGTCCTTGTGGTTATGGTTAAAACTGTGGTGATTGACAATCACCTTAGGCTGTAATTTAATTTAGTATTCATGATCTCTAAAGGTTTAAGCATTAGACGTCTGAAATTTGCAAGTTCATCTGAAAATAAAGCCAGTTATAATTATAACTGGTATTAGCATTCTAAATCTTCTTGGGTCTATTAAAGATTTCCTAGGATGATATTTGTTATGTCTACTTCCAACTGAATTTTATCATCTTTGTCTTTTCCCCAGCTAGCTATGTACAGACAAAAACCAAATTGCGCTCCTTAGCCAAGAACTTTGTTACTTAAATTATGAAACACGATCTTTTTGTACATGTCAAGCATGACCTGATAGGTGTAATGGGGAAAAAGCATGCTAAGGAAACAACTGCTAAGCATATGTCTTAAAATTGCAGATGTGAGATAAAAGGGGAATCAATTAATGTCAAACAAGCTTTCTCTTTTTAAAAAAAAGAGGTTTTCCTGTAAGCTTAGTAGAGTTTGATGCTTTCATTTCAAATGATTCTGTATATTATTTGTTGGAGAGAATATTGTTTTCTCATTTATGAATTTTTATTTGTTTCTCCTAACTGTATACTTTTGAAATGTATACGATCGCAGCAAAAGTTAATTACTGTGGCAGTAATTGAAGTGATTGAATGGTTTATCATTTATCTTTGTCCCTATGCATTAGGACAGCAGGAAATTGCTCTCTTTTCCCCTGTATAGTACTATAGTATTTTAAGATGTATCAAAACAGAAGAATTTTAACAGTGTAAAATAAAAGAAAAAGTTAACCAAAAAGGAAAAAAGAAACAAGCTAAATGTGAATTAACTTTGTTATAGATAGCAGAAACAAAGAATGTTTCTGTGTATATTTAGAAAATTGCCATGGTAAGAAGAACTAAATCAGAGATGTTAAACAGAGTTTGAAATATTATAGCAGCAAAGCTCCTGAAATAAATTGCCTCAAAGTCTGCTATGGGCTTTTCAAGGAACCAAATCCTTTTTAGCTCTGCGTTGAATGATGGCCCAACAGCAAAAGTCATAAGACTGCAAGTAGTATTGATTCACAATATTTGACATGTCCCTGGGATATATTACAAAGCAAATCCAAACTTGATATTTTCACTCATTTGCTTGTTGGTGACACCCTGACACATTTTATTAGATAATTCTGAGGTTAATATTATTTATCCAAAAGCAACATAGCAGAAGCAGGTATAATTGACACTTTTCTTCACAGTGACCAGACACAAAAAGCTTAGAAAAGAAACAAAAACTTGGAATATAAATAACAAAACTTGCAGGAAATAGGGAGATATCACTGTTTTATTTAGAAAATAAACTCATCGCTATGGTATTAGAAGCGAATCTGGATGAGTTTGGAACTATCCTTTACTTGTCTTCTGTTGAACAAATCACTGGGAAGACCTCCAAGCATAACATGTGGTAAAATCCAACTGAGACTGATTTAAGGATAAAACATAAAATAATATGTAAAAAACCCCAAACCACATAATGAAATGTTCACATTGGAAATTCCCCAGTTTTCTGCTTGAAGATTCCTTCTGATTTCATTGCTGGGCATAATACCAAAGTGAGTATCACATCAGCTTAGTAACAATTAAGGACAAAGGCTTAGTAACATACCCCAATGATACATAATATTTTCATGTATTTCTGTATTTCTGAAATCGATGCTGTCTAGTGTCAAGTAACGATTTGAAAACAACAAAAATTACATTGTATGGCTTTCATGAGGTGCTGTTATGTAAGTACAAGTACACATTACATCTTTCTTCTTTCTAATTTCTAAGGACATGCAGATTTGACATAATAGGTTACTTAATTAGTTCATGAAATTCTAATAAGTGTTGTTATTTTGTTATAAATCTCATTTTCAGGCTGTAAGGAATTAAAGAGGGACTCATTCTTTCACATGATGCTTTCCTTTTGACATTTATCTTTCAGCTTCATTAAACAACAAATGCAAAGCGAAGTTAAACAAGTGTGAAAAAGTTACTGCAAAATAAAATTCTCACCTTAACCCAATGGAAAATGCATGGACACTTAGAACCCAGAAAGCTTAGTTATTAGGTGAATGACACATCTGACTATTGCTTTCAGATGATACAATAAAAATAGACTGACAACTACATAAAGATAACCCTGTTTTCATGGAATAATTGCCAATATTAGACTATACAAATTTGTTTGCTGCATTTTGGATTCATTTTAACAAGGACTTTGGGTTGATTTTGTTACCAAAATGCCATGCCTTGCGAAGTCTTGTTTAACTTAGTGATTGGGTTATGGTGGGAAGGACATTGATCTTTAATCATTCTCTATAGCAGCTTCAGACCAAGTTAAATTCTTAGATAGATGTCCAAAGTGAAAATTAAAGGAACCATTTCTTTTGAATGTCTTGGCTTCTTCCAATATCATTCAGTTGGATTTTTAATTTACTCAGACCATACTTTTATCGGGAGTATTTTTTTTCATGCATTGCAGTTCTAAGCATATTTACTTGAATGTATTCAACAGAACTTTCTGTGTTGTATGTATGCTCAGCATGGAGTGGAATAGTCCATTGAATGCCTTGTGGGAGCAGGACCCCAACCTTACATCACAACTGTACACACACACACACACACACACACACACACACAAATTTCTAAAGAGATTCATTATACTACATCCTATGAAAATGTTTACCATCAAATTCTTCCACATATCTTTGGTCCCACCCAAGTTATATAGGATAAAGAGAATTTTTCGGTACTACTTTGTCTTCTGGCAAATTAATGTTTCAGGACTGGCAATGCTCATTAGGGTAGCATTTTGTAGATAGGAACATCTATGGGAAGAATTTTGGAGATGAACAAATCATATGGTTTCAAAAAAATCTAAAAAGCTTTTGAACCCAAATGTTGCCTCCTCCACTAGAACACATTTGTCTATATTATTTAACATGAAATGGTTTATTTTGATGCAGGCAAATAAGCTACATGAAAACAGTTGTGAAAACTTCGTGACAGAAAGTATGGAAACAAAAACATTAGGAAGAGAAAATTAGGAAGAGCTGCCAAAGAAATCATAAAGCCATTGGCTGTATATCTTTAATATAAAGTCAGTAATCAACCTTAGGATTATCATGTCTAGGATGTCTATATGAAGACAAATAGAATATACATTTTTTTTCCTTTAAAAAAATACTGCATGTAGTTTCTGGTATCACTTTCTCTCTCTCTCTCTCTCTCTCTCTCTCTCTCTCTCTCTCTCTCTCTCTCTCTCTCTCTCTCTCTCTCTCACACACACACACACACACACACACACACACACACACACACACTTACTTTTTGTTCTTCTATAAAGGATGTTATAAACTTGTACTATTACAATGTGGTGCCGAAATCTAAAATATCTGCACAAGATATTTTCTAAGTTGTTGTAATTCATAATGGGGAGGAGAGTACATGTGAGTAATTTATCCATATCTTTGCACATATTCATCATGTCTACGAAGTTTTGAGAACAAAATATTTTTTGTATAGTGAAGTTTGGTGCAATAGTCTAATCGCTAGCCAAAAGAAGCACCCTTGCGAGTACAGAAAGTTCTAGCTCGTTTAATGCTGGAATAAAATATACAATACACTGGGGTCACTTTTAGCTATGTGGCTGTAGTTATTCTAATTAAAAATGATACTTGACATGTATAATCACTTAGTTCACAATTGAAATATTGCCATTAGGTTTCAGGAGTATGATGTGCTTGAATGGTCATGTGAATTTCACTGTATATGTGAGTTTAGTTTAGTCCATAGGCCATATCAAAGTGCAGAGTTTCAAACACAAATTATTACAATTTAAAAATAATTTAAATTGTTTTTATCAGATTTTAATGATAATTTGTGTTTGAAACTCTGCACTTTGATGTAGCCTATGGCCATGATGGACAACCTATGGCACATATGCCACAAGTGGCACACAGAGCTTTCTCTGAGGGCATGCGAGCCGTCGCCCCAGCTCAGCTCCACCGTGCATGCATGCATGCCTCCCGCCGGTCAGCTGATTTTCGGGTCTCTGCCATGCATGCGTGGGGATGGGGCACATGTGTCAGGGGTGTGTGCATGCATGGGGGGCAGTGAGGCAGTGGGGTGGGGTAGCATATTTTTGGTCCCAGGAGGCTGCAGGGAGGCCTACTAGGGCTAAAATAGGGTATGGGAGGGTCATGCACACATGTCCGGGAGGGTGAGGATTACATGGAGGGCCGCATGATCATATGTGGGTGTGGGGCGTGTGTGTGTATCATGCGCACATTGCATTATGGGTGTGGGGGGCACTTTCTGCACATGATGACAAAAAGGTTAGCCTATGGGCTAATCAATAAACTCAACTCAACTCACTATACATGGCACTGCTGATTTTAATGGTTGTGCCCACTCCTCCACTGGGTAATCAGTATAAGCATCATTAGTTTTCTGTGTCAATAACTATGATTTTGAATTATATGTGGTAAACTGTTGCTGAATTGCTACTCAGATTTTTCATTAGAACAGAATGTTTTAAATGATTGTTACCAATATAGCCTGCATGCTTTTAATTTCCTAGCGATCCTCTGTTCAAATACAATCATGACTATCCTATTTAGTTTTTAAAATCAACCACCAACATAAGAGATTGAGTTCAGCAAATGCAGGTATTTAAACATGTACCATCCTGGTGAGAAGCTAACAGCTTTCCATGAATCCTGGCATATAGTCATGCCAGCCACATGACCACGAAGCAACTTTGGGCAATGCTGGCTCCCTTGAGATAAGCAGCACCCCTTCAGATGGACTCAACTGGGCAGAGGAAATCTACCTTTTATTTTTATCCTAATATATTGCAAGTTCAACAAAATGGAAGGCCCTTGTAGGCCTCTGCCCAGTTCAGGATCACCACAGTATTTGCGAAAGGCTGACAAATGAGCAGGTTCAGCGTTAGTTGTTGCTCTCTGCAGTTCTGAATGATGAGAGAAAGAGAGATTTTCTAGATTACTTTCAAAGAAAAATAAGATGGACTTCCAGAATGGTAATTGAGAATCATATGCCTTCTGCTTAACAAAAGGAGGAGCTCATGGCTCTGGAAACTTTTTCTTATTCAGCTATCAATTTGTCACATCTGCCATTACTTTAACAAGATCCAATGATCAGTAATGCAAAGCTAAAGAATTAAGGGTTAGCTGTCTACAGCAGTGTTTCAAACTCGATTTCATTGAGGGCCACATCAGGGTTATATTTGACCTCTGAGGGCTGGGTGGGCCGGTGTAGAACATGGCCGGGGGGCATGGGGATGTGGCCATGGTTGGCGTGACATGGGACCTCTGCGCACATGCTTTTATACAATTATAAAAGTAGAGAGGCATACATTTCTGTGATTTTGTTTTTTAATACATACTTGATCTACTTGATCACCCTATGAGAGAGAGACCAAATCAAGAAACTGACTCCATAGAAAGACTAGAACTATATATTATTGACATAGGCTATAGTAGGAGAATCCTGTAAGACTGAAAGGTAAAATATTTTACCTTTCCTTCCTCTTATAACCTTCTGAGTCAAGGATGGTTTCCTGCAGCACTCTGACAGCCAAATTGGAGAACAAGGGGGGGGGGGGCTGTGCCACATTTTGACTGCCAGAATGCTGCAGGATCAGAACAGAGTATAGGGGGGACGCCCACAGCCCCCTGCCCTATTTTTGGTAGCAGACATGCTGCAGGCAGGTCCTTTGCTATTTCCAGGCTGGTCCTGTGGACCAAATCTAAGCAACCTATGAGCCAGATCTCACCCGCAGGCCTTTGACACCCTTGGTGTCCAGTCTTTAGTTTGGGAAGATTATTCTTGGATCCTTTAATTCTCTGTGGGTATTGGAATTGCTATACATTTATTGAGGAGACCCTGCTTTTCTTCAGATCAAGATCACATATACCTTTTAGAGTGTTTCCAGCATGCAAGCGCATTGATTTTACTGCAGGATGGAATTGTTCCTTAGAATAGGAATTATTTGTCTATTTGCTTGACCCTAGTAGTAAAGTTGTACAAAAATGAGTTAAATTGGGTTTGTGGGGCAAAGGTCTGTATCATGTAACAGCAGAGAAATGAATTAGGAGTTTTTGTTTTTGTTTTGCCATTCAATACTGCTTTCCCCCCCCTCACTTGTACCAGTATTATATATTACTACTGCTGCTGCTAATAGGCATGGTAAATATTAAGTAAATAAACTCTTATGGCTACTTGCCTAATATATTGTTTTAGTAAAAATTATTTCCTACTATAAATTAATTCATGAACTCAAACACACTGAAACATAGACACACAGACAGAATACATGTAAAATTTATAGCATAGGATTAAGGGGCACTTTATAGTATTGCAAGATTATGTTCATGAAAGTTACTAAAAGTTACTAACTAACTAAAAGTTACATTGATTATGTTCTTTCATTTACAAAAATGTGTTGTAATTGTACTACCTAGAAACTGTGCTAATAAAATGAAAATTAGTTTTGTACGAGATATCAGTGCTAGGAATTTAAATCAGTAATGACTTTCTTGGAAATGCCATCATAATTGGCTGGCAGACACCTTTTTTGCATGTGTACTCATCAGCATGATGTTTAATTTACTACAGCTAATGAGCGACTGTCAAAATCTTTGGCACTGTTTTTTGTGCAATATGCTTAAGATTTCCTACAATAGTCATAGGAGCATGTCAGCACCTCATATCACTTTGTTTGCCAAGAATATAACCACACATTACTCATATGTTATCAGCAGGATAATCATTGCCAATTAAACCTTATGAATGAGTAAATTCTTCCCTCTTACACTTGACTTATTCTACGATATTCTGGCTAATGGGTGTGTGCAGTTAACTCAACAAATACAACACACTCTATAGGTTTGCCAATGTCAACTGACTCCAACAGAAGAAGGGTTTCATACTTTGGGATAGTCAAGTAAATTGTATGGTGAATATGGGTAAATACAGTACATGAGTTATTTAAATCTCACATATGTAACTGTTGTCAATAAAGTAGTTTACAAATATGGGAAAACAAAATGTATATACAAATAAAACAAAATGTATATACAAATAAATGTAACAAATTAAAAGTGAGTCATTTAGTTTTCTCAGCTGGAAGAACCACACCCAATTTTCAGATATAACACTCAGGGTTTCCTTTTCAGAAAGGAAACTTGGGTAGAAACAAAACAGATTTTTTTATTCCATATCTCCAGAGGCACTTAATTTTTTTTCTTGGTTAATCCTCTTTACAAATCAGTGTTCCACGCTTCACTATGAAAAGTACCCCCAACAAACTCTAAAATTAATTTACTATTACTCTCCAAAGTCATGAAGCCTAGTCTCTTAAGAGACAACTGTGCATGACTTATATTCTATTTTTTGTAAATAAATGCAACAAATACAAATACAACGGTATCAATGGGGAATTAAGTCTTTTTTTAAAAATTAGATGTAGATGTAGATAGATAAATTTATTTATAGGCCGCCCTTTTCCCTGAGGGGACTCAGGGCGGCTTACAATGTATAGGGAAGGGAGTACACACAATGACATATAAAAACAGTACGTAATTAAAAATAGAAGCAACATTCATTCATCATTCGGGAGGGGACGGATTATAATCTTTAACCCCAGGCCTGACGGGATAGCCAGATCTTGAGGGCTGTGTGGAAGGTCTGGAGTGTGGTGAGGGTACAAATCTCCACGGGGAGATCGTTCCAAAGGGTTGGAGCTACTACTGAAAAGGCTCTCCTCCACGTAGTTGCCAGTCGACACTGACTGGCAGATGGAACTCGGAGGAGGCCTAATCTGTGTGATCTAATAGGTCGTAAGGAGGTAATTGGCACGAGGCGGTCTCTCAAGTACCCAGATCCACTACCATGGAGGGCTTTATGGGTGGTAAGTAGCACCTTGAAGCGCAAATTAGGACTGCATATGCACGCTGGTGGAAGAATAAATGCAAACATGAAATTATAATAATTTGTTATTAAGAGAGATGGACCTCTGGCTCTTCCATATGCCTTTGTTGAACATGACATGGTGGTAGAATATATAAAGAGTTTGTACCAGTGGTGAAATTCAATTTTTTTACTATTGGTTCTGTGGGTGTTGCTTGGTGAACATGGCAGGAGAATGATACTACAAAATGTCCATTCACACCAGGGGTGGGTTCTGTCAGGCATTACTGCCGGTTTGCTTATGGGCGTGCTGCATACACTTTGCATGCATGCGTGCACATGTGCAGTGTAATAAAAATTGTTCTGAACATGCGCAGGAGCGAAAAACAAGATGGTGGCATCTATGGCACTGCCCAGATAATGGTTTTGTGGCGTGGCGTGGCAGACATGGGTCACTGTCAGTTCCAGACACCTAGGCTGCCACACCACTACTGGTTCGGCCGAACCGGACCGAACCGGCAGGAACCCACCACTGATTCCCACCCCACTCTGGGGTCAGCCAGAGGTGGTATTTACTGGTTCTTCAAACTACTCAAACTTTCCACTACTGGTTCTCCAGAACCTGCCACAACCTGCTGAATTTCACCCCTGGTTTCCACCATTATCCTCTCTGTCAATACAATTCTGTTTAAATACAACCAGAATCAGAACTGTTTTGCCTAATCCCATGAGAGCCAAACTGACCTTTCTTGCATCCAGACAAAGTCTCCCTGCAATCACTTCTAAACCAAAGAATAGAAATATCCTCCATAGCTCACAGCCCAAGGACAGACCTTACAAGAAAATCATAACCTACAACCAGTCTTTCATTCTCTATTAGTTGACATTCCATTTTCTTGAACAATGTACTTCTCCAGATCTGCTGCCCTTCTGAAGTCCATTGTTCAAGGAAATAGAATGTCAACTGATTTTGTCTAACAAGTGAACTATCCCCAATTTTGTCTAACAAGTGAACTATATCCAAATACATTGACAAAGGCTTGCCTATCTTCCCAAACTTGACAGCAAATCAGAGCTCTGAGATTTCCCACCTTGCAGCTCTCTATTTCTATAAAGATTGTTGTCCAGGGTCCTCCTTCTTATAAAGCAGGTAGCCAACAATCATTGCAATGTAATGTGGCTCTTTTCCTCACCATTGTGCTCTTTCTTTGTACCAAATAGGCAACATCTACTTTCCAAAGATTCAGTGATAACCCAGCCTAACTGAGGATGCATGTTATCTGCAGAATTTTTTAAAGAAATGATTTGAAAATACACTTTTGCAGCAAGTTGTCAAAAAGAAGGCTTGAGAACATTGGTAAAATTTATTTTACTTCTGGCTCTGTGGGCGTGGCTTAGTGGGCATGATAGGGGAAGGATACTGCAAAATCTCCCTTCCCACCCTTCTCCAAGGGAAAGATATTGCAAAATCTCCATTCCCACCCCACTCTGGGGCCAGCCAGAGGTGGTATTTACTAGTTCTCTGAACTACTCAAAATTTCCACTACCGGTTCTCCAGAACCTGCTAAATTTCACCCCTGCCTGAGAAGCTATAAAATTATGCAGATGTTTTTGGAAAATTGGACTGTTTCTAGATTTTAAAGTATATTTTGATACCTATTGTTGTCCAGCCTTCATATATTTGAGGATACTGAGACATTGTAATGTTTTGCTGTACAATCATGCAAAAGCTGTTAAAAGTGTTCCCTTGTTTTGTATGAGTTATTGAACATAGTATTTATCATTAACAGTCAACTAAAAATCAAACACAGGACAGATCCCTAAATGATTAATAATATCAACACTGCTACTTTTTTCATCACGAAATCAGTGATGTGATTCTATACTAATCTAAATAGTATGGTAACATTTTCAGATGCAATTGAGAATAATAAAGTTTGAATTAAAATTTGGTGTTCTGACATTTTCTGATCTGGTAGTGTAACAGCACAGCGTTAAGCTTATTTCTGATCCCCAGAAGCAGATAAAAGTCATGTTGAGATGTCAAGGAAATGCTCTGTAGGAGCATCCTATCAATATATCCAAAATTTAATGTCATCTTGGACTTAGCTTTTGCACACATTGTTAGCAGTGTAGGTCAAATATTTTAAATGTGTCTTTTGCTTTTTCAGCTGAAAACCTGTTCAACTGATATATAAAGTACTTATCTATTGGTATATAAAAGTCATAAATTCTTATCTTTCAGCTTTTAGTTTGGCAGAAAATTGATACATATGTACTATCAACCAATTTGAAAGATTATTTGGAAAGCATTTATTTTAGATTTGTAACATTTATGAATTTAATCTTTTATTTCTTAAAAAATAGGAGGAAACTCAAGAAGCAAATTCCAAGTACATATCTTTATGAAAATAAATTGAATAAGAATTCTAATCCGTCCCCCTTACTTTGTTTAGGACATATTAAAAGAAATGTTGTATACATTATGTTGTAACCAATGAAATTCACTACAGCAGAATGTCATGATGTTCTCTAGTAGAAGAGGCTAGATACTTTTAATTACAATAACAATGCCAAGATTAAACAAACATTTTTGGACCAGAAGAACATTGCTATGTAGGGAAAAATGATATAGACATTTGTGGAGTCTTATTAATTGCAGGAATTCATGTTTCAGATTGTTTAATTATATTATAGACTCATAAAGGATAAGTATATTTCAAAAGCACAAAGACAAGAACAACTTAAATATTATATAAGGCTTATGATAAGAAATATGTAGACTAAATCATTACTTTCTGCTTTTATACAAAAGATTTTGCATGTCTGTGTCATTAGAAAGAGGGACCTTTTGTGGGGGGAAAAAATCTAAAGGAATATTCTAAGTAAGAAACTTTGTATGCACCCAAAAATTTAAAAACAAGACATGTGGAAAATAGATACAAAGAACAGATCTTTACCAAAATAAATGGCAATTCCAAACGTGAATATAATGGAAATAATACTACTTACAACTGCAGTTATCAAAAAGCCAGGGTATTGGGATCATTATTCCAAATGTGTGATAAAACATCAGGATATTATGAAAATTCACAGTGATCATCAGCTTTATTAGTCCAAAAAGCTGGATTTTAGTTAAGGAATCTGTAAATCAGATCAATTGAATTCTTAAAAATTCATTTTAAACCTACTTTCCGGACCTTACAGAATGCCATTTATTCATATTGCTACCTTGGAATGCAATTTCACCTAAAACTGTCCTAATCTTTGTTATTTTGACTAAATAGTTTTGCTTAGTTCTTTCTCTTTATTATGTATGAAGCAACTGGGACAGATTGTGTTTCTCTTCCCCAAGTAAATCCAGAACCACAGAATTATAATTATAAAAGACTACTTCAGGGGTGGGTTTCAACTGGTACGGCTGTACCAGATGGTGAAATTTAGCATACCTCACCATACTCATTGGTCAGGAGGCTCCGTACCAGAATGCTCCCTCCCCTCTTTTGCTCTTTCACTCACCCCACCCATCCTCACCATGCTACCGAAAAGTTCTCAGAAGAAGAACCAGAAGAAGAAAGAACTGGTGAGTGGCTGGGGTGGAGGGGGGAAAGATGTTGAGGAAGAGGGAAGAGGCAGAGGGGCTGGAAGTGTGTGTGCAAGATGGTCAGTAATGTTGAAGACTGGCAAGGACAGCCATATTTCCTCTGTAAGTAGCTGTTTTATTGTTTTGTGTACTTATTTTATTCTTATTTAAGTAGTAAGTGCACAAAATAATAAATTTCCTTTTTTATATCTTCTTTTTGTAGGTCATTCTTTGGGCAAAGAATTCAATGACATCAACTTGGCCATTCCCACCCAATCACATGACTGCCAAGCTATTCCTACCCGATCACATAACTGTCAAGCCAATCCCACTCAGTCACATGACTGCCAAGCTACTCCCACTTGGTCACATGGCCACCAAGCCATTTCCACCTGATCACATGACCACCAAGCCACTCCCACAAAACAGGCCCACACCTACAGAATAGGTTCTAAAAAAATTTGAAACCCTCCCACTGGACTACTTAGAATATTGAATTCAATTCAGTGTTCAGTGAAAAAATCCAAATTAAAGTAGAGTTAATCCTCGACGTACAATCAGAATTGAGCCCAAAATTTATGTTAAGTGAGTTCTGCCCCATTTTATGATTTTTCATGTCATAGTTGTCAAGTGGATCACTGCAGTTGATAAGTTATTAACCTAGTTGTTAAGTAAACCTGACTCCCCATTGACTTTGCTTGTCAAAAGCTGCAAAAGATGATCACATGACCATGGGACACAGCAATGGTCATAAATATGTACCATTTGCCAAGCATCTGAATTTTGATCACATGACCATGGGAATGCTACAAAGGTTGTAACTGTGAAAAATGGTCATAAGTCACTTTTTTCAGTGTCATTGTAACTTTGAACAGTCATTAAATGTTGTAAGTTGAGGACTACCTGTATTCCTTATAGTTTGTTTGTTTGTTTGTTTATTTATTTATAAAATGTATATGCCACCCAATCCCGAAGGACTCTGGTTTTCTGAGGTCTCCTCCATATAAACACATCAAGAGAAGAAGTGCCTACCTACAATTTTTCTATTGAACTGCTCTATTTTTTATAACTGTTTTCTACTTTTTCTATTTTTTTCTAAAGATTTTTCTTACATTTCAGTATAGTCTTTTTAGTCCTTCTTTATGCACTGGAATAATGGATAAGAACAAAACCAGAGTTTTAACTTCTTGACTCACCAATCCATAGCTTTAGCATATAATCCATTTACTGCATTTCTATTCTATTTTACTTCTGTCAGGGAACTCAAAGCAGTGTATTTGATTTCTATATAGATAATGTAAAAAGATATAGTCTCTCAACACTATATATAATACAATTGCAAAGTGAAGAGGGTGGCTTTGTGCCTGAGGCCAGACTAGAACTCATGGTCTTCCAATTTCTAACTTACAGTAATGCCTGTAATCACTACATAAAACTGATTCAATTTGTAACTACAGCAATAATAGCATCTTTGAAATTCCACAGATGACAGCCTCCAATTTTTGTTCTGACAAAAGGATTATAAACATGGCTGCTAGTCAGTCATTCCAGTCATCCTACTCCCTGTGGTATTGCCACATGAAAATATGGAATTGACTCTAAAGGGAATCACTGGGTCAAGTATGTGGTATGAAAAAGGCCCCTAAAATGTTTTTGTTGTTGTTGTTTAACCTTTAAATCAGACTTGAGTCCTAGAAATTACCTGGACATGTCATTTGATTTCCAACTTATGCCATTGTTACTTTCTCACTGTGAAAGAAAATACACCAACAAACCAGTCTATCAACCATTCTCTGAAGACATGATCTAGAACTGCAAAGGTACTTGGCTTCTCACAGGTAAATGCCCATTTTTCTTCTTCCCATTATTCATATTATATCACGAGGATAAAAGTTAACAAAACCAAGAAAAAGGTGATTCATATTTATCATGAAAAGTTTTTAAAGTCTGAGATTCATGCCAAAATGAGAAAGAGCGGAATTGTGGATTAAATACATAACAGTGATACAGAATGACAGTAAAGAGATGCATCATTTCCTTGAAATTAGCCTAGCCTAATTTTAGAACTGTATGTTTACTCTATTCTTCTCTGTTAACTTTCTTTTTACTGCTCCTCCCGTGCCAACAATTCAATCATACTGAAAGAGAAATACGGTGCTTCACATTCTAAGTGTTGCAACCAGTGGTGGGTTTCAGGTGGTACACCCCGGTATGGGTGTACCGGTGCCTGCCCAGAGCACTGAGTACCATTCCAGTATGGTGCTCCGGAAGACCCACCTGCCTGTCCATCATCCTTACCTGTCTTTAAACTCTTCGGGGCTTCCACACATGCACACGGCTCATACAGCGCCTGCGCGACACTCCGCCAAGCAGCTGGAACGTAGCGGAGGCTCGTGGAGGCATCACTAGAGGGTGGGACACATGCCCGCGTTGCACCCGTTCATGTGGAGAACACCAGGCCCTGTTTCAACTGTACCAGTTGCAACAGGATCCGGAACCCACCACTGGTTTCAACAGGGAAAGTGGGCATTTAAACCAGTGGTTGATTCAACATTTTTTACTACTGGTTCTGGCATGGCTTTATGGGTGTGGCATGACTTAGTGGGCACGGTTTGGTGGGCCTGGCAAAGGAAGGATACTGCAAAATCCCTATTCCCTCCCCATTCCTGGGGGAAGGTTATTGCAAAATCCCCATTTCCTCCTCAGCCCACTAATCTGCTTTCCAGATCCATTCTCCTGTTCAGGGCAACAAAAGAAGATCAACTGGGAAGCTGGGAGGCAGCCGGTGTGTGTGTTGGGGCAGCCTATTTTCCAGTTGTCCGAACTACTCAAAATTTCCGCTACCGGTTTTCCAGAACCTGTCAGAACTGGCTGAATACCACCTCTGATATAAACTGAGTCCTGTGTTTCTTCTTCCATAAAGAAATAGGCAAGAAGGGCTGGGAAACCCTTCATAAGCTAGGTAAGACATTATCCACTCACATGTTTCAGTGAAAGTTGCCAGGAAAATTTCAGGTGACAGAGAGTGATAACCTACATTTTGGAAATGCAAGTGGGCTAATACAATCAGTTAAATGTTAACTGCCCAAGAACTGCCTTTGTGTTATGAAGATTCCAGGAACTACATCCAGCGCTTATAGTAACCACTTTCCTTTAATAGATAATATTATCTTCTCCTAGGAGATTGGCAATCCTTCATGAAATGCCCAAGAAGATGGATCATACAATACACCCCCCATATCAAAAATTTTAATGAATCAGCACATGTATGCTCCCAATTTTTAACCACACCCAAAACTTTCCAGAAAAAAAAGGTTTTGTAAAATATGCAAGGGAAATATTTATCAAAATATCATCAGTTCATTTTAAAACTGTTTAAAATTTACTCTTTGGGCTCCCTCCATATTTCCACATTATATCTTCCAAATCTAGTTTTGACAAGGAAATTTATTCCATGCCAAAGTGTTAGTTATCTGTACACAAAGCTTGAAAATCTTGGTATTCCCAGGAAACGTTCATTTTTACAGAAAAAAAGAGCATAATGGTCTTCTGGAAAAAAAAGATATACAGCCAACTGCTGAATAAGATAATCCAAGCTAAAAAATAAAAAAGACTCTCTTCTCTGGTGCCTTTTTCCTCTGCTTCTTCAAAGATTGAACTCAGAGAGAAAGATGCTTAATGCATCTAAAGTTTAAGATGTACAGTTCAGAGGTGGTATTCAGCAGGTTCTGACCAGTTCTGGAAAAAATTTCTGTAGCAGAAATTTTGAGTAGTTCAGACAACCAGCAAAAACCACCTTTGACTGGCCCCGCCCCATCTATTCTCTGCCTCCCGAGTCCCAGCTGATCGGAAGGAAATGGGGATTTTGCAGTAATCTTCCCCTAGAGTGGGGAGAGATGGAGATTTTACAGCATCCTTCCCCTGCTATGCCCACCAAACCATGCCACACCCACTAAGCCATGCCCACAGAACCGGTAGTCAAAAAATTTGAATCCCATCACTGGTACAGTTCTGTACTTTAATTCATAGGAACCTGAGTACATATTCCTCTTTTCAATTCTACTCTATTTGTGACATTAAAAAAAATCCTTTACTTCATCAGTAAGGACAGACCTGATTCATTGAAAAAGATTGTTCCAAAAACCAAATCCTGAATGGTGGACTACTTACCTACCCACATGAGTGATCTCTCTTTGCAGTCATAAAAATAGTAATTGAAATATTACTTTCCATATATATTAAAAAGACCAACTCACAAGTCCAACTTAGCTAATTCAGCTGTTCAGTATAAGAGCCAAGGTGGCGCAGTGGTTAAAATGCAGCACTGCAGGCTACTGCTAGATCAGCAGGTCAGCGGTTCAAATCTCACCGGCTCAGGGTTGACTCAGCCTTCCATCCTTCCGAGGTGGGTAAAATGAGGACCCAGATTGTTGGGGGCAATATGCTGACTCTCTGTAAACCGCTTAGAGAGGCCTGAAAGGCCTATGAAGCGGTATATAAGTCCACTGCTATTGCTATATTGCTATTATATGCAACATCTCTCTTCTAAAAACTTACCTTATTTTTCGGAATATAAGACGTACTGGAGTATAAGAAGCACCAAGATTTTGAAGAGGCGAATAAAAAAAAGGTTTTGCACTCTGCAGACCTCCCCAAAACAGCTTGTTTTTCGGAAAAATGGGCCTGGTTTTTTTTTCATTAAAAAAGGGCATGAATAGCCTTTAGGAGGCTTGTAGAGTGCTCCTGGGGGTGTGTGTGTGCCAAAAACAAGCAAAAAACAGTCCACTTTTTATTTTAAAAAGGGCATGCATAGCATTTACGAGGCTTACAGAGTGTTCCTAGGAGCTGGGAGTGCCAAAATTGAGCAAAAAATGGCTCATTTTTTGCTCATTTCTGCCCTCCCCAGTCTCCAGGAGCACTCTGAAAACCTCCTAAATGCTATGCACAGCCATTTTGGTGAAGGGAGCAGGGTTTCAGGAGACAAAAAAATGCTGTATTCAGTGTATAAGATGCACCCAGATTTTCAGCTCCTTTTTTGAGGGAAAAAGGTGTGATGTTATAATCCGAAAAATACGGTACTTATAGCATGATCAAGGAAATGCTAACCTGTAAATTAGACATCATCTAACCCTGTTGTTCAGCAATATTGCACGGCTTCTCTGTCTGCCAACTTTATATAAGGTAAAGGCTCCCCTTGTACATGTGTGCTAGTCTTTCTCGACTCTAGGGGGTGGTGCTCATCTCCGTTTCAAAGCTGTTTAGCCAGCGCTGTCCGAAGATGTCTCCATGGTCATGTGGCCAGCATGACTAAATGCCAAAGGCATACAAACACTGTTACCCTCCCACCAGGGTCTCTATTTTTCTACTTGCATTTTTACATGCTTTCGAACTGCTAGATTGGCAGAAGCTGGGACAAGTAATGGGAGCTCATTCCATTACGCGGCACTAGGGATTTGAACTGCCAAGCTGCCGACCTTTCTAATCGACATAAATTTTCATTCTAGTTCCTTGAGAGAGTTTACAATGGAAACTGCCACGTTTTTGTATCAATTATCACTTCTTCACTTAATAATGTTGCTTGAAAACACCACAATACCCACCACCAAAGGAATTAAGCCACCCCTTTAATATATTTTATGTCAATGTTATTGTAAGGACATTTGCTAACCTTCAATTCCGCCCTTCATCCTTAGTTGATAATCTCATCTCCATACTATTATACTCTGATGATGCTGATATTTTCTCTGTTTCCCAAGTGGGATTGTGGGTGGGATTGATAAAGTCTGCATATTGCACTGTTCTGTCAGACTAAAATAAAAACTAAGGCTATAATTTTTACAAGGTTTAAGCTTGCTTTCACCTGAAAAATTAATAGCATTTCAGAAAAAGGCCCATAAATATCTTGGAAACTACAGTCCTGTAAACGTATGCTTCAGCTAAAGCTATGCAAATCAAAAATTACATTTAAAAACCCCCTAAGGTGACCAGATTTTCAGATAGGTAAAGAGGGACACCATTGACGGGGGGGGGGGAGGAGGAAGCTAGGCCGCGGCAGTTAGTGCCAGCCTGCGGCCTCGCTAGGGACGTCTGGTCACCTTAATTATACATATCCTCTCTCTATCCATCCATCCATCTGTCTGTCTATCTGCCTGCCTATCTGTCTATCTAGTTATGGTATCTCTCTGTCTCTCTCTTTCCTTCTGTCTGTCTGCCTGCCTGCCTATCTGTCTATCTAGTTATGGTATCCCTCTCCCTCTCTCCTTCTCTCTTTCTCCATCCGTCTATCTGCCTGACTACCTATCTCTCTCTCTTTCTCTCTCTCCATCCATCTATCTGCCTGCCTATCTGTCTATCTAGTTATGGTATCTCTCTCTCTCTCTCTCTCCCTCTCCCTCCCTTATCTCATTATCATCTATCCCAGTGTTTCTCCACCTTGAAGACTTGAAAGTATGTGGACTTCAACTCCCAGAATTGTGGGAGTTGAAGTCCACACACTTTCAAGTCTCCAAGGTGGAGAAACACTGATCTATCTAATTAATATAATTACTTCTCCCTCTCTTTTTCACTCTCTCTCTCTCCCATGCACACACGCAAATGCATAGGGCAGCCCACCTCACACACAGGTAACGCCGGGCGGCTTACAACATTATGATGCACACCCAAAGCGAATAGAGTCAGGTGCCTGTGATCCCAACCCTCCCTTCCCGAGGGGGAAGGGCTGTGGAACACTGCAAAACTCTTCTTGGTGGCATCACTCTATGGGGCTTTCACTTTCGCTTGTCCCCCCCAACCTTTCTAAAGCCAAGCTTCATCCGATTCTAACCAATCCCAGCGCCTCTGGCATCTCTCCTTTGCAAGCGTCACCCTGTGCAGAGCGCTGCGATGGGAGCTGGAATCCGATGCCACTGGCAGTCCACACGACCAGTCAACATCGTATTTTAATCAGTGGGCTGCACGCAGAGATGAATATCTCCTCTCCTCCCTGCATGCATCCCACTGATTAAAGTGCTTGCTCTGGCCCACCCGATCTCTGCTGCTGGCAAAAGGGAGCTGGGACGAAAGGAGAGATTCCTCCCAGCACGCACCCATTGAAAGCATTTTAATCAGTGGGCTGCATGCTGGGAGGAATCTCTCCTCTCCTCCTGGCACGCACCTCCCTGCCTAAAGCGCTTCCTCTCGCCCGCCCGATCTCTGCTGCAGGCAAAAGAGAGCAGTTTAATCAGTGGTGTGCGTGCTGGGAGTACAGGAGGGATTCCTCCCAGCATGCACCCCACTGAAAGTGTGTGGATGGGCGGGGGAGCGAGCAACAGCTGATGGGCTGGGGAGTGGGACTTTTTGAAAACTGTGCGGGGCGCGGGACAAATTGTACAAAAGCGTGCCTGTCATGCTGAAAGCGGGATGTCTGGTCACCTTAAAACTACCAGAAGTTCCAGAAGTCTGGAAATGGGCCTATTTCCAGACTCCGGAAGGCTTCTGGGCCCAGGGGAAGCAGTTTTTGCCTTCCCAGAGGCTTGGGGAAATCCTCCGGAACCTGGGGAGGGTGAAGAATTCCCCCTTCCACCATGGTGCAGGAGGCTGATAGACCATGCCCACCATGGCCACCATGGAAGGCACATGTTGCTGCAATTTTTGAAGCCCACCTATGCTCACCATCTCCCATTCTCTGGCTTGATATCTTAACCTCTGAATCTAGACCAAATTGGTCTTATATTTCAAAGTCTATAAAAGTTCAGTCTATAAAAAGCTTAAAAGCAAAGTTAATCAGCAAATGGACATAACTATAATCCATGCCATTTCTATCTTGATCTCATTCACCACCTTTTCAGTATCCCTAAATATAGAGCAACAGCAATAGCACTTAGGCTTATATACTGCCCATAGTGTTTTACAGCACTATACACAGTATGTTCTACATTTCTGCATTATCAAACCAAAGGGCAAAGCTATTTACCTTCTGCTAATTTGTCAAATCTAGACATTCTCACTGGTACTGAAACTGGTACTCATCTACTTCAGGATCCCTCCAGATAATTGATCCTGGAAAGTAGAATTGATGATTTTTTAAATTTCATATTGTTCAAACTGGCAGCATGAGAGAAAAGCACACATTTTACTACATATTGAAGTTTCCAGGAAAGTGACTAAATTTTGCAATACAGTCAAAACCACTGAATTGAATTGGAAATTTATTATCTTTTTCAGTTAATGTACTTAACCAAATACCTATCCAAAACCTCAACCAATCTATATTAATGGGTGTTTTAATTTGTTCCATTTAATTTGTTTAATTAATTATATTAATGGGTGTTTTATTTTGTTCCATATTCCTATCTGGACATTTTGTCCCTGTTTATTATTTTAAGCTCTTGGGGTTTGGCTGAAATAAAGCATATTTATCTATCTATCTCTCGACATAGAAACAATTTTGACAATTACTTTGTGAGAGATACCAATATAGCAACTGTTATTCCCTGAGCTGTAATACTAGCAGTCGAAATGGCTGAGTGTTACAGCTCCATAAATCATTAAGAACTGTTGTCCAAGTAATTTTATTTTCCTTTTGCTTTCCAATCTGTTTTCTACTTTATCTATAAAGGGTGTCAAGTCTTTTATTATGTGATAAGCTGCTGTGGGACCTTCCAAGAAGAACTAATGACTTTCAGAACAATGAAGTATAAGAATTAATAATAAGAGAACAATGGGGTATTAAAATAATTTTGACAATAAAAAGAATTTAAGCAGTAGGTCAGTGGCTAAGGTGTTAAGCTTGTCGATCAGAAGGTCAGCAGTTCAGTGGTTCAAATCCCTCGTGCCGCATAATGGAGTGAGCTCCTATTACTTTTCCTTAGAACTAGAAATTCAAATCAAATCAACCTTATCTGAAAATTTAGAATCAAGTATCTAAATTAAACTAATTCAACTTAAGAAATTGGTCCAAAGCATTGTATGGGATGCATCACACTTCAGTACAATACAGAATAAAATATTAGAGTTGATTTATATACTTCTGTATATTATTTTTTTTTCTATTGAATCTCAGCAAATTGTCCCTGTGTAGTACCTAATTGAAGGGACTCAGTGACTCAGTGGCTATGATGTTGAGGTTGTCGATTAGAAGGTTGGAAGTTCAGTGGTTTGAATCCCTAGTGCCTTGTAATGGAGTGAGCTCCCATTACTTGTCTCAGCTTCTGCCAACCTAGCAGTTCGAAAGCATGTAAAAAATGCAAGTAGAAAAATAGGTACCACTTTGGTGGGAAGATAACAGCGCTCCATGTGCCTTTGGTGCTTAGTTATGCCAGCCACATGACCACAGAGACGTCTTCAGACAGTGCTCTTCGGCTTAAAAACGGAGGTGAGAACCGCTCCCTATATCCGGAAATGACTAGAACACATGTGCAGGGCAACCTTTACCTTTACCTTATATCTTCTTACTTATGAAACACACTTTTCTGCACAAATTGCTGTTTGCTCCATTAGAAACAATATAGCACTGAATGTTTACTGTACTACCCTTTGATCAGGAACCATATCAGTTGTATTATGGAACAGACTTCTTTAATATTTAACACTAATAAGATTTACTTATTACTATGGCAATAAAACAAATCCATGAATTTCAAAACAGTATTAAAAGAACTTGATCATGCTGTACAATTGCTTGCAATAAGAGGATCAAATAATACATTATGGGTTACATTGTAAATTCTTCAAAATTACCCCTTGTCAGTATAGCATATGTTATGTAATATTCTTTGTTCTTTCTATTTTCCAGAAACCACTCCGGTGAAACACTTATGGCAGTTAAGAAATCCATAAGCACATATTATAGAAGTCTTTTACCATTTAGTGTTTATGCAATCTCAAAGGATTGCAAAATATAGGATTTGTTATGAATACAGAGCAGGAAGTTCAGTTAAAAGGATCAGTGGAACTTAGATGATAGACATGATAGTCAGCAAACTTTAGAACTCTCAATTAACAAAGAAAATCATGAATATGTTGAAAATAAGGATAAATAAATGTAATATGAAATTGAGGGTAAAATTAGATTGTTAACTCTTCAAATATAAAATAGTAAAACTTTTAAAGGTAAAGGTTCCTCTTGCACATATGTGCTAGTCATTCCCAACTCTAAGAGGCAGTGCTCATCTCCATTTCAAAACCAAAGAGCCAGCGCTGCCCGAAGACGTCTCTGTGGCTATGTGGCCGGCATGACTAAACGGCGAAGATGCATGGAACAATGTGTCTTCATTTTTCTACTTGCATTTTTACATGCTTTCAAACTGCTAGGTTGGCACAAGCTGGGACAAGTAACAGGAGCTCACTCCATTACGCAACACTAGATTTGAACTGTTGAACTGCTGACCTTTCTGATCGACAAGCTCAGCTTCTTAGCCACCAAGTTCCTGTAAAACGTTTAGGGCAGCTCAAATATAATATTCATATAAAAAGTAGAACCATTTCATAAATTTATTGAAATTGACCTTGGAACTTCCCCTGAAAGCAATTCTATTGGCACCAAATAGGATTCTTGGTCTCCAGTGTTTGCTGAACCAATAGAGTTAACTGATTTTGGTTTTCTGCCCCTTTTTTGGAAATGTACTACCTTAATTTCTGAGGATGTCTTATTTCATTTGCTTAAGGTCTATTTTTTCTGTCTTGACAACTCAACAACTCCTTGTTTGGCACCTGTTTCTGGATAGACAATATTAGTCATTTAGTTAAGATACTGCTCACTGTGTCTATATTTGAATGGAACATTCGAGAAAAGAAGTCCTCAAAATAGAGTGAATTTTCACTAAAAGTAGATTCTTCTTCATAATGTAGTTATTCCCTTATATCTTTTGTTACATCTTGATCATGGCACCATTATTGACTTTTGGCTCTCCTGCACTGCATCCTTCAACTATTTATTTTTTTTCTCTTTAAACCAGATAGAAATAAGGCTAGTTTCAAATTTCAAAGCTTTCCTTAGGTTTGATCATAGCAATTTCTTGATGTTCTTTTCAGATTCTACTTACCCAGAACCCCTGATTGGTAGTTTCCTCAGCATGTCACCTTGGCTGGAAGGGTCTACACTTGCATTATTCTATCAATCAACATATAAAGAAATGTGTGGTTTCACTTACATAAACACTTGTTAGGAAAAAACCTTTCAATGCTTTACTGCAGAACTTGTAAAAACAAATATGACAGTTGAGAGCAGTGTCCAGTCACTGGAAGAAAGAGTCAATCTTTCCTGCAAATTTCTCAATTAACCTTGTTAATATAATTAGTAGCTCAAGCTTTTAATATCTTATGTGTTTCAGAGACTGTTTCTATTCCAGTTCACACAAATTATGCGTTCTTGGGATTTATGCAAACTTTTAGGGTCATGCAAATAATTAAACCTCTACACATTTTATAGAAGGAATCTCACATCAGAGCTCCAAGTCCTGTATTTCCAGCAAGAGATTGGAAATACCATTATATTTAAATTATCTTTCCAGAGAGTTGCTATGATGTCATCCTGTCTCCTCCCACAGTGTAAACTAAACTGTCAAAGTTTAGCTGTCTCTGTGACAGAGAGAACTATTCTCTTCATTGCAGCTGCATTACCTTGTATGACACTCTTCAGCACCTTTAACAGTGGATTTTTTTGTTTGGAAGTATGATATCAAGATTGGTCTTTCTCCTTTTCTGTGGACATTTTGCACAAATCCTTGGAAATGCTGGGAAATTGCCAAGAGGCAAGTAGATATAATTCTCATACTTCGTAGGGAAGAAATGCTTAGCCTTTATAACACAATCTTGTTTTCAGAAAAATATGAAAGGATTAAGAATACAGTGAAGGAGAAATGAAATTGCAAAAATTGCAAAAACACATTTGAGAGAGACAGAGACAGATGGAGTAATTTAAAATGCTTTGCATAAACAAAAGAAAGTATAAAACATACTTTTTAATTTCTTGACCAAAACAAGGAACACTGCAGCCAGAAGAAAAACTAGTCTTGTTTATTTATAAAATATGTACTTCTTATGATAGTATGTAATGAAATCTCTGATATATGTGTGTAAACAGGATTTAGTTCTTTCAACTTCACTGTAAACACTTTAAACTGATTTGATTTACTGTGTATCATCAATATTAGTTTCCCTCAATTATTTCTCTTTAGTATCTATTAAAATGTATGCTTGTGTGTCTATAAAATGCAGTGTTAAGGAGTACTGCACTTGGACTCAATTTTTTGTAAAGTGAAAGAAATTGTGCAAAATTTTAAATTTATTTTTCTTCAATATATGTTAGTCTGACATTTTAAACTTCTTTACTGAAAACAATCTGTGCTGTAACATTAATACCATATTTATAAATATAGATTACACTGCCCAATACATTGGTATTTTTTAACTCTATGATGCTTCACATTCTGTTACTGACTTTGCTGAAATGCTTTTTAATGGAGTGCATGCTTTGCAGATATGCCCAGTGTATTTACAAATCCCTTAAGCAGCATTTTATTTTTTATTCAGTGGGTGGAGGAAAGTTAAGTTAGAAAAGATTTTCCTAGATTATGCATGTATGACATATTTCATATCAGATGAATAATTATCTTTCCCCATAAAATAATGTGGGTTTTTGTTTTATTTGTAATTTGAAACGTTTATATTCTTCCTACACAAAATGTAGTCTTTATCAAATGCATATTGTAATGTATTTATCAAAGGAAATATAGTAACATGCTTACCTTCTGAACTAAATAGTATAGTTATTTTATTAGGACATGTGGATAATTCTATATATCTTCCTTATACATCTTTATGGGATAATAATCATAACTATCTGTGTTCAGAATTCTGACAAAATGTTTTATTTTATGTTTATGTTTTATACCCCAATACATTAAGGCAGATGTTTTCTAAAATTAAGTGGCAGCTGAAAATACTAATTACTATTTTTCATTTTTCCAATTATTCTTGATTTTGGAAATAAATAAATATCTACCTATTCTAGTTTTCAAAATATGTACAATATGTAGTGTGAGGCTCTTTCTAATATACTTCACCTATTGACAATCTGAAGATGCACCAAAGATTTATTCATTTCATTGTAATATTTTGGGGTATTTTAAATGTTTTAGGTATTTTGAACATTTAATAACATTTGTTTCTTTGAACTCTTGTATTATTAAATTAAAAAAAAATAAAGAATACACTAAACTTACTTTCTCCAGTATAGCATTTCTATTCACAGTCTTCATAAAATAATACAAGGATTCCAGCTAACAGCAGTGCTTTGAATTCAGTTCATAATGCTAAGAGCTGCCAAAGTTATTTTTGGGTGGACTTAACCATTTCAGTGAAGTTTATTCCTGGCATTAGATTATGAATGTAGATTTCCTTTCTCTGGTACAAAAAAGGGAAGGGAAGGGTACAATTCCTTGGTACAAGAACAGGGGAAAAAATTCTGTTTTTGTACCAAGCAAATGTAGCCATAGAAAACTAATAAGATGTTTGGGTGTTAATTACTTGGCTTTAGTATAAAAGCTGTTTATAACAAATGTTCTATTCTTCAACCATCAATATGAAGGCTTTGCCTTTTGAAATTCTGCCATTTTTTCCATCATATTTCATTCAAAAGAAATTTCAGCTTGAAAACATTAGTAGGGAAATACTATTTTCTGTAGGCGTTACCTAAAATTGGTTTGGTACTTATAGAACCAGTTGAAAAAGATTGAATAGTTACATTAAATCACCACCTGAAGAGCAAATGTGACTAGAAAAGTCCATCATAGTCATAACTTGTGATTCCATTAAATGGTTGATCTCTTGACTGACCCAACCTTAGGACCTTCTTGTAGCAGTCGTGAAGTGGTCATTAAATTAATGTGGCAGTCATTAAGCAAATCAATAGTTCACCAAAAAACAGAAATAAATATAGGTTTTCAGCAAAACCATCATAAAATGTGGTCACATGACTGGAAGATGCTGTACATGGCTATAAATGCATCCTGGTTGCTCAGCAACTGAAGTGCAGTCATGTGACCATGGTGGGCAACATCAGAACTTTGAATCCAAATAGACATCTATGAAATACTAATTTGAATATACCAAAAATAAAACAGAGCTAAACATAGCATGATTGCCTAAATGAGCAGACCAAACAAAATCCATCCCATTTAACTATATGCACTTTAGAATTTCAGGTCAAACTCAAAAAATGGCTATTTATGTTACGTCTTTTTTTAACTGTTTAAAAACATGACACTCGTGCAAAAGTCAACAGGCCTTTTTAAACACATTCTGGAATACCTGTGTAACTACACGATGTTGACTGGTCATGTGGACATTCCAGGAAGAGTTAGGAAACAGGTTTCTATACTCTGAGCATGGTGCTTTTGTAACTACCTAGCCTTCAAATATTTTAGGAAATGATTGCTGTACATGTAAATGTATTTCAGATAAACATTGGCAGAAAAATAATGCCAGATGCATCCTGCAATAGCTCCAGATATTTAAAAATTAAGCTGCCTGTTATGTGAAATGGAGTGTATACAGAGATGTGCCAATGTAGCTGCAGACAAGGGATAACAATACTGTCAGTAATATTTATTTTAATTTCCATTTCACATGAAATATTAATGGCTGGGCACAAGTAAATGTGGCTAGATGATGCACATATCTGTAAGGCATTTAAAATGGGAACAGAGATGCATTGTCTAATGTTTGTGGTATGCATTTACTATTCTGTTTTTTAGTTGTTGGCATTTTAAAGTGTTTCTCAAGTTTAGCAAAACCGCAATTCAGTTGTCATCTATTCAGAAGTTCTTTTGATTCTCATGTTCCTAGGGAATAAGTCCTTAAGAATACCAAAATACATCTTAGTATAGCAAATACAATGCAATATTATATGGAATTGTACTAGGTAAAAGGAAATGCTGGCTTGAACATTGTTTATTAATTGATTAATTTTATTAAATACTCAAAATTACACACAATTAAGCTTAAAGGGTCATGGTGGCTTAGTGGCTAAGACACTGAGCTTGTCGAGCGAAAGGTCAGCAGTTTGGCGGTTTGAATCCCTATTGCTGCATAAGGAGTGAGCTCCCATTTCTTGTCCCAGCTTCTGCCAACCTAGCAGTTCAAAATACGTAAAAATGCAAATAGAAAAATAGGGACCACTTTTGGTGGGAGGGTAACAGCATTCCTTGAACCTTCGGTGTTTAATCATGCCAGCCACTTGACCACAGAGCTGTGGTCTTCAGACAGAGCTGTCTCTTCGGCTTTGAAACGGAGATGAGCACCACCCCCTAGAGTCATGACCACAACTGACCCCAAACTTTCTGTTGTGAGACAGTTGTGCATTTTCCCCTATTTTATGATCTTTCTTGGCACAGTTGTTTGTAAATCACTGCAGTCCTTATGTTAGTAACAGAGTTGTTAAGTGAATCTGGCTTCCTTATTGACTTTGCTTGTCAGGAGTCGCAAAAGGTGATCACATGACCCCAGGACATTGCAAGTATCGTAAATATCAAGTAGTTGCCAGGCATCTGAATTTTGGTCATGTGTGATGAGATGGTCGTAAGTGTGAAAAACTCTTCCAAAGTCACTTTTTCAGTGTCATAACTTTGAACGGTCACTAACTGAATTTTTATAACTTGAGGACTAACTACCTATATAAAATTAAATGTTGTGAAACAAATTATAAATCCACAACAGTATAGTAAACAAACAAAAATAATTTAAATAGTTAGTAGAAAATAAGTAAATTACCTTAATTATGCATTTAGCTAAATGAAACACCCATATGGTATACCTGAATAATGAATCCATATTATGATCAAATTGGGAAAAGAAAGGGTATCGCTATATAAAATATAAATTTTCTATTATGAATAAATAGGCTCAAATCAGGACTTCAGAATTTCCAATAATATAAGAGACTAACTCATATATACCAGGTCTCAACTGTTTATGTTCTCAGCCATACATTTTCTTCTGCCTGTATCAAGAGGTGTCTTCAATACATAGGAACCAGCTATTTGTTAGACATTTCTTCTCAACAAGCCTTTACCTTGGTGATACTTAGGTTCTATTAAAGCAATTGTGTATAAAATAATGTTTTCCATTAGAAAATCAACACCATCTTCACTAAAAAAAAAGAGTTAATATAGAGGGAAGTTGGTGGCTTCCAGCATTCCAATGGTCTCATTCAAGAAAAGGCCTTCAATGGCCCCTTGCTGCTGAACAGAACAGAACAAACCATAACCCATAAACCAGTTTTATTTTTTAAGATTTATGAAGGAATAGCAACTCATTTCTTCTAATAACATGCCTTGTAACTTCTCTTTTTTTTAAATAAATGTTTTTAATTTTAATTGAAACAAGTACAGCATCTTTCTTTACATCTGTAGAAAGTGTATCAATCGATTACAGATCCTCCACGGTCAACAAACATAACTCATATTAACTTAAGCATTATTATATTTGACTGTAATTATTATTTAAAAGTATTAATACAAGTAATAATCTTGAACAATACCTGCCCACACCAGTGGGAAAAGAAAAAATCAAAAAGAAAAGGCAAAAAAAAAAGGACAAAAAAAAAAAAACCAGACACGACAGGCAGGGAAAAAGAACAAAACACAGGTATCTATTAAGAAAAAAAAGAAGTATATCAGCTGGTTACAACATGCTTTGGTGCTTCTCTTCCATTAATTCATATTAATTCAAATATCTTAACTCAAATGTTTACCATATTAACATCATTATACCTCCAGTTTTAATTACCTATAGTTATTTAAATATCCTTCATCCTTAGCTATATCAGAAAATTAATCCATAACACATGCTGACATTTCATTTACTACTTATAAAGTCCTCTATTTACATCAAATCCTCATATCCTATTTTAGCTGGACATCCATAATATTTAGTTATATCATATATCATAACATTTTCCCAGTGTTGATTAACATTTGATTGTATGTATTTTATTTAGTTTTTATAATAGTGATAGTTATTGTAATTAATATTCTTTATGTATAATCCAAAAATGTTTTCTCATATTCAATTGTTATTTATCATATCGACTCCACATTATATACATTACTATCAATATCAATTATTATTCCACTATATCTGTTACAAAGAGAGCAATTAGATTAGCTAAATTTCTTCAATCTATCAGCCAATTCCACATTATATACATTACCATCAATGTCAATTATTATTCAGCTGTATCTATAACAAATTAAAATAATCAGATTTAGCTAATTTTAAGTTATATTCTTGCATCTGTCAGCCTGTGTCCCTCCAACAGCAAAATATTCTTAATCCAGTTGCCATTCGTTGAATAAATTTACCAAATGTTTTTATAAGCAAGTCCAAACAGAAATATCTTAGCACCTTTTGGCTCTGAATGTGAGTGATGAAATAATAATGTTGTCCTGGGCTTGTAAAATTTTTCAGATTAACTTTAATTCTCCAGGGTGGAGTTTCCATTTCTCCTGCACTCTGTCTCTTTAAATGAATCTTCTTTGTGGCTCCCCCCTTCCTTTCTTCCTCTGAGATAGACCAGACGCCATTTCTCACATTTTCCATTTGTATTTCAGGAACATTCAAACATTCAACAATCTCAGTTTTTCCTTCATATTTTAAAATCATATGATCCAGTTTTCTTTCCAATTTTTGAAAAGAGTCAAAGAGCTCTTGACATGCGGAGAAAAGAATCTGAAATGAGGTTTCAGACGCCATGATGTGTCGTAGTTAAAAATTCCAAATATAAACACGCTGAAAACTGTGCAATCTTATCTGATCGTAAACACAGCCAGGTAGTAAAGATGTCAGATCATGACAGGCTAATTAGTAGAAAGTTAACTTTACGATCCACTTAAAAAGAGTCAATGAGGGGGGTTGCCGAAACATTCCTTGAAGTATTTAAGAGATAAGGTCGCCACCAGCCATAAATCCATTAGAAAAGGACCAATTCGCCGCTAAATTCTGCTATTTTATGGTTTCAATTGGTTTAGGCTTTTAGCGCGGACAGAGTCTCTTGAGTAATAAAATCAGCTTACCAGATGACATCACTTCTGCCATTCTTAGGGGCAACCTGCAGTTTCAGTTAGCACGCAGCTAATCCAAAAAGGAATTGGCACGAGGAGTTAATACCCCCCCCCCCGAGACTTGCGGGTGTCTCTGAGGTCCAGGGTCTCTCCTCACCTTCACTGTCTTCTACGGGACAGCTAGGGTTCAAAGAACCCGTCCAAAAATCCTTTGGAATAGAGGAATTTCAGGAATAGCCTGAAACTCCGTCTTCTCACTGCTAAGCCCCGCCTTCTTCCTCACCTTGTAACTTCTCTTAAGACAATTTCTGTTGTCCCTCTCCCTCCCCCCATTTATTTATTTATTTATTTATTTTTGAGCAATGAACATTTTTCTCATTTGCAATGAATGTGGAACTTTTCTAGAAGCAAAAGCAGCATGATTTTCCAGAAATGATCCTCACTTGCCAGAAGAGGATTTTTTTTGCCTTTCCTTTTCCTTTCCTCTTACTGCATATGATTTATGGTACCTCTGTGCTTTCCTCACAGCAACCTCCAAAGTGACAGATTCCACCATCCTGTAAAGGCATCAATTTTGTTGATCTACTTTTGTGGGAATAGCCTATATATCATAAAAGCTTGATGGAGTGAAGCTAGCAAGTGTCTATGAATTTCTATATAAGTGCAGAGTGAACAATCCACAAGAACTCCTGCAGTCTGTCAATTATACTCCTTATACAATCTGATGGATAATTATGGATAATTATGCAATAATTATGTGATAATTATGCAATAATCATTCCCAAGTATTCATAGTTGCTTATCTATAAACAGATTGAGGATATCAGTATCAATTTGTTCTAAAACATACAATATTAATAGTAAGCTTACTTCGTGTATGTGTTCCTATCCATTAGTAGTTTTCGTGATTGTCAATAACAGTTTATACTTCCTTAACCATTCATTCAACAACAACAATATCAAGGGTTCACAATAATTTGCAGAAATCTGGAGACATTTTATTTAGTTTCTTCACTGGATTAGGTGAACTACAAGAATGGTTGTCTATATAAATGTTGTCTATGGGCTATTTAAAAATATATTTTACTAACAACTTAGACACTACATTCAAATCTTCTTTGAGTCAAGCTCACCTTCTGGGCATAGATTCACGGAAGTGATTTGCTATTGTGTTCTTCCAGGATGTTGTTCTTTCATCCCACACCTCTCATTCCCTCCATTCTAAACTATTTCCCTGAGATTTCCTACTGGTTTTGTCTGCTGAGTTTTGAGTTCAACCAAGTTGCTCAAGTATACCTGTTAAAGCAGCAACTTAAAAAATTAATCTACACAGGGGTTTGAATTCCATACTTTTATTGGAATTGTTCCTGTGAGTGTTGACATTTTTTTGTATACTTGCTTGCCTTTTAACAGAGGCTAATGTATGTTCGAATATGTATTGAATGCTTTAGTAAGGAATCAGGCGTGCAAAGATTAAGTAAATGGCCTAAATGATCCCTTCTTTTAGATATGACAGTCTGAACTCCGCTTTGGCTATGATGTAACATGTAGTGTTCATCGGGCAGAGGTGCTATTCAGACGGTTCTCTCTGGTTCAGGTGAACTGGTAGCGGTTCCATCACCCGCCCCAATGTAATGTGTGAGCACTGGCTTGCACAGAAGGTGGTATGTGATCACATTTGTGAACTAGTAGGGAAGGTAAATGAATCCCAACTCTGTCATGGGGCATGTTGATTGTAAATGTTGATCGCAAAAATGTGTGTGTGTGTGTGTGTGTGTGTATCTCTACCACGTAGATAATTTAATCATGATAAAATCAATCAATCAGAAATTCAGATAATACAAAGAAAGAAGCATTAATAAGTACATGGTGTAACTTTCTCTTGAAGTTGTTTTTGATATATAATACAATAGATGACTTTTTTTTTCAAACTAAGACGTTATGTTCATAAATCAATTTTTTAAAGAATATTTATAGCAATATACTAATTGAAAGGAATGTCACATTAATTGCACTGTGATAAAAATAGAGTTCTTAGCCAATTGGAAACATTAAGAAATATTTTTTAAAAAGTTTGAAAAAAATTAAGAGGTTGAAGTTGCTAGGTCAATAATAACTGCAAACCAAATGCTTATTGTTTTGGTGGGGTCATGGAATAAGTAAGGAGGCATAGATTTTTGTTCCAGAAAACAAAAATTAATTGAAATACTGATGATATAGCTGAATCTGGATGATTTGCATAAAGAAGTGGAAACTGATGATGATTAAACTTGTACTTAACACATTTGGTACACAGCCATATTCTACATTGATTGTTTATGTGCCACATTAGTCAGAGTTAATTTTTAGCAACCACATAGATAGATCTCTAGAGTGATGTGTTGTCAACTTGGCTTTTGGTCTTCCCACAGCACATACGTCACTGTTCTGAATCCTCGCATCTTGTTTGTCTTCTCTTTTATTCCACCTTTCTTATTAGAGATTTTTCAAGAAAGCTAGGTTATTGCATAGTATATCTAAAATATAACAATGTGAATCAAGTCATAGTGCCTTGAATGAAAACTCAATATTTTTCTGTGATCCATTTGTTTGTTTTCATAGCTCTTCATGAAATCCTCAGAGGTTTTGCATAACCAAACCACTTCCATGTAATTTGGGCTGGATCTTCTTAAGGATTATGTTGCTAACATGTAAATTAAACATATTGTATAACAGTTTGCACATTCTAAATCTCCTTTCTTTGATGTTGGCATTATATACATTATAGACAAGGTCTCTTCCAGTCTGTGTTTTTCTGTTTTTTTCCAGATCAGCTGGCATAGTATGATTTTTCTTCTAATGCTTTTTCCATTACTTGCCATATTTCTGATACATATTTCATTACCACTAATGTAGTCAATGGTATTTATTTAATTTCATCTGAAAGTACTATTCGTTTATATATTTATTTTAAAAGGTTAAAAATTCCAAGATAGGCATTTATAATTAATTAATACAGCTGTGTGGGTTCCCATAGAACCCGCCCATGGTTGCAGGGTCCTCCCCCATGTAAGGCTGCAGAGTCATGTTTTGACCATTTTGTGAAAGGCAAGGGTGTGGAGGTTCTTAGTGGTAGTTCTTACAAGTAAGGAATATTTTTAATAAAAAATGGAATGGGACATGCCTACTGTAGTCAATGTGATATCTTTACTAGAGAGAATATATATATTCCAACTTTTAACATCTTTTAATCAATTATTATTTGCTCACTGGTAAAGTTTAGCATACCCATTCAAGGCTAGAATTTCCATCTCAGTTTGGATATCTTTTGGAAGATATTCCCTGTTTTTCTATGCATGTTTTCATCTTCATTGTCTTTACTGATGTTGTAGTGCTGCTTCCAGTCTCATCTAATAATGTTCTGAATTTTTAAAAAATTCTTCCTGTGATTTTTGTCCTTTTTGTCCTTAGGTTCTGTCTTGGCTATTTCCACATTTTTCTGATATCCAGATTTCTACTTTTACTGTTTCTTGGTTTTTTTCACATTCATGCTTAAAAATTCTTTGATTTTACTCCAAAATTACTCTAGTTACCTATCGCTAACATTCAGGGTTTTAAGCTTGTCCCTGATGTTTTCCTTGAAAATGATGGGTATGTTCTCAAAATAATATTTTGGAAATTTAATTGTGAAAACTTGCCTAGTAACCATACTTGTAGAACAGATCTTGACAGAGTACTTGATTACAAACTGAGAATGAATTGACAATATTTTGGGTGCATAAAGACAAATATAATTTTAGGATTCAATTTTAAAAAGTTTTGAAATCACAGGAAGTAATCATTTTATATGATTCTGTTCTAATAAGACCATCCACCCTGGAGTAATGTATCAAGTTCTCAGAACTACAAAAGGATAAATCGAGAAGAGAATAAGTGATGTTCAGGAACTATCAAGTCCTCTATAAGAATTTGAAGGAACTCCAGTGGACTGAGAAAGAATATATTAGAGTACAGTATTAGCATAGAAAAGAGTAAAGGGGCTATTTTTGATCAGAGTGCAGAACACAAAATAATGCATTGATGTTGTAGGAAGGAAGATTCAAACTGAACGAAGTCCACCATATAAAAATTTAGTCCCATTTTGATCACTTTTGGAATGAACTGAACGAATGGTGAGAGCAATTGCCTATGGACATTCTCAGTCATCCAGGTCATGGTTGTCCTCAGTCATTCAGGTCATGGTTTTCAAAAGGCAACTGGATTTTCTTTGTTTTTTTCCTTGAAGGCATTTCACTTCTCATTCAGTCAGCATGAAGAAGCTTCTTGGATGAGAAGCAAAAAGTTATCAAGGAAAAAACAAAGAAAGCCCAGTTGCCTTTTGAAAAAGCATTTTTGGAATAGTGAGAGCACTTCAATAATAAAAACCAATTACTAAAGGAAGGAGTGAGCTCCCTTACACAAGATTGAACAAGAGAGGCTTCTGTTTTTTAGCACTTTTCTTCAAAATATTTTTTCTTAATGTATTTACATATGTTTATTTAGTATTTCCTTCTGCAAAATCTGTACTGACATGCAAGTGCTCCTCTGCTAGTATGGAATTCCCAGTTATGAACAGCTAGAATTTTTGAAGTTCCAATGTAATCATAATACCACTCACATTGCTCATAGTGTTGAAAAGTAAAGGTTGTCTAAATGCTTTGTAAAAACATACTTTAGAAATAGCAAAAGCTAACACATTTTTTAAAAGTATATACAGCGCCTGCTGGAAATAGCTCTTTTAATAACATAGTGTTATATAAAATATGTTAGATATTAACACTGGAGCAATAGATTCCACCAAGGTCCTCCAATCTGGAAGGAAAGTGCTTGAAGCCTATTGGCTGAGCTGTCTGACAGCTCCCTATAAAAGGGCAAGCTGTCAGAGAGGCCAGCTCTGGATCTGTACATAGTTGCCAAATAAAGAGCAGTTGTTGTCACTGAGTCCTGTCTCATCTGTTCACGCTATCTAAAAAAACATATTAATTTCATGTAAAATTATCGAAGGAGTATCTCTCCACGCGCAGGGTATCTCTGCCAAAACTGATCAGAATTAGACTAAATTTTATATGGTGGGAGAAACTGGCAGAAGAAAGAACAAATTCAAAAATGGGCCTTGGTGCTCTGGAGAAAAGAATTCCAGAAACAAAAATATTCCAAAATATTGGAGATACCAAAGAGAGAAACAATTAGGTGGTAATTTCTGAATGATCCACTGCAAATCCCTTTTTATTTCCCTTTTTATTTACCTGCAAATCATGTGATACAGAGCATATGCTGCATGCACATATTCAAACAAATATTGAGACAAACCATATGACAGGAGACCAGACATAACCAGCAAGGCAGGTTATAAATGAAGATTAAATGATTGTGGGATCCTGCAATTGTTGTAACGACAAAATAGTTACTAGGTGCTCAGATTGTGTATATATGACTGGCTGGGGGGTGGGGGGGGGGTGGGATGTTAAACAGGAGAGTCAGAGCCTTAAAAACCAATCATAAGTACCACTCGTTAACTGGCACCAAACTGCAAATGGTCACTGAACAAGTTATTGTTAATCAAGTACTAGCCGTAGACAAAGATAAAGATGCAGCACAACAGCATAAAAGCACACATACATAATCAGAGGCAACATATGTACACCTGCTCTGGTTAAACCTTTACGTACACATATTTGCATAGAAACATCAGTCCCTAAGAGAGAAGCAGTCACATATGCACACAATACTCAGAGAAAGGTAACATGTATGATTAGTCCATAAGAAGAGGTTGCACACATATTAGTTCATCACATAGAAAACAACACAGTTGTGCCCTATGTTGGACATTGTTATTTACTCCTTATTGTTGGGGGGAGAGCTGCGGGAAGGCTAAATCTTTTTAGAATTTCTAATTCTTAGGCAATATCTTCAGAACTGAGTTTGGAATTGCCCACTTGAATTTGAGTTTGTTTTTCTGCAATGTTTGCTTTTCCTGACACATCCTTCTCTACTCCCAAGTAAAGACCAAAATCCTTGCCTTCCTTGAATTTCTTGAACATCATCTTTACCAATTTTCTCCAATAAAATATACCTGAGGGCTAATACTTCTTTCTCTTGAAATATCTTTTCTTTTTTTTCCTTAAATTTATCTGCAGTCCTCCTTACTGCTTCTGTCTTTTCAAAAGCCAAAAACCTAACACAAATATTTTATTCAACATCTTATTTTCTTCTTTATGAAGGTCATTTATAATGAGTAATACATGGGTCATTGTTAGATGTTTTCCAAGCAAATGCTAGGGTGGAATTGTCTGACTTCATTTGTAATTTGTATCCATTATTTTTTATTAGTATTACATTTAATGACTGCCTGACTCCAAATGATTTAGTGTGGCCATTCCCACCTAGATTAAATAACATGATCATTGTGTACTGCTTCCTGTTTCCTGTATTTTAGTACCAAAAGTTATTTTTGCTAGTTATTATTGAACTGAAAAAGCCTAAGCTTCTGTGGAATAAATGGAAAGTATTATTCTAGTACAAAAATGAACTTGAGGCCCTAGTCTTTATGAGGCCTCAAAGACCTCTATGCTGGAGCATCATCTGATCTCAATTGCTAAAGTTTGGTAGCATTTTAACAATTTTAAAATTGGAAGAAACATATAAATACTAATATTCAAAGACATTTCAGAAACATATACAGCCTAATTTATATTTAACATAATGAAAAAAATAGCTGTCCTAAATCTCTCCACCCTCAATTAAGAAGTGTGTATGAGAATAGTATGACCACACCAACTGTGACATTTGCTTCTGTTAAACTGTTAACTTCGGGCTCTTGCCCATTCCTTTTTTAGAACAATTCTTGAATTATTTTTACATTTTTTTTCTTTCCAGAGATACAGATAGCTGTAAGACATATGTCCCAACCAGATAACATTAGACCAAGTACATAAGGTATATAATGCTATTAGGTGCTCAGAGCTCATTTCTAAGGCCAGCAGAAATATTCTAGAAATTGAACAACCATGGAAGGGAAAATGTTGATCTTTTAACCTGAATGGTAGAAGGTGGAATTCGGCCCTTCACTGTTACCAATTTGAGTTTCATCTGAGTGAGCTTCAAATAGGAGTAGCCTTTAGATCACTTAGTGACATTTCTGTAAATACAGTGTTTACAGAAAGCTGCTGGCAAAACTAAAGTCAAGGACTCAATGACTCAATACTGCAAAGGTCCTTTTGCCACTAAATTATCAGACTATAAATCAGAGTTCACGCTAACTTTGTGTTGTCATCCCAATATATTTGGCTTTAAATAAAAGTGTACATCTTTCATTGCTTTCCCATTTCGTAGTATCATGACTTTTCAAATTCCGTAGTTGTTATTTTCAGTTCTTAGAACCATGAAACTCTGAAAAACGCTGTGCAGTTTTAGCAAGTCACTACTATTAAAAACGTCTATTAGATTCACATTTGTTCGCAAAACTAAGAGAGTAGATCGGTATTTGAATTAAATTGTTATTCAGGAAAATGGTTTGGGTTTTGCTTATTCTTGGGCCATTTCTTCATGATAGCCCGTTCTTGCACTCTGGAAGACATGGTTAACCCATACTGGTGATGGGCTAAGTGATACATGTGACTATGCACATTCCATTTAAAATACTCTCTAAACCAGACAAAAAGGACAATGCAGTTGGGAGGCCAAAATGTAATATAATGAGGCCAAAATGTAATATAAAGAAATCCTGTTATTACAAGTATTAAATAGTATAATAAGAAAATAAAAACAAGTGCCACATTTTTAGGTAATGTCTCATATCTTATAAACCCTCCAGCTGTCTTACAAGGTTATCTCATTGAATACTTTCCAACAATGCAATATTACTAATACCTCTGATTTAAAATGGTTTCTCTGTGAGGGGATTAGAAATGTGGATCAGATGGCAAGCTAAGCTTTATCTGACAGAGAGGACAAAGAGCTCAGATACCTGAATTAAACTTGGAACAGAATGCAACAAATGTACATGACTCAACTTGCCAAATGTTACAGAATAAGTACAATAAAAATCCTATTTATGAAAACAAGATTAAACAAGTTGGATTTTAGAAGACTGCAGATGTTTTATGCTTATGGAACAGCAGACTATTATTTTCCTTACCTCCGTGCTATTAAAGGAAATGTAATCCTTCTGTTTGTAGAGAATGAGCTTAAAGATATTTATCTGTGGTGTATTATGGTCATTATCTGACAGTACAGTGTAAGACTATTATGTTAAAACTGGGTTCCACAAGCAATAAATCTAGTTCAACTCTTTCTTATACTTTCCCAACTCATTTTAGATAATGTCTTATATCTCACAGACAGTCAGAACTTTATATTAACTTATTTAACCAATCAGAACTTTAATCACAGATTATCTGTTCTCTTATCTTCTTTCATCAGATTCATTTTCACCATAATCACATTTTATGCTGTTTAAATACTCTTTTTGTACCCACTTTCCCTGGAAATAAGATAATAAGTCCAATCAGGCTTTTGAGTGCATGCGCTAAAATAAGCCCTCCCCCCCCAAATAAGCCCTCCCCAAAATATTGCAACACAGCAGCAGCCATGAGGTGACCACATTCACTGCCTCCCACACCTCAAAAATAATAATATCTCTCTGAAAATAAGGCGAAGCGCTTATTTCAGGGGGGGGGGGTTCAAAAGAAAATAAGACCCTGTCTTATTTTGGGGAAACATGGTAACAGAAAATTTAAAAATAGAATGAAATCTATCATGCCTTTTAATAAATTATCTTAACAAATTCAAATATGTAAACAATAGTGACCATAGTTTAGAGCAATGTTTCTCAATCTTGACAACTAGAAGGTGTATGGATGCAACAACCACAATTCCCCAGCCAGTCACACATCTTCAAGGTGTCAAGCTTGAGAAACACAGATTTTCTGATGTTACACTGGCAGCTGTGGCTGATATCTTCTACACACACCACAAGAATAAGAGAGGGGCTGACTGGCCTTCTATCTTTATAGCCATGCTTCCTGATTATGTGCATTGCTTACTCTTTCTTTTCCTGTATTCACACCTCTCTCTTCCACTGCTTACAATGAGTTTTTTTTAGTGCAAATTGAGCCCTATATTACCATACCTACAACTGGAAGGTACATTTTTATTGCAAGTTCCAATCTGGGTCAGTCACCAGGACCAGAGGTTTAGACTTCCAAGCTTTCTGACTCCTCCTGGAGCCCATCCTCCAACACAAGTCTGAAAACTCAAAAGACTAAAACCCTGGTCCTGGGCAGGAGTGGGTTGCTGCTGGCATTATTGCCGGTTCGGTGCGCGCAGAACCTTTTGTGCTGGCTCTATGTACAGCTTTAGTACTATCCTGCCATATAGTCCTGATACTACTGCAGTTATTTTTTATAATTTTTAAAACCAATATACCTTTATCAAACAGCTTTTCAGTAGATAATCACAACCAAATGGATTTATTAAGATATTCTCATTTTGGGAGGCTTTGATTTTATCTTGTTGCAAGATACCTTATTGTCTGAAGGGAAAAGAGGGAAGTCTATGTATGGCAGAGAGAATGATCAAGAATAGCAAAAGCATCCGTTACTGCTTGCTTAAACCAGATAGCAAGCAATGACAGGGGAAAAATATACACATGGAAGTATTAAATGTTCACTTTCAAGTGTTAGACTTCTGCAGACATTGAATGCCTTCAGGGCAGCTTGCTATTCCTTTTATGGGCTGAGGCAAAACAGGTGCTATATTTCACTCTTCATGGCTTAGTCCATTCTCTCAAATGTCTTTAACTGCAATTTTACTAATCTCACTTTGTTCAGTGCAGTTCAAATTCTGTGTCAGTAGAAAGCTATTAATTCATATCTTAGAATGATGTAAGTAAGAAAAAATATATATTTCTCAGAAAGGCATTTTTATTCCTTGAATTGTTTACAATATCTTAAAATTTATTTGATCTCATTTTAAACATAAACATTAGTCACTTATTCTTACAATAAATTATATTGAAATAGCAGCTCAGAAAATTTTAGCTTTATTTCAGCTAGTATAGTTTGTTTGTGTGTTAGTTTGTTTGTTTATATGCCACATATCTCACTGTCAAGTGACCCTGGGTAGCTTACAACATCATAAAGCCAGGCATAAACATAGTAACAATATGTATTAAACTGAACAAAAATAAAATTAGTTAAAAGCCTAATTTTTAGTTTGGCTGGAGGTGGAATTTTCTTTCTAGTCCACTAATTACCTCCAATGTGGAATGGCACCTATTGGATCCCAAGGCTAATTGGCAGTTCCAAGTTTTCAGGCTCTTCTGCAAGGCCAAGAGGGTAAGAGCAGATCTCACCTCAAGGGGACAATGTTGCAGAGGGTTGGGCCACACCGGAAAAAGCCCTTCTCCTGAATGCCACCAGTTAGAATTCTTTGACCATCCAAAATATTTCTGCCGGAAGAAATGTGATAGGTCAATCTCATTGGGATGAGAAGGTTCCTCAGGTAACCTAGTTATGATTAATCAATTGCTTGGAAATGATTGCTTTTTGATGGTTGGATCCCAAGAGTGATTTCAGATTATTCATAAACATCTACAGCATTATTAAAAGGTTATTAAAAGCACATAACAACATTCCAATGCTCCATCCCTATGCAAGTTTGTATGTAACACTGTGACACAAGCATGAATGGACAAATGTACACTTCATTCTTTTGGCATTATGGCTAGTTGCACATGCCTGTGAACTAATCTGTGGCTATATTAATATGATAAGAAATGTTCACACACTAACAACTGATAAAAGTTGTTCAGCTATGGAAATTTGACAATAAATGCAGCTGTTTAAAGGCAGCAGAAATAAAGTTGGAAAGAGAGAAATCGATATATGGCCTAAATAGAAATAGGTAACCTTAGAGAATAATGTATAAGTTAAGAACACAGCTTTAGATTCAGTATTTCCATATAACTCTATTTATTCCTGTTTTATATCTACTTTGCCTAAATGGCAAAATACCATTCAGCCACTTAAAGAAGCGATAGTAAGGCCCTTCCTTAAGAAGCCTTCTCTGGACCCAGCTATTCTTAAGAACTATCGTCCTGTCTCCAACCTTCCTTTTCTGGGAAAGGTTGTTGAGAAGATGGTGGCGTTTCAACTCCGACGGATCAGCATACCTGCGAGACCGCCTACTGCCACACTCCTCCCAACGGCCGGTAAGATCCCACAGGGTGGGCCTCCTTAAGATGCCATCAGCCAGACAATGTCGGCTGGTGGCTCCCCGGAGGAGAGCTTTCTCTGTGGCTGCCCCGACCTTTTGGAATGAACTACCTCCAGAAATCAGTACCTCACCCACTCTCATGGCCTATTCCGGCAGACCTGTGGCTGTTGACCTCATTGTTGAGGTCCAGCCCCAACTGAAATGAATGTATCTGTGTTGTTTTTTAACTTGTCTATTTTATTTTTATTTTCTTTTGTTTCTTTTCTTTCCCCTCTCTGTAACCACCCGGAGTCCTCCAGGATTGGGCGGCCTATAAATAAAATTAAACTTGAAACTTGAAACCATTGTGCCATATTTCAGTCATTTTTCATCAAATCTAGAAAAATATGATACTGTTCACTGAAAACCAGTTCATGGTGGTTTAACTAAGTAGTAAAAGTAGCTGGAAGTGAAACAATTTGGGTCTATATTTTAATATCACACCATATACCTCAACATGTCAAACATGAAAAATAATGAAGATAGTCTTTTCATGAGTTTTTTTTAAAATTAGCACATGCAGATTTGTAAGAGTTATCTTGTGGAAAGAGAGCATGGTCCTTTAAATTTGTAAGGCAAAAACTTTCCCTTTAAGTGGTCAACAAAAGTTATGGGGGTGGGGAAAGGCTCTGTTCTCTCAACAGCTTTTGATCATTAGAACTAGCCACAGTATTGCTAGCTTGGTAAAAATTGTCTTCTAGTGGTGTCTAATAATGTCAAGGGTACATTTTTTTTCTTTCAGTTGTCTTTCTTATTGTTTATGGTTATATTATACATTTGTCAGGGTAGAAATGTTTTGTTTTGATAACTTTAAAATAATGACAGCTACCAAACAACAATTTATCTTGCTACTTGTTCTTTTAATATTGGCAAAAAGATAAATTATCAGATTTAATTATTGCATCAAGATTTATTCATATTCAATAACCAAGCATAATCTAATATGTCATAACATATGATTATGAAACTGTCTTGTTCTTAAAATTATAAATGTGCTACATTCCCTTATGACTCTGATGTAAGTCTTCTCTAAATCTAGACCTCCATGAAAACAATATTTTATGATTCTCAGTTATTAAAAGGATTTTCTACTTAAACACATTTGCCTTCACAACTATCTAAATATCTAAATCATACCATAATAATTATTTATAGCACAAACGTCCCCTCAAGATTGTTCTTCAATAGAAATCGCTGGAGAACTGAAGGACTACGAGCCAGTAAATTTTCAGCCCAATAATAATGTTACTTCTTTATTATGGTCACTGATTAGCATTACGCAAACTAAAAAAAGAAATAAACAGATACTGTGCTTTAAGTAAAATGCCAACACAAAATTGTAACTACATCATTGAGGCAATCAATAGTATGAGTCATTTCAGACAGACTGATATGATAATCTAGGTAGCTACTTGTTTTCCAGCATAATGTACAGATTCAGATTAGAATTCAGTAAGTCTGTTAGTTAAGATTTTGGGATCTTGTCAATGGTGGGATTCAAATAATGTAAACAACCAGTTCTCTGCCCTAATGATTTTCCAACAACCAGTTCACCAAACTCCTCAGTAAGTTAACAACCAGTTTTCTCAAAGTGGCTGAATCCCACAACTGGAGATTGAAGAGAAGACACAGATCTTGAAAAGAACAAAGGCAATGCCAACCTCACCTACAATATGATACAATTTGTGATATACATTTAAAATAATAACTGTATTTCTTGCAAAATATCATTTTTTAAAATAAAAAAATGTACCATTTTCAGATCATTTAAATTCTGCTAAAAAGAAGCTCCAGATTTTTCCTTGAGAGTGGCCTCATTCTCCAATTAAACACCACTCTCTGGCATGGTGCCTTGCCATGTGGCATTTGTTTCACACACTAGACAATACATGAGTTGACTCTCAGTATATAATGTTGTTGTTCTTTGTTACAAAATACCAGTGTCTCAGTTTCCAGCATTACAAGCATGTATTAAAAAAATGTGCCAGGGCATACTTTCTCATACGTAAATGGAACAAATTGCAATAATTAGCAATGTGCCAGAAAACAGTTGTGTTTTGGATGAGGAATTACACAAGAATTAGCCAAAATATTTTTTTTATCATTTAATGAAATTCAAAGACGGTTGGAAAGAAATTCACTTAAGATGAAACTAAGAACTAAATTGATTCCTCTAAACCAGGGGTGTCAAGCTGAAGACCAACAGGCCGGATCTGGCCCATGGGGTGCTTAGATCCAAGGTGGCGCAGTGGTTAAATGCAGCACTGCAGGCTACTGCTAGATCAGCAGTTCAGCGGTTCAAATCTCACCGGCTCAGGGTTGACTCAGCCTTCCATCCTTCCGAGGTGGGTAAAATGAGGACCCAGATTGTTGGGGGCAATATGCTGACTCTCTGTAAACTGCTTAGAGAGGCCTGAAAGGCCTATGAAGCGGTATATAAGTCTACTGCTATTGCTATTGCTATTGCTATTAGATCTGGTCTGCGATGTGGCCTGGAAACAGTGAAGGACTGGCCTATGGTGTCTCTGCCAGCAAAAATGGAGCTTGGGAGTGCTCGGGCCATCACAAGTGTTGACACGAGTGACAATGATCTGGCCATGCTCCCCCTGCCCCCCCCAGCCAAACACTACCCTAATGTGGCCCTTAATAAAATTGAGTTTTACACCCCTGCTTTAAATTATATCAGATCTATACAAAGCCTACTATTAGAATCTTGCATTGTTAGTAAGACAGTTTTCTCAGGAATTAGATCAGGGTGTCAAACATCATGACAGCATCACGTGCCATAGTGTGACTTTTTTTCTTTTGATAAATTGGACGTGGTTGGGGCCAGCATGTGAAACATGCTGCCCGCAGGTCGTGAGCTTGACACCTCTGCATTAGATGCTACAGACTACAATGACAGAGAATTATAGCTACTGGAGAAGAACATTTAACTTTTGGGAGCAGAACTGACAATGGGGCCAGACCAAAATTCAAAAGTAGTCTGTGCATGCCTAAGCCAATGTGGAAAGAGAATCAGTCAATCCTAAAGGAAATCAACCAACGGCTCTTTGGAAGGGCAGATACTAAAGCTGAAACTCATATACTCTGGATTCCAGTTAGTAATAGCAATAGCACTTAGACTTATATACTGCTTCATAGTGCTTGACAGCAGATTGACAGAATGAGCATATTGCCCCCAGTGGTGAGGAAATAAGAAAAGAGGAATAGATAGAAAAGATCCTGATGTTGGGAAAAATTTTAAGGCAAAAGGAGACAGGGACAGCAGAGTATAAGATGGTTAGATAGTGTCATCAATGCAATGAACATGAATTTGGGCAAACTCTGGGAGACAGTGGAGGTCAGGGGAGGCTAGTGTGCCATGATTCATGGAGTTGTGAAGAATTGGGCATGACTTAGTGACTGAACAACGACATAATTCTTCCCACAACAATGTTTTTTTTGCAAATAACTTTTTTATAGTGTAGCTACACTGCTTTTTACAGTGGACTGTAATTTTTAAGAAACAGATTTGAACCAGAATTTTTTAGATGATTTAATTCCTACTGATCCAGTATTAAATAAGTAACTGTGACTTTTGAATATATTATTCAGTTACAGATTAATTCTTGACATCTCATTTCTTCAGTTGTTGATCATACAATCACTCATTATTGCAGAAATAGATGCAACCAATCAACTTTCTTTATTATGCAGTATTTATATTAGTTTTTAATCCATTTGCACTAAACTGTTTCCTCCCCACCAGAAATACTTTTTCTTCTTTCTCTCTCCCCCCGCCCGTCTTGTTCTTCATCTTCTCCTCCTTGAATATTTATTGTCATAGAATCTTTATCTCAAATTGGCTGCTTTCCTAGTAAAATATAAAAACTGTGCATAATAAAAATGCCAAACTCAAAAGCAATTTGTAATAAGTTTTTCAACTGCGTAGACTAATGGACTTTTTCCTACTGGTTTCCTCATGCATTTTTCATATTTGAATCTGTTGAGAAAGTACTCATGTGTCTCAGAATACATGTACTGAAGTTAATTTTAACATGTTACATTAAAAGGAAATAACCTACAGAGAATACTAAAGTATTAATACAAACTAAAAGTCTTACATCATTCTGTCATTTAAATAGATTTATTGTTAACTAGCTTGCCATATGGTATCAATTTCCTTCATCCCCTATGATGCAATTGAGATTTTTTGGGGGGAAAGTATAAAAAGTGGTAAGTAAAAAAAAGTATAAAATGAATCTTAGTTTGCTAATTTCAGCAGATACCATGGGAATTCATGAGCAATTTAAAAACAGTGCAGATGTTTCTTTTGTTGGTCTGCCTTTTTTGGACAGCAAGAGAAACACAGCTAGATCTGGAAATGACAAACGCACAGCTTTCTCTGATAATTTCTTTTTAATGAAGTGAATCTGGCTTAATTGAGCAGTGTGTAGATGTGCCACTGAATTCAATAAGGCTGGATTTTTCATGTGTCTATAACATTGTAACTTGGCAACAATGTCTTCTCTGGTGGATAATCCATTGATTTTGTTTGTAAAGGCAATGAAACTTAGCAAATCTTGTTACTGAAATTTACTGGCATTCAACAAAATCAATTAATTGACTGTTTGCCGTCAAGGCAGTGTCATGGTTAAGTGACAACATAAATCTTTTTTCCAGAACAAAGCTAAATGATAACTCCCATATAAAAACAAAATAGCCAATTATATTACTTCAAAATACTGGAATTGTACAGATTCATATCATTATGATTAAGTGATCCATAACTTATAAGTAATTAAATAAGTGAAGCTTTTGGTTTTTCACTTGAAATCTAGAATTCTTAGTAGGTGTAAAAATAGCAAGAATTATCATTTTAATATTTATCACTTGCTGCACACTTCTACCCCTCTCCCCATTTTGAAGCTGGTAGCATTGTTGAGCAGATGGAGTTTTTCCATACAGCTTTAAATTATCCAATATACAGAGCAGGCTTTCTCAATATGATTTAGGGAACAGATAGAATGAGTGTGAGTTCATTTAGATGTTGAACATCATGAAGGATAAAATAGAACCTCATGGAATGCCACAACAACTTTGGCTGAGAAATCTTTAATAGCAGGTTCAATTATCTGACTACTCTTAGATATCTTAGGATTTGTTCTGCTAACCATTAAACAAGATGGAGCAACAGGATGAATTTTTTGAGACAGATTTGCATCAAAATTCTATCCTAGATATTAAAATAGTAATTTTCTTCTAGTGAATGGCTATCTAGTGACCATTTTTTAAAATACTGTTTTCCTAATATTATTTTAGTTTTAAAGTTCTTGACAAACTTCTTTCCTCTGAGTAAATTATTAAAATTAAACTTTCACAGGAATCTTGTGCTACTTTTAATATTAATATATTTAACATACTGTATATGAGTTTGATTCAGGTCCTTCTTGGCTTCTTTTGTAGGACTGGAGCATAAAGAAAGAGATGGTAGAACTGGGAGATGAACATTGTTTCACTTTGGAAAGGGACAATACTGGAAGTCTTGAAGAAGGCTATGGTGCACCTTTGCTTAAGGGAACTCAAAAGGACCCTATATGAAGTGGATTAACTAGATTCCTGTCAGTCCCATTGCAATTCTGATAAGGGATAGAGAAGCCATTCATCACTCTAGTGGATAATCTTTGTAGGAACTTTGATGTAGTATGGCAGTCTTCTTAGACCTCTCATTGGCATTTTATTCCACCGACAATAGTATTATGGAGTGCTACACACTGATATGGAAAGAAACTTCAGTGGTTCCTCTGATATCTCAAGACATAATTCTAATCTATGATGATAAAGAAGGTCATGATTGTGACTATTTTTATAATATTTGATACTTCCCTGCTCTTGCTATTGAATATACTCATAGCAATGTTTGGTGTAACATCATCAATATGCTGATATTTGGCTCTATATTATGACAAGGGATGTTGTCAAAATCTGCTCCTGGTGTGTAGAGGCAGTTGAAGTATGAATGGGATAAAATAGGACAAAGTTGATTTCAACATGACAGAATTGCTGCCCTTGAGATAATATTACTATGACGAGGTTTTGTCTTAGATTCACTGTTGGAAGGGCTGATAGTAGCACTTATATATCATTTCACAGTGCTTTTACAGTCCTCTCAAAGCAGTTTACAGAGTCATCATATTGTTTCCAACAATCTGGGTCCTCATTTTACTTACCTCAGAAGGATGAAAGAATGAATCAACCTTGAGCCTGGTGAGATTTGATCTGTTAAATTGCAGGCAGCTGGCAGGCAGCAGAAGTAGCCTGCAGTATTGCATTCTGACCACTGGGCCACCGCAGCTCAGGTTGATGACTAAGTTCCAGCCTTTTTTGGAGCAAAATGATCTGGCTACAGTTACTCATGAGTTTGACTTCTGCCTCTGAAATCAACCTGGAAATAGCACTTGGTCCAAATGTAGTGACCTTCACTTTTATTCACAAATAATTCATGTTTCATTCAGTGTTCTTAAGGGTATTTGTCATGAAATTACATCGTAGGTAGAGATACCCATTGTCAAGAAAACTTAAAAGGAGAAAAATATACAAAAGCATTTAATGCTGTTTGCATAGTTCAGTTGTCATCAAAAAGAAGAAGTATATTGATTATGGAAAGCAAAAACACATAAACATAGAATGTGTGAACATCCATTTTCTGAGAAAACTCTTAAGAACACACAAAATATTTATCTTTCTTTTTTGTTTATGAAAAAGAAGCTTATATACTACTTCAAAATTACTTTTGTTTTCTTTTCTCTGTCCCTAATTATATATAATGGTACATTCCAGAATTGTTATTTCAGCATATCATTTCATTCTCTTTAATGCAGACTTAAACAATGTCATTTTTTTGTATTTTAAGGTTTTGCATGACCCATAACGAGGTAAAGACCTGGTATATGTTTGTAGAAACTCAGCAAAGTAAAAACTGAAAAATAAAATAAAAATAAAAACCCACAACCAAAGCCATATGTGGTATGGCCTCACTCTAACTTCTACATCAAAAGATATTTTATATGTTCCAAAAACTAAAAAGGGGAACTAAGATCTCTTGACTCTAGGGATTAACCAATATTGAATTTCCTTAGAATATTTATCAGTGCATATAGTAGTCCTATTGTTATTTTAAATGACAGCATATATTCGTAAAGTTGATGTTGTGCTTAAACAAGAGAATGCATTGCAAAGTGCTGAATTGAGGAATGCATTTTAAAAAAAAATCCAGATCTTCAGTGAGCTGAATATTATCTTTTAGTGTTTTTGGCTAACATATTAACATTTACAACTGGATTAAATTACACCTATTTCATGACAAGAATATTATTCAAAAGAATAATTTACTACCTACTACTTGGTATTAGCATGTAGGACTCCACAACCTGTAGTGTACATGACAGTATAGTTTATGGATGTTTAGGTAAGGTTACGGTAAATTACAACAATGTCTCTGGACAGTGTGATGTGTCAAATTGATAAATATCTCAACAGCTAACAATGACCAGATTTCTCTATCAGATTTTGATTTGGTCGGCAATCTGTTTATTGGCTAATAACCTATTTCTTTATTTAATGGTAACTGCCTGACATTTTAATTTGTATCTGCATTCTTTTAGTGTTTATTGGTTACACATTACTTTGAGCACCTTGGTGATAGGAAATAGAGCTAATGAGTATGATAAATAAATATATTGCAAACAAATTCAAGAAATTGCTGACTATGTAGATAAAATTGACACAAAACTGACTGTGGACACTATATAGTATTACCGTATATACTCGAGTATAGGCCGACCCGAATATAAGCCGAGGCACCTAATTTTACCACAAAAACCTGGAAAAGTTATTGACTCGAGTATAAGCCTAGGATGGGAAATGCAGCAGCTACCGGTAAATTTCAAAAATAAAAATAGATACCAATAATGTTTTTGAATATTTATTTCCTCCCCTGGAGTGGGGAGGAATTGGGGATTTCATAGTATCCTTCCCCTGGAGTGGGGAGGAATTGGGGATTTTGCAGTATCCTACCCCTGGAGTGGGGAGGGAATGTGGCTTTCATAGTATCCTTCCCCTGGAGTGGGGAGGAATTGGGGATTTTGCAGTATCCTACCCCTGTAGTGGGGAGGGAATGTGGCTTTCATAGTATCCTATCCCTGGAGTGGGGAGGATTTGGGGGATTTCATAGTATCCTTCCCCTGGAGTGGGGAGGAAATGTGGATTTCATAGTATCCTTCCCCTGGAGTGGGGAGGATTTGGGGGATTTCATAGTATCCTACCCCTGTAGTGGGGAGGGAATGTGGATTTCATAGTATCCTTCCCCTGGAGTGGGGAGGATTTGGGGGATTTCATAGTATCCTTCCCCTGGAGTGGGGAGGATTTGGGGGATTTCATAGTATCCTACCCCTGTAGTGGGGAGGGAATGTGGATTTCATAGTATCCTACCCCTGGAGTGGGGAGGATTTGGGGGATTTCATAGTATCCTTCCCCTGGAGTGGGGAGGAAATGTAGATTTCATAGTATCCTTCCCCTGGAGTGGGGAGGATTTGGGGGATTTCATAGTATCCTTCCCCTGGAGTGGGGAGGATTTGGGGGATTTCATAGTATACTAAGTCAGAAATAACATTGCTGCGTAGCCAGGAGTGTGTCTCAGTCACTTAAACCTCATACATAAATCATTGTACGAGGCGCTCGACGGCGCCTCTTACCTGCCGCGGGTCCCACCAGGACCGGCCAGAGGCACAGCAAGCTCCGGAACTAGAGCGGGAGCCTCCGCCGCATGGCTCAGCTCCACCAGGGACGCATCCGGCAAGGGGAAAGCGGGGTCCCCTCTCGCGCAGCGGGTGGAGGGCGCGGGGTGGCGGCAGGGCTGGGCTGCCTCCGGGTCCTGCCTCCCGGAGCCCTGGGGCGGCCGCGGGAGTCCGTGGGCGGCGGGGCTCGCTCGGCTTCCAGCAGGGAGGAGAAGGGGGGCTTCCCGGAGCCGCGCGCTCAGCAAGCTCGCCGCTCAACTCAGCGCCAGCGCACCTTCATCTCCGAGCGCCCAGCGGAAGGGCCAAGCCGCTCGCCTCGGAGCCGCTGGAGCTGGGACGCCGCCTCCGCCGCGGAATTTGCTCCAACTCAGCCGCTCCGGCCCATTGTCAGCTGGCTGGTCCCTGCCTTCCCTCCCCTCCTCTCTCTAGCTTAAAGAGACACCGACTTGCCTCGGCTGGAGGCCGGGCACGGGGAGGAGTTGGCGCCAGCCCGGAGAGGGGGCTGCGAGCGGGCGGGCGGGGGGACGGGAGGTAAAAGGCTGGATGGGTTTGGTTGCCAAACTGAGGCGGCTCGCTCGGGGCTCTTCCCTCTCTCCCCACGGGTGGGCAGCGGCCGGAGTTCCCACAAATGCCGCTCCCTGCATTTTTCTGGACGGGGTCTCGCAGGAAGGAATCCCCTCCTCCTCCAACAGGCAACAGCACTGCCGGATCCAGTTGTAGACTCGAGTATAAGCCGAGCCGGCTTTTTTCAGCCCAAAAAGTAGGCTGAAAAACTCGGCTTATACTCGAGTATATACGGTATACTTTCTAGTGCTGCATTTCATAAGATTGTCAACATTTTAAAAATCATACATACTATTTGGTATAACTTGTGACTGAATTGCAGCACAATTAATATTGCTCAGTTTAATATATAACCTCACTTTGGATTTATTATTCCTTGTCCTATTTTTATATAGTTCACACTGAGAAGAATTACCAAATTTTTTTTGATAACATAGCAATAGCAATAGCAGTTAGACTTATATACCGCTTCATAGGGCTTTCAGCCCTCTCTAAGCGGTTTACAGAATCAGCATATTGCCCCCAACAACAATACGGGTCCTCATTTTACCCACCTCGGAAGGATGGAAGGCTGAGTCAACCCTGAGCCGGTGAGATTTGAACAGCCGAACTGCAGTCAGCTGAAGTAGCCTGCAGTGCTGCATTTAACCACTGCGCCACCTCGGCTCATGACATGACTCTTATGAACGAATCATTGCAAACAAAACAAGACAATTCATGTGTAATGTCAGTCATTATTTTGCTTACATAGTATAATTTCAAACTATCTATTGAAATGCCATACTAATGATTCCTAATCATCTATAGTTCTACCCTCCATTTGTGTGTCTGAATATACAGTGAATATCAATAGCGATTATTTTATGCTGTAATAACATCTGTCTTTCTCTTGTTCTTTTGCTACATTTAGTTAAAAAACATAGCCTGAAAGTTCAGATCAATGTAACCAGTGATGCAGTGTGCATGAGATACATCCGTCCAACTCCAATGTCTAAACTTGAAGGCTTCGTCCTGGGATATGGAAGCAGTTTCTTCTCTAACCAGTATATTCCCCTACCATCTAATGGGAAAATGTACATGACTGAAGTTGGTAAGGCTATTTACAATTTACAGATTGGTTTTTTTTTAATGATTGCACAAATCATTGTGTAATGATTTGTTTGGTCTCGAAGATAGATGAGGCTTTGAAAGGAAAAGAACCCATATGTGTTACCAATACAGTTGTTTTTATATTCTGAAAGATGTTTGTTTGTTTGTTTGCATGTTTCCAATTACTCATGTTTTTCTAAATATCTGAATATGTAAAGGAAACAGGCTAATTGAACACTATTGCAAATGTTAAGTAAATTAAGGACACAAGCTTTTTTTCCAAGATAAAGATGGCAGTTAGTCAATAATTTCTTGATCTGCAACTTATGTTACAAGACTTAGCACTAATCACCTGAAGCAAATTTAAATTTAGGCTTAATATTAAATCAGAACTAACAGATCTGTGCTGCAAAAATCTATATAATTACTAGATAGCTCTGATAAATTCAGAAACTCTTGTTTGCTGCTTTTTGCAATACAATGTCAGTTTCTTCTTAAGGCAGATTATTGCAAGTAAGAACTTTGCACTTGGTGAGTAATATTCATGAAACTTTAGAGATCCTCAAAGGAACTGCTGGCAAACATCAGGGCAAATTTTATCTCATACTACCATAAGTGTTTCCATAGTCAGCTGTGATAAACAAATGTTCAGAATGGAGAAGTAGTTGGTCTGGAAAATTTAAATGCCTTCTAGCTATTTTTGGCAAGTTTAAATCTATGTTTTCCGAGATGGATTTCTAAGGTTGGAAACCCTTGTGAATACTTAGCATTGTACTGCACGAGACTTTTTCTCCTTTTAGAGCAAATATATCCAATAGATACTTTGCAATTAAATACATTTTGGAAACCATTTATATGTTTTCCCCTATGATTAAACTAATCAAGATATACAACCAAATTAAACACTTGCCAGGGAGTTCCTCATAGTAATGAAGAAAATAAATTCACAGTCTTTATAAACTTTAGAATTGTTGATGGATATGGCGGTAGATCCATTGGTTGCAAAAAAAACCACACACACAGACACAAAAAAAACACACCAATCCTGACCAACCGGCTTATTGCCTGGGCCTGATGTCAGTTTGGTCTGGGTTCAACTAAGCACTGCCCTGGTGGGTGGGCAGTATCCTAGTGGCACCACTAGGAGGAGCAGACCTCCTTACCTTTATAAAATCTAGAATATTATACTCAATTATAATTTACAAGTGCATCAATTTGCAAGTAAACCTTTTGCAATAAAAATAGTTTTATATTAGTCAATGAAAACAACAACAAAAAAATTAACAGAACACCAAAGTTGGGACAGACCTTGGAGGTCTTCTAGCCCAAACCCATGCAAGAAACCCTATAATTATATCAGCATGCAGATTTGTAAAACAAAAATAGAATAAAAGCATTGCCCTTATAATAGAAAAATAGAACAGCAAATGTAAATATTTTGAAATGCAACATGCCTAAAACTGATGACAGAAAGAACCATGCTAATCTTCCGGGTACAATTCAGTCCAAAATGATACACAAACTACACTGAAAATTTGAGATTATTTTGGAAGAGAGATTGTAGTCTTCAAAAGTAAATCTTATTTTCACTGCATTTACTGTAAAATGTACAATAGTGGCAGATTTTACACACACCTTATATTAGCAACAACATTTTATAAAATCTGAAATATCATATACTGAAAATGTGGATGATGCTAAACAGAATATAATTCCCCATATGGTTAAAAAACTATATGCAGTGATACTCATTCATGAAAATTTCATCAAAATGACAAAATGTGCAAGGTATAATAACTTAAGCGCTACCACTCATGTAGTGTCACAAGTACAAATGAAGTGGATTGGTACCATCTTTTAAAATTCCGTAATCCCTGCAGATGCCCATTTTTGTCTAGCCATCATCTATAATTCTATATGAAGAATCATATAGGCAGCATCTCCAAAATTAAACCAAAATTGATCTCTGAAGACATAGACTGGTGTATTATAACCTATTCAATTAGAGCACAAATTCTTCCCAAAGAGTTTACAAAATATAAAATGTTTAAAATGTATTTGGATAACAAACCACTTAGGGAAAGATGGTTAGGATGCTGCTGGCATAGAAAACTAACTTAGTTTGTTTTGACAGGATTGAGCCATGGTGGTGCAGTGGTTAGAATGCAGTATTGCAGGAGTTTGATCCTGACTGGCTTAAGGCTGACTCAGCCTATCATCCTTTTGATGTCAGTAAAATGAGGACACAGGCAGTGGTGGGCTCCTACCAGTTTGGACCGGTTCTGCTGAACCAGTAGTAGTTTGGTGGCCTGGGTCATTGGAACTGGCAGTGATCCAGGCCTCCTGCCAAGCCCCCAAACTGGTTCTCCAGGTGGCGTCTATGGCGCCACCATCTTTTTTTTACTTCTGTTCATGCACAGAACAATTTTTATTGTACTGCGCATGCGTGCGCAACAAACCAGTAGTATTGACTGCTATAATCCACCCCTGGACCCAGGTTGTTGGAGGCAAGAGGCTGATTCTGTAAAATGCTTCAAGAGTGCTGTGAAGCACTATGAAGCAGTATATAAATCTAAGTGCTTTTTCTATTGCTAACTGAATTAACTTTATGAGTATATTCTCATAAAGTATATTAACAAAAATAATATCTACAATGCAATTAGGAAAGTATATACATATCTAAAAAGAACACAGTGATTCAGTGGCTAAGATGCTGAGCTTGTCGATCAGAAAGGTTGACAATTTGGTGGTTCCCCTAGCTCCGCTTAATGGAGTGAGCTCCTGTTACTTGCCCAGATTCTGCCAACCTAGCAGTTCAAAAGCACCTAAAAATGCAAGTAGAAAAATAGGGACCACTTTGATGGGACAGTAACAACATTCCTGCACTTTTGGTATTTAATCATGCTGGCCACATGACCATAGAGACATTTTCGGACAGCGCTGGCTCTTCATCTTTGAAATGGATATGAGCACTGTACCCTAGAATTGGGAATGACTAGCACATATGTATGAGGGGAACCTTTACCTTTACACACATCTACATTATTGTTATACAATAAGTTTAAATATAAATCAAGATCCCAGAATAAGGCCACATGCACAGAAGGTCCACAAATTTGCCCACTCTAATATATGGTGGTTCCTGGCCAGCATATAAGGTTATTCACTTTATATTGCACTTATTCTGCAAGATTTAGTTTAAAATATAAAATGAATCTTTTCTAGTACTTGCCCTAATTGTGTGTTCATTGTATCTGAATCTTAAAACAACATCCTGGAATTTGTTACACAACTCTCCTGAATTATTTCAATATATATTAAGAAGTTCTTCAAACAAGTGCCTGGCCTTAGAGCATCAATGGTAATTCAAGGAGAAAGGGTGATGGTTAGTCAAACAGACTGTTTATTATCATAATTGCTATATTCTCCTAGTTACTTCTTTTCAGCAGAAGACCCAAAGTTAGCAGAATATTGAATAGTACTTTTGGTCAGTGAGATACCGTCCCTATAAACGTCTTCCTTTGTGGTGTGTGTTAACTTCTGGGTAAACTTTCAATAACTGTAAGCCCATATAAATCAGTTTGAACACATTTCCACTGCTTTGTAAAATCACATGTACACACTGTATTGTTATTTGCAAAAGGAAAATAAAATTTAAAATAGTCCAGTTATGACACAATGCTCAATAACTGCATGATTTTAAAATACCCCATGCAGAGAGAATAGAGTCCAAATTAAACAATTGGGCAATAGACTGGCATCAGTCTACAAATGACACAATAGAATCAGAATTTAATAAATAAAAACACAATCAGAAAACATTGTTATTAAACAATTCTAAGGAAAAGCCCTGGGCATAAAGATGTGTCAAGAATTGTGTGGTTATAATGTACCTGAAGGGATTAAAGAAGTACGGTATTTGTGTGACCCTGACTGTTTCAAAAAGTTAAGCTAGGCCAGTCCATGTTGGCACCTATAAATTCCATGACAATACGCTACAACCTTTTTAAAAAAAATCAACCCGGAGAATGCTCTAACAAACTGCATCCATATTATGGCCAAGAAAACTTTATATCATGATGAGGATCTAGGCTGGAGTCAAGATAGTCTTTCTCGGCACAAAGAGATCAGCAAGCTATTAAAAGCAGATAGTAAACAATACATACATATATACATACATACATACATACATACATACATACATACATACATACTGTAACATACATACATACATGCATAGTTGAATATATACAATATTTCTTCAATATCAGTTATTACCTCTTAAAAGTGAGTGTGAAAAAATGAAGACATCTTACAGAATAAAATGTAATAGACTAAGGACATAGTGAAATAATTACATGATATTTCTTGCCAAGCATTAACATCACTAGAGTTCAGTGAGTTTCCACATAGTATACAGATGGAAAATAGTGATTTGTCAGTTTTGGACAAAACCCATATTGCTTTCCAAGATTGTTATGTAAAAGCAAACACTAAGAATTAAAAAAGCTATTCTTTACAAAAAGAAGAAAGTACCATGTTTGATATACTTGCAGGAGATGAAGATGGTAAGGTTTCCCCCCATGTTACATCTTTTCTATTGATCAGACCAAAATACTAAAATCAGCACTATGTTTTTCCGATTCTTACTTTATTAAAACATAGGATAAACTATTCCAATAAATCTGCAAGAATTACAAGACATGCAGGGAATTCAAGGAAACTGAGCAACAATGCAACATTACAGGCATACTTAATCTATCAAAAAATAATTCAGTATACGTCTGCCTGTCTAGAAAGAACTTTCATATAAACATACATTGTGTAAAAATATTCCCAAGACCATCAGATGAATGGCCAAATATCCATAAGCTGGAATGGTGGGAGGAAAAAGCCTGTTTTAAACTCTGGGGCATAGAATTATATACAGGTTTAGATTTCTTTCCACTACATCACAGCAAAATGCCTGTTATGTAAAATGTATACATCTTCTTGTTGGCAATAAACACAGTCTTCTTACAAATTAAGCCACTTCCAAATAAGGGTTGACGTTCTGAAGAGGTGAGATTTACCACTGATTCCTGGTGTGAGACCTAAAATGTAGTTAAATGATAAACCTTTAAGATCCTGTGCATAATGTGAAGTCTGTGATTCCCAGTGTTAATGGTTTTGATAAACTTCTTGTGTATTTCACAAAAAAATTGGAAAAATATACATTTTGGAACGACACATTTTTCTCTTTGTACATCTTTATCCTTAACAGCATATGGTGATTATGATCTGGAAAAGAATCTCTCCCTATATAAGTTGATCTACTACTGGTCTATAAACATAGAGCCGCTCTAATGTTAACAGAGGTTACTTTAGGAGGGAAAGGAAGAAATGGATGAGGTAAATAGATGTATCAGTAGTCAACCTAAATATTAGAGCCTGAGATAAGGCTCTGCCTAATCTACCCTGAGTCTTCAGAGGAAACATATCTAATTCTTAAACATATCCAATGTTTCCACAGTTTCCTTCCATACTTGCTATAGAGAGTAAGAAAAATGATGTCAGAGGAATGTAAGTTCCATTGCTAAGTAGCAAAACATATTTTCAGTACAAAATATTTAAAAGTAACTCAGACATGTGCCTAATTCACTGAACTATAAGTCAGGAAAGAAGGTGACATATCATTATAGCCAATTTCAATAAAAATAATTTCTACTTTCTCAGGAAGTTGATTGGTCTACCTGGAAGGACTTACACATGACCTGAAATTCCTGAATTCTGTGCATACAATAGGATGATTAAAATGTTTACTATCTTAAAGTTCTAACTAATTCCAAGTAATTTTTATTTCCTTAATTAAATCACCGTTCAAAATATTTCAAGTTATATTTTTGTCCAATATAACTTGAATAAGTATGGAGTTTAAGATAGACATTTTGGTTAATTTTTTTTAAAAAATATTTTAATTAAAACCCTGCCTCTTATCCAATGAGAAATTATATCTATTTACCCACACATTACTATGTAAAAAATCCTTTTCTCTCTCCAAATATTGTTTTAATCAGTTTTTATTGTGATTAAGCTGGTGACTTGAAGTTTCACTAGAAAGATTAAATGAATTTATTGCCTGTTACCATGTGTTTTTCCAGTCAATATAAAATCCATTAATGATTTGTTAGCATATGAGTAAAAACATCAGCACATTTGGTTTTGTTTCCAAAAAAATAACGATTTCTGAAGAATTTGGAAACTGTTTCCCAGTCAGTACAGTCAGCAGGGAATTTATTCCAAAAAATTGCAGTTAGTTTACAAGAATACTACCTTGTGCATGATTGCTATTACATCAAGACAATAAATGTATATTTAATATTTTCTTGTAATCCAAAATAGTTTACCTTTTTCAAAATTAATAATTACCTAATTGACTGGCTTCTCTTTATGATAATGGTGCTTAAATAACTTAATTTTGTCATCAATCTTGTTTTGTGCTTCCATATTTGGTTGGAAAAGTTTTTATACTTTCAATCGAATCAATTTTTTTCCTGATAGCAAATAAGATCTTTATGATATACATTCACATGACATTGAGCTAAACTAGAGTTGGGTAATTGCTCCAATGACAAAAATTAGCTTGGAAAGTATTAAAGTGGGGCAAATAAAAGGACAGTAATTTATTATATTTTAGGTACTTTATAGCCTACTGTGTTGTAAATGGAAATGGAAATATTATCAGTGTTGAAACTCCAAAGGAAAAAAAATTGCTTGAAAATTACTGGTTCATTCCTTATCATTTATTGAGAGGAAAGATTTCATGTTTCTAAGTAGCACTATTTATTTCATTGTTTTATTGCAACTCACAACTTCCTGATTTCTTTAATCACAGTTTCATTCTTTCTTCCTAATGGAAAATACAAGCTGTACAACTAAACTTTCAGATTCATGTGATTCTATTTAGGGAAAGAGATTCTTATAATTAAAAGGTGTGAATGAGCGATTTTAAAAACATTGTTTTACTGAAATAGGAGGTTATTAGGCAATTCAGTGATGCTATGCTTATTATAAAAATGTAAAGATAAAGGTTCCCCTATGTGTTAGTCATTCCTGACTTTAGGGGGCAGTCCTCATCTCCGTTTCAAAGCCGAAGAGCCAGCACTGTCTGAAGATCTCTCCATGGTCATGTGGCTGGCATGAGTAAATGCCGAATGTGCACAGAACAATGTTACTTTCTCACCAAGGTGGTCCTTATTTTTCTACTTGTATTTTTACATGCTTGGTTGGCAGAAGCTGGGACAAGTAACGGGAAATAACTCCGTTATTGGAATTGGAAATTGGAATTGGAAAGTTTATTTATAGGCCGCCCTTTTCCCTGGGGGGACTCAGGGCGGCTTACAACTCATGGGGAAGGGGGATACAAACAATGACACATAAGAACAATACATAATTAAAAAGAACACAACATTCATACCATTCGGGTGGGGGGTGGGTTACAATCTTTAGCCCCAGGCCTGACGGGATAGCCAGATTTTAAGGGCTGTGCGGAAGGTCTGGAGGGTGGTGAGGGTACGAATCTCCACGGGGAGATCGTTCCAAAGGGTCGGAGCTACTACCGAGAAGGCTCTCCTCCGCGTGGTTGCCAGTCGACACTGACTGGCAGATGGGATTCGGAGGAGGCCTAATCTATGTGATCTAATTGGTCACGAGGAGGTAATTGGCAGGAGGCGGTCTCTCAAGTATCCAGATCCACTACCATGAAGGGCTTTATGAATGGCAAGTAGCACCTTGAAGCGCACCTGGAGATCGACAGGTAGCCAGCGCAGCTCGCGGAGGATAGGTGTTATGTGGGTGAACCGAGGTGCACCCACAATTGCTCGCGCAGCTGCATTCTGGACTAGCTGAAGTCGCCAGATGCTCTTCAAGGGCAGCCCCATGTAGAGCACGTTGCAGTACTCCAGCCTAGAGGTCACAAGGGCACGAGTGACTGTTGTGAGGGCCTCTCGGTTCAGGTAGGGTCGCAACTGGTGCACCAGGCGAACCTGGGCAGCGCTAGAGAGTCGAACTGCCAAACTGCCAACCTTTAAGATCAACAAGCTCAGTGTCTTAGCCACTGAGCCACCGTGTCCATTATATACTTATTATAAACATCACTAAAAAATTCCACAAATACAAGACATCTTAAAGTCAAAACTTGTATGCTATTATACTCTCTGTGTATTTTGAAAATGAACTTGAACAACATAAATGTAGTGTTAATGAGGCACTAATAATATAATGGGAAAAATAATATGATATGGTTTTGATTATTCAGGTATTTCCTCTTTGTCTGATTTTTCAAACAGTTATTAACTTATATTTTCCAGATGCAGAGCCAAGATACTTGATTGCAGTGAGACCAGTTTCCAATAACAAGAAATCCTGCTCAGGTATTTCAAAACTGTTCAACAATTTTTTCTATAAAAACTCAGGAGTTAAGAGTTAAGCAAAATATAAATTTGATAAATAAAAATAACATATATTTATTATATAATAAATATATGTACAATTTCAAAACATGAACCAACCTATTTAACTTTTAACTTTTTTAAAAGAAGAAACCAATGTTAGAAAACTCAGCAATATCTTGAAGAGTTATAAGAGTTTGAAGAGTTTGTTCATAAAAACAAACCTGTGTTAGCTTCTTGCTTTTTCTTATTATGTAACCAAATACTGGAAAGAGACCAAAAGAAAAATCATTCCATTCATATATGACATGCATCCAGAAGATTGTTTGCTCTGTTGTTTCATAAATCTGAGTAATAACATTTTCTGCTATTAATTTAGAGACAAGTATGCCCATGTCTTCACTTAGGCTTAATAACAATGAGAAATAATTAATACAATTATTTGCATGTATGATAATGGGAAAAAATCAACTCTGAGAACAAACTACATAACAATTACATATTTCAGCAGAGGTTTCATGTTGCTATAAGTGCCTCCATTGCTGAGTGCTATCTTCCATGGAGCTGCCAATATGCTATTATTCTAATTCTCTATGTTTGCTATTTATGCCAAGAGTAAAAAATAAAAAAATAAAAAAACTCACTTTTGTACAAGAGGGCCATTGAAGCTGCCCTCAAAGCAACTGGAAAAGCTGAAAGAAAGGTTCTTCTTTACCTTTCTGCTGAAGGGAAGGGAGCTGGGAGAAAGGACAAGATAGGGAAAAATGAAAACTTGAAATTTCAATGATGTGAGGACAAGGAGCCACTGCCAATCTTGAATTAGCATGCTTCCTGCATATGAAGCCATAAGTAGGTCAGACAAGTTGACTGAACTGAATTGCACTTATTTATTTTGTAGGCCTCTCTAACTGAATGGTCTTTGCTGTTTAGAAAAAGCAATACAATAAATACAAAATAACTCCAGCAATAAAAACCAAATACATTCAGTAAACCCTATGCAAAAAAAAAGTTTGTCCAATTTCCTCATAATTCCCAGAGGCATGCATCGATTGACTGACTGATTGATTGATTGATTGATTTTGTCAATCATGTACAAGATAACAGGTAAAAAAACCATGGATATGAACAAAGGAAATGAGTGCAAATAACTGAGAACAGAAGGACAGGGACAGTAGCACGCTGGTTCACTTATGTAAACCCCCTTTACCGATCTCTTAGGAATGGGGTGAGGTCCACGATAGACAGTTTAAGGTTGAAACTGTGGGGGTTTGAGAATGTAACAATGGAGTTAGGTAGAGCATTCCAGTCGTTGACCACTCTGTTGCTGAAGTCGAATTTTCTGCAATCGAGTTTGGAGTGATTTACCTTGAGTTTGTATCTATTGTTTGCCCATGTATTAATAATGTCAAAATTTTAAAGGCCAGTTGAAAATTGGCAAAGGGGGAGTCATGTGGATCACCAAGAAGATATTGTTCCAAAAGGCAAAGAAAGCTTGTCATCCATATCTCACTAAAGCTAGCCTTCTCAGAAAACAGACAATGGGCAGATACTGTGGGAAAGAGACAGTCCTCCAGCTAGCTATTTGCTATGACATTAGAGCTTACAGGTAACTCAAATTTCACCTAGAATTCAACTGGTAACCAGTGCACTCATGCTGTAGAGATGTTACAATGACCTAGCAAGGCTTGCCAATTATTGATTCTATCATATGCTGAAGGGTACCCTCTGCAAAGTTCATTGCAATAGTTTAACCATCACTGCTTGGAAAACATAGGAATGAGCACAACTGGCAAACAAGCTGTGCAGAAGGTTTTCTGACTACAGCTGCTACCCACTTCTCAATCAGAAGCTAAAAGTCCAGAAATATCCCTAAATTACATCCATTTATTTGATATATAAAAATACAGTATTTAAGCAAATGACACAGCATTTGTTGTCTCATAAAATAAAATAATAAGGAAGAAAATGGATAACATATATTATATATGAAATTTGAACCACTCTTTATGAATGCTCAATCTCTGTTTTGTTAAACAAGCTTTAGAAAAAGAAAAAAAGTAGAGAATTCTGACCTGAAAATGAAGGATGTGTACCAGAGAAGAATAGAGGGGATCATAAAGATTCCAAAATAATATTCTGCTTAATAAATCTAGTCAGGCAAATTAAAAACAAACAAACAAATACAACAAAAGCTGACTTGGTGGGGGAAAAAAGAGAGATTCTTCTGATCTCTATGAAGAGTAGGGCTTCGGTATTAAGCTAAAACATTTAGCTTAGATGCTTTGTAAATTGTGTTAGCTAAAACAAAGCACTGCTCTACAAACTGTTAAAGCAACTACATCTTTTCCAAGATTCACTAATTGCTTTGCAAGCTCTTCCTAGTTGTCTAAGTATGTCTGTACAGATATTTCTTCTTGGGGAATAAAGTAAGAAGTTCCCTTTCAGTTTTACTGATGCTAATATGTGGCCAGCATTGCCAGGTATTGGCCTCTTTCCATGAGCAACTCACTTGACTCTAATTAATGAATAATATTTATTTAGTAGACACAAAAAAACGGCACAAGCATTTCACTTTTTTTTTAAATTTGTCTGAGTTTTGCATAACAAAATAGAAGCTGTAAGCCAATATGTCTGGGAAATGCTTCACGGAAATAAAACCACTACATATCTTTAAACAACAACAACAAAAACCAAGTATGCCTTTTAGCACTTCTTACAACTCAACCCAAAATCTTATGAGATATATACATATTCTACTCAAAACCCAAGGAGCAGAAATTGCATTTTGTTGTTGTTAAAAGACAGACAAATATATTGTTTAGAGTGCTCTCATAAAAGTAAGCAGGAATCAAGGAATCAAGAAAGGGACATTTGGAGATGCAAAATTTGGCATAGATGTATGCACACACATACGCAAACAAACACATATTTAAAGGTACGAAGGAAGAATGAATTAGAAATTAAAGCGGGGAAATCTGATACACAGAAATAAATGTTAAAGTTCAATTGAATGTGCAATTCGCTATACAGTATGTCTACAACTATGTATTTTTAAGCTTCATTAGTTTCATTAATTCTCCTAAAATATAAACAATTGCAGCCCTAAACTAGTTACTAGCAGTTGAAACCCTCCATCATCAAATATATATTTGTATTTTTAAAATCACTTTTTCTCCTAACATTTGGCATTACTATACTCAGTTTTGGTACTTACATGACAGCCTAGTTCACCTAATATGGATTTTTCCCCACCTAGTTCACCTAATATGGATTGAATACCTCTGAGTACTGCCTTAATAACAAGGGTATTTGCAACAAAGTGCCAGCAAAGATACTATGGTCAAAGTCTCATTTGCTTTTATGTCCACTGTGTGTAGGACACACATGAAATGAAAAATAGGCAGAGCTTCAAATGCACCATCACTGCCACCATCTTGGGTTTATTTTTTACTATACACTCATGACACCCTTGACTCATAAAGTGGGGCTCTTTCTCAATAGAAATATATATATTGAACATATGTCTATTGATATACAAGACTCATGTTAACAGTAAACCAACCTGCATATTGCTAAACTTGTGAAAGTTCTGAGCATAGACAACTTTTTTTGCTTGTGAGAATGCCTCCACTCAAAGAATGACAGAATCCCACCACACTTTCCCTCAGGAATAGAATCATGTAAATAATGTGCTCTCTTGTGACTGTAGTACTTGCTATCAAAGAGATATTATAGGTGAAATGAACCTTTCCTTTTGATGAATTTGTACTGACAATCTAAGTGGCCTTTAAAAAAAATAGAACTGTGTTCAACTTATTCATGAATAACTTTGATCAAGAATAAAGACTGGGCATGTGAATTGGATAGCTGCAACATTCAAGTTCCAATTTATATTCCTCAAGTTTTAGTGGCTGGTTACATTGAGCAGTCATTTCCTATAGAAAGTCATGTTATAACAGGAATGAAGGATCTTCCATGAGAACAGTTTAATTGTTGGCAATGGGGAGTAGTATATACACAAAAGTTTCTGCCATAAACAATTGTGTATGACCTATGAATGATTGTAGATAGAAAGTGATTTGGCAGATGAAGCATTACATTACTTCTCACGTGTTGGAATATAGATGTGAAATTATTGCCCAAAGCGTTCTGTAGGGAAAGAATTATGAGTAATTGAATATGCAGAGTAAACAATGTTATCTGGTTTTGATTATCATCAGGTTCTATAATAGGAATTTTGACAATAAATATCTGCCCTTGACTGTATCATTTTGAAATATAAGAGATGTAATCTTACTAGTTTTAAATTAAATGATTCTTAATTGAAAATAATTCATCCATTATGATTTGGACCGTTCTCATCAATATCTGATTTTAGAAATGATGAAAAAAGGTATGTTGGTTACTATTTGTTCATAGTATACAGACCATATAAATTTTATATGATAAATTTAAAAGCCTTTTAATAAACAGTATATCTATCTATCTATCTATCTATCTATCTATCTATCTATCTATCTATCTATCTATATATCTATCTATCATCTATCTATCTATCTATCTAAAAAACAATATGCAATTTTATATTTCTTATATTAAAAGCCTTTTAATAAACAGTATATCTATCTATCTATCTATCTATCTATCTATCTATCTATCTATCTATCTAAAAAACAATATGCAATTTTATATTTCTTATATAGGTAAAACAAAGACACAGAAACCCCTTCAGCTTGTAATAGGCACTTTAACTCCAACATCTGTTTTTCTATCGTGGGGGATATTAGTCAATCCAAAGCATGATTGGACCACAATGAATAACTGTCCAAATGACAGGTAATGGAATGGACTGGTACTATAATGTTTTTCCACAATACACCTGTTTATATGCAAAAATGTGTTATATTCATGAAATTACTGTTTGGATAGATCTGTACTATAATAATTAAGCTCTTGCTTTGTTTCTTTTAGTGAAGGTAAAAGTGTCTTTACTCTGAGCAACTTTGCCACGTATTAAATATATTTAAAAGATAGTGTGTTATAACGGTTAAGATTTCAGACTACGCAGGACCAGCTTTGTGTCCATCCTCAACCACAAAAACTCACTAGATAACTTTGGACAGTCACATCCTCTCAGCCTAACCTATCAAGGGAATAAATAGAACAATAATTGTTAAGTTCTGGGCGATGAACGGAGGCAAGGCCAGAGTGATTTCTAACCCATCTTTATTCAATACTGCCTGTGAAGCAACTGAAACCCCCTGGCTGACAGAACTCCTTTTATAGGAAACTGATCAGCCAAACAACTAATTAGAAGAGAGAAATTTCCCGCTCCAACAGAGGAGCAGAATGAGAGCTTCAATTGACAACTATACACTATATACAATACATAACACTAAGAGACTCATATAAATCACTGTGACCATACACTTTTTATATAATGAAACAACTAAGTGAAACTATTTACTATTATCCTTTTCTGAACTACATTTATTCTGTTTTACCTAGACCTCATATAGCCACAATATCATTTAGTTCTGTAATCTCTCGTGCCCTATACAATTACAAATGATATCATTCAGCTATCTTTGATGGGGTAAATTGAATAAACTTGTAAACAGATTCATATCTTCACTACTGCTAAATGAATGAAGAATAAGGTCAATAGACGTCAAATAAGTAAGAAAAATAACAATGATAATAAAGGATTGTAAGTGAAGTAAAACAAATTACAAATAGTAAGACAAAAGTAAATAGTTGGGGGAAATTTTTTTAGAGAATATAATCAGTTCTAAGTAGTATGCTATACATTTTTTTTAAATGAAAGAATAATGTAACAGCACTGTAATTTGAGAGTCAGTCACATAACAAACCCACAACTGACAATAATTCAGCCAGGAATGTATCATGTGGCCTCTATCTAAGTTGCTAATGCTGTTGTTTGTATGCTGATGTAGATAAAGTGCTATTTCAACATATTTGTTCACATAGTTTCTATGATGCTTTGAAGCTGATTTTTTATTATGTTGGGATTAAATAAAAATGGCTAGATTAAATGGGAATTGTCATAATTCATGAGGAAATGTTATATACATATTAATATGTTTATGCCACAAGCAAGTTCCTAAAATTATGTTCGCAAAAAAGAGATTTTGTTATTAAATATATGATGATTACACATTACACAGAGAAATAGCACTGGCAGATGAGAAAAGTAGATTATGTTTTAATGGAAAGTTTAAAAGCTTCTGTATTTGCAGAGATATTTACAATAAAATGAAAGAAATTTTGTTATTTCTATAGAGCAATTCTCTTTTTACATAAATTTGTAAAATTTGTTTAAATTAAAGTTATAAAGAACGGCCTTCTTTTCTCATCTGCAGTTATTAATTTATTATTTCTTCAGAGTATTTTTCTTATATCATTTGTCCATACAAGCACAGCATTGCTTCTTTGTAGCTGTCCCATTTTCTTTTTTGCTGTTGTTGGAAATCATATTCTATTGAGCAAAATAAAACAATTCATTCCATTACATTTTATTCACTCATTTATAACATTATTTTTTCTGGCCCTTGAATATTTGTGAAATGTCCAATGTGGCCCTCAAACTGAAAGATTTGGAGACCTATGCCATAGAGCATAATGTAGGTCAGTTAATATAGCCTGGTCGCTAAGAAAACTGTATGGGGGAGCACTGATCAGATTTGCCTGAGTCTGGATAGTTGGATTGAACTGATTCAAGGCATTTAACTCAATTTAGATAATGAGATTACTCTAATATCTCAAACCTCACCATCTCAGGTTCCTTTTCCCACAATTCCCTCAATTCAAGAATGTTTGAAGTAAAAAAAACCACAAAGTTTGTGACAATACACAATAAATTTATATTCTGCTTTTAGCAAAGATATACACAATGTCATTCATTTTTGTCAGATTGAAAATTTATATTTATTGTTATTGTCTAGATTTTATACAGTGCGCTACAGAGAAAAGGACAAGAAAGACAAATGGATCCTGCAGCTTTGTCCAACTACAGAAACAGTGGTGGATAATTTGAAACCCAACACTATTTATGAATTTGGGGTGAAAGACAATACAGATGATGGGATATGGAGTAAGAGTTTCATTTACAAAATGGTTATACCTGGTAAGTAATTTGTAATGGTTTCAAACTTTTACTGCTTAAAAATCCAGATTTGTTTACTTATTGACTGGATTTAAACCTGTCTGATTCCAAAAAGAATCTATGAGGCTAATGATTTTTAAAAGAACACATAATTTAAAAGAGGAACATAACCACATAACATAACCACACATGAATAACACCCAGACTAGATAAACTATCTTCATATTATCTGACTGTCCAATTGAATATGGCATAGTTAGTATGCTCTAATTCTTTAAATTAAGCTGGAAGCATGCCTTCTAGGTTGAGGTTACACCATGATTTGCATGGCCATGACCCTGCTGTTGTAAGAACGGTTTTGAAGAGCTGGTCCTTTTCCCAGTCCTTCAGCAAGATTGAATGAAATACTCTTGGATTTTTTCCCCTTTCCCATTCCAGTCTGGTTTCAGTAACTTAAGAGTATCCATTCTGTTATATTTCCCCCCTGTCCTAGGACTATTACTGATCTTTCCTACAGTTCTTCAAGAAAACTGTTTCTAATAAAACAAATGAAAAAAGAACTAAAGTGAAATTAGTGAAGTACATAAAAGATTCATTAGTATAACTAAACCTATTGTGCCAAATATGCCCATTCCTGTTTATGTAAAATATTGTTACATTCCTTGTTTTAGGGTAATATAACATGCTATTGAAAGGACTGAGCTTGAAAATGGTTAAATGTTTAGTTTAGATGAACCCAGGCAATTGATTTTGAAAGCATAAAAGAGAAACATCTTGCTTCTTCAGTTAATAATAGCCTATTTCTAAACATGTATGAATAGTACTAGTTATAGCTTAAAAAGCTGCATAAAACCTAGGCCAAGGCTATTTGAATTTTTGGATCTTTTTTTCATTTGGCCCTATTCAAGTTACAATCTTTAGGAAGATTTCCATTTCCATTCTGCTAGTACCAGGAATATGGTCAGCAGGAAGATGAGAGTAGATCTTCTTACAATGACTAAACCTAGATTTTGAAACATATTGCTGTAGGAGTACAGAACATCCAAACAATAGTTGTAAATACAATTTTATGCCAATAGCTTTTGACATCTTATTTGATCTGCAATTGACATTAGTTGTATGAGATTATTTTTTATTTGTGTGTGTTTTGATTAAATAGTATATAAAATATACTATTTTATATGTTTATAGAATTGTCTTTAGGGGAATGCAATAAAGTAAAATATGAATATTTACTCATAAATATTATCCACTACAGAAATCAGCTGGAGTTTAATTATAGCTGAAGGAATAGAGCAATACATTCATTAAAATATCATTAACTGTGATATAAAAATGGGAATAGTATGAGATCACATTACATTTGGTATTACAAAATTAGTGCGTTTATGTATCTTTATATGACTATTGGAGGGTTTTTACATATATACATATATATTTATGTCAGGTAAAAACAAAGAAAATGGAGAACTTCAGAACAACTACAAGTTGCCTAAAATCCAAACACAGGTATGCAATGAAAATTAGTTTTATATTTATTATTGGCATATTTTCTATGCAGGAAAATTGCCTGCCCATTATGGCTGAAAGTTGGGATAAATGTTAAATGAACTTCAAATAGTTGTTAAATGACCAGTAGCTCAAGTTCTTCCTGTACAATATATCAAATATTAATCTAATTTTTTTCCTTTATAAAATTTAATAAAATATATAAATACTGCTAACCCTAACCCTAACCCTATCCTGTTCAGGGAACCTACAAATGCTACTCACTTTTCACATCAGAACTATATTCCATCCAATTATAAATCAAGGTGAAGATAAATTGGATTTAATTGTCTTGTTTGTATTTTATATTAAATCCATTTTTGAATATGTGAATTAGTCAAGAAGATTTTTAGAGCTTAAATGCTAAGATTATAATTATTTTACCTTTGATATGTACAAGATTATGATATTTTCCTTTGCTTATTTTTGTTTTTCTGAGTGCAGACTAGTATCTATTTTAATTCACAAGTAAATTACTTTTTTAACACTTATTTTAATTTTCATCATAAATAAGGTACACCATTACAATATTTTAATATGAAGACATGCAGACAGTATTAAGCTATAAGCATCTCCACTTCTGCTTGTACACTTCAACATTTACTTTTAGATTACTATGTATTTAATGCTGTTGGAGATTGTTGAAAGTACCACCTTGGAAATGTCTGACTCTTCAGTGTCCTGGTTCAGATTGAACAAACACACCAACTCTATTTACAAGTGGTTTATTGACAAATAGTATTCCAGTTAATTACAAAAACAACTACGCCACTGGCTATGCAGACACATATATGCCTTGAAAAATATAGTTTAGAATTTAGTCCCAAATCAAGACATAGGAGAGCTCAGATTCAGGGAAGTGGAGCATAGCCATGACAGAGAAGGAAATGTGATCCACAACAGTCCAGGAGTCTAATCCCAGAAAAATTAGTCAGCTGACCCACGTCAAGGAGCCACGAGTTAAGGAGCAAACAGAAAGATTGAACACAGGAACACAGATCTGAGATTGGTGAGTTGTTTCCAACATATGATTTCCAGATAAATGGAAGTTGTTTTTAAACAGGCCAAGTAGATATATGGCTCAATTATGGTCACTGGCATCTTCTCAAGGAGGCAAGATCACATCATCTTCTCAAGGAGGCAAGATCACATCATAAAAGTTAATATGAAGCTATCCAGAATCTTCTAAATGGGAAATTCTAACTGTTCCATTTATTTAGATACCTTTATGACTGCTATATGGATTTTTAAATTTTTATTTTATTTTATTTCATCAAGCATGAATTAGATAACAGATATAAGTATAGACATGATTATGAATACATTAAATACAAATACAAATAGAAGGGAATATTAGGACAGGGACAGTATGCATGGTGGTGCGCTTATGCATGCCCCTTAAAGACCTCTTAGGAATTGGGTTTTCCTTCTTTCTTTCTCTCTCTCTTTCTTTCTTTCTTTCTTTCTTCCATTTCTTTCTTTCTTCAATCTTTTTTCTTTATTTTAGAGTTTAAGAAAATTTCCTGTCATGCATCATCATCCTGTTAATATCAGAAGCTGAATCCCTTCATACTGATTGTAGTATAGTGATTTGTTTGATTTATAATATCCTAGTTAATTTTCAGATTAGTTAATTTACATGCTCCTACATCCTAGTTAATTTGTTTATTAAGAAAATGTACATGACCAGCCAATTCACTCTTGGTGACTTGGGGCAGCTTACAAAGATAAAATCTTTGTAACAGAAAAGAAAAGGACAGAAACCAATAAACCCCCATGTCATTCTAGTATGTTAGAGAATATATTAGCAATCCATCTTGAATTTAAATATAGTATATATGTATAGTCCAGCATTGCATCTCATGATGGATTTGGCATATTTAGAGTTAGAAAACTGCTCTCTGAAAATTGCATCTATGTTTAAATTTTTCTTCCCCTATACCCCAAATATTTTATATGTAAGAGCATAAGCTCTTTTTAGTTGTTATCAATAGGTGTTGCTTCTACCTGCAGAGAAAGGAGCAAGAATAAACCTGCTATTTTCATTCTCCCTTAGCTCTTATTCAGAGCACTGAGACTTTGGAATGTCCAAAGGACTTTTGGAATTTTTCTTCCTTTGTATCCTTAGGATACAAAACTGAATATCGTGAGACAAATTATAAATCCACAGTAGCATAGCAAATAAACAAAAACAATTTCAGTAGTTAGTAGACAATAAGTAAATTAACTTAACTATGCATTTAGCTAAATGAAATAGCCACATGGTATATCTAAATAATGAATCCATATTGTGATCAAATTGAAAAAAGAAAAGGCATTGCTATATAAAAATAGTTTTTTATTGTGAATAAATAGAGACTCAAATCAGGATTTCAGAATTTCCAATAACATGAAATATTGTATTAGACCAATTTTCTTTAAAAGGTATATTATAATATTACACTGGAAAAGGTAAAAAAAATATCCACACCCCCAACTAGCTTAGTATAAAAGTTAAGTTTAAAAATTAAGTGGGCAAATCTTTCGAACTTGTCAGAGCACTGAGACTTTGGAATGTCCAAAGGACTTTCGGAATTTTTCTTACTTTGTATCATTACTATGTAAAAAAACCCTTTTCTCTCTCTATTGTTTTAATCAGTTTTTATTGTGATTAAGCTTTGGTGACAACTTAATGTTTCACTAGAAAGATTATATGAATTTATGGCCTGTTACCAAGTGTTTTTCCAGAGAATATAAAATCCATTATTTGTTAGCTTATGAGTAAAAATATCAGCACATTTGGTTTTGTTTCCAAAAAAACTAATAATTTCTGAAGAATTTGAAAACTGCTTCTCAGTCTGTACAGTCAGCAGGGAATTTAGTCCAAAAAATTGCAGTTAGTTTTAAAAGAATACTATCTTTGTAAGTGCATGATTGCTATTACATCAAGGCTGTAGTGGGTTGCAATTAATTTTACTACCAGTTTGCTCGTGTGCACACACACTCACACATCTGGGCAGGTGAGTGGAGCCTACCACCACCACACTACCAGTTTGCCCAATCTGGGACAAACTGGCAGCAACCCATTTCTGCAATAAGTGTATATTTAACATTTTCTTGTAATTCAAAATAGTTCACCTTTTTCAAAATAAATAATTATCTGATTGACTGGATTCTTTTTATGGAAATGGTGCTTACATAACTTAATTTTGTCATAAACCTTATTTTTTGCTTTCATATTTGGTAGGAAAAGTTGTTCCCAATCCTAGCTCATCACCTTCTATACTATATTTATACTATAATACTATTACTATAATAATATTATAGTAGTTTTATGCAGTATCAATATGATACATATTTTGGTTAAAAGCACATCAATTTCACATTTGACAGTGAGAAATTATATCTATTTACGCACACATTACTATGTAAAAAACCCTTTTCTTTTCTTCAAATTGAATGGACTGCATCTGGTTCTGGTCCTGATAGTTTCTTTGTTGTCTATTTTGTCAATAGGTAGATCTATTGTTACCTTCACTTAATGATCTAATTTATACATAATGTTATATCAAACATTTTTTGTTTGGAGCTTAGCATAATATGACCACTCATTTCAGCATTATATAATAGGTTTTTTTGAATATATTTTTATTATTTTTACATTTAAAACAATGCAGTACTGTGAAGTTGAAGTGACCAAACATTCACATTATATACAGCTAGTCTCAACCATTAACAATTGGCTTACTTAATACATTGTCTATCCTTCTGTCCAGTCACAATATATACAGTTTGTCACCTTGTCTTATACCAATCATAAAATTTGTTCCAGACTTCAAAATATTCTGATTCCCCTTTATTTTTAAGTTCAAGAGTGAGCCTATCTGCTTCCGCACAGGCCAACACTTTTCTGATTATATCTATTTTATATCTATCTATTGTATTTTCTTTTTTCCAATATTGTGCATAAGTTATGTGTGCTGCAGTTAGATCATGTATAATTAGATAAAGTATATCTTTCTTAAACCCCTCCGGTATTATACCTAGGAGAAAAATTTCTAGTTTAAACAAGATTTGGTCTTCCACCATTTGTTCTAACCATGATTGAATCTTTTTCCAATATTTTTTTGCCTCATTGCACGTCCACCACATATGATAAAAAGTGCTTGGTGATATAATAGTTTATTTTTGTTAGCAAATGATCTTTTGAAATTGCATTTTCCTTATACATTCTGGCTTGGTTAATATATTCCCTTGTCTGAATCCAGAATCTTGCTTGTTCCCAGCCTATTACTTACTTATTTCAGTATTCTATTAATGTTTGCAGATCACGTGGGGGGAAAATACAGGTACTCCTCGATTTACAAATGGTCACTTAGCAACCATTTGAAGTTTGAAGTTACAACAGATCCCCACCTTTCCACAAAGCTAGTTATAACTTGATTTAAAGTTACAATTGCTAAGCAGTCCCATGGTCTGCTTGTGACCACAGACACATTGCAGTGCAATCCCTCACCAATTTCTCCCTCACATCCTGTCCCATTGGATCCCTAAGGGCACTTTGCCTCCTTTGCCATCCCACTTGATTCCACATACTCCTCCCCACCTCAGTTACCAATTGCTCAATTAACTTCTTTGTACCTCAGGTAGGAAGGAGAACAGACCACTCCAATGGCCACATGGCACAATCCCACAAATGGCCATCTTGCTGCCTCAACCCAGTGACCAATGTAACCTAGCGCTTTGTAGTTGCTCTCAGAAAAAGACAGCTGCTTGTGGGATTTTGCCTTGTGGTCCAGTGGTGGGCTTCAAAAACTTTACTACTGGTTCTGTGGGCATGGCAGGGAAAGATACTGTAAAATCTCCATTCCCTCCCCACTCGAGGGTAAAGATACTGCAAAATCCTCATTACCTCCTGATCAGCTGAGCCTCGGAAAGCAGAGAATAGATGGGGGAGGGGCCAGTCAGAGAGGGTATTTACTGGTTCTGCAAACTATTCAAAATTTCTGCTACCGGTTCTCCAGAACTGGTCAGAACCTGCTGAATACCACCTCTGATGTGGTCCAGCAAAGGAGCATCCTGTCCTCCTTTACTACACCAACTCCTGAGCTCTGTAGATCTTCAGAAGATAAATGACTGGTTTTGAAGGGAGTAGCTGGAGACCCAAGTGGTTGTGGGAACCCAAGGATGGGAAGCAAAGTGTGGGGTTATCCACAGGATGAAAGGGAACTTGGGAGGCTTGAGGCAGGTGAGCTGGTACTGCACTAGGCCTCTCAGGTTTCTGTGGCACTCTATGCTCCATTTAACAATTTGCTCATTCATTTGATTATTAGAGAGAGCAGGGGTGGGGGGGGAGTATTGTAAAAGGGAAGCAGTTCACCTGTACTCACACAGTTTGATCAAGCCATTATTATTTTACTTAAATGTAAGATTAATTCAGGTTTGTAGCTGACTTGTTCAATAAATAGCTAAAATGACCTTGCCTTATTATATGCAAATGATATATATTATAATAATTTTATGACTACTTATTAATAGGATTGCAATGAGAATGTTGACTTTTTTTAAAAAACCTGGAATTAATTAATTTTATTTTCCATTGCATTTTTCTCAAAATATATTGCTTGTTCCTGACATATCATGAAAAAAATGAATTTTAAAGGCTGTATACTTACTTTTGATTGATTTTCATTTTGAGTATAAAATATCATGGCATAAGCAATTATGTTAGTCATTAAGGATCTATAGGATTTTTTGATCATACAATATCAGTTTAATGCATGCCAAAGCATTAAAATTGGGATGTTGAGGGAATGGATCCAAAAAAATCATTCATTCATTAGACTAAAACATGAGGTGATGTTTAACTATGAAGTTCACATTGAAAGTTTTGTTTCTGGGGCCTCTTTAAAGAGTGGTAACAAATTCCAAAAAGCACACATGTGAGAGCTCCATCCAAAATATAATTTAGCCATTCAAGAACAGAAAGCAATTTTTCTCAACCTTGGCAATGTTATGATGTGTGGATTTCAATTCCTAGAATTCCCCAGACAACACTGCTCTGGATTATCAGCATTGGACAAAAACAAATGAAAACTATTTTTTCTGTTATAGGATTGTGAGTGGAATATATGTGGTATTTCTTTTCAAATGAACATTCTGACCAAGGCCTCTAAGAATCTTTAAAAGTTTGGAAACAGTTTTAGTGCTTAGATACAATATCCTTCAATATCCACCATTTTAATTCTCTGGTACCTTCAGCAGCTGGACTGGATATTCATGACATGTTTAAAATACTTCATAAAACATTTACTATGAAATAAACAAAATATTTTAATTCAACTGTGATCTGATGCATTTGCTGTGCATGTGAAAGTTATAGGCACTATTGAGAAAAAATAAATTTTAGAAGGAATGAACAATATTTGTGTCTTTAAGTGTATATACAGGTATTTCATGTATCCATTTTTTTACTTTTCTTTTCTTCAGTTTATACCAGATTCAAAAGCTTTTATTCCAGTTAAAGTAATCAAACAAGGTAATGTGGGATTTTGTGTACTTGTATTTATAGAATAGAAAGACTGTACATGGAAAAAAAATGAGTGTTGCCTATATGCAATTGGAGCAAAAATACATCTGCTTAACTTAAGTATGCTGGAAATATTCTAAAATACCTCTTTCAGCAAATTCAGTTGTTTCAGACAATTCCCCTTAGAGTGAGAGAAATCTTGCATTAGTCAAGTCATATAGCAGAGCTTGTCATCCTTGCAGAAAATTAAACAAAATCTGGATTGAGTTTACTTTCCCTACCCCCCACCCCCACCCCAAAACACACACAATGGTTTGGCAACAAAGCAGGAATTCCTCCTTATGTAGCCTTAAGGGCAGGAATGAATCAAGGAAGGTTATGCAGAATAACTATCAAAAGCTTTTTGCAAATAAAACTGTACTGATATCAATATATTTACTTTGATTATTCACAAGGTGCTGTGCTCTTTATAAAGTAGGGTATTAAAACATTCTAGTATCATCTTTTAAGTGCTATAGTTTGGTATGTTTCTTTCGCAAACCAAAAAACCTCCCCACTGTTTTCCACTTAATAAATTTGTATACAGCTTTTGAAAGGCCTGAAAGGTAGCAAATGGTGAGACCTATTTTAATTTTGCTTGTGTTCATTATATCAGGAATTCAGAGATCTGATGTTAATTGATAATTAGTCCACCACCAAGTTATTAGTTCCCCTTTCATATATGTATTTCTCAAACATAGCGTTTTTCCTTCAATTTTAGAAATTCCATTTGCAACATAATCTAACAGGTACATGTTCTGTTATCTCCAAGCACTTTAAACATACTATGAACCTGGTTTACTCTTGTATCTGCCAAAGCTCTTTCATTAAAATCATCACCTTGATTTTTTAGTGTCCTATCTGGAGTTTCCGAAGTTTCTTTGAGATCCCCATTTTCATTATATAATGTTACATAATACTGAATATTGTATTTCATAATTTTATAAATAAAAATATGTATAATTTAATAAAAACATATCTTATAAGTACCATTCAAAATCTTTCATATCAACCATAATGTGTCAGGTTTATTACATCAAAACAAGTATATAGATTTCTAACAGTTTCATTCCTATTATGTTCACAGTTCTTCAAAATATTACACATCGGACACAGTCTGAAATTCTAAAGAAGTCTCCTTTATCAGGACCAATAATAGGTGATTAAGATAAGTCATTATTTTTTATAAACATTCTGTGGCTTACTTTCACAACTTATTTCTGGGAGGGTCTCAGTCTAAGTGGATATAATAGCTAAATCAATTCTTATTAGTTTGTACTGAATTTATAGTACAAGCAAATGGATCTGTATGAAAAAGAAATTCAAAGTACATAGTTAAGTTTTCAGTCATTGGTAGTGCCAACTTTGTTGGTAACAGTAATGCTTTATTTTGTTAGCATTATCACAACTTGAATTATATCAAATTTTTATTTTGGGATTCTACTATATCCAGAAAGTAAGTAAAGGGATTTTAAAAAGTTGATGTATTGTAATTACATAACATGTCTCTGGGATGGTAATGGATGCCTCTTATTGGCAGTTATTGAAAAATAACATAATTTTCTATACTTATAAGATGAAACTATAATCCTTTTCCTACCTCTACTTTGCCAGTTGACTGTTTCTACTACTGATACTAATCTCTACATGATTGGAATCTTAGTAACCCTTCTAAATTATTAACTGTTTCATTTATCTGTCCTCTTATTGTAGTGCACCTTATTGTTCCTGATTTCAATGCAACAAAACAGAAACCGGCATCTTCGCCAAGGTTGGATATATTTGAAAAACCAAAACAAAGTGTAGGTAAGTAGAAAACCTTGGGTGAATAGAATTTTTCTCGCATTCACATAGAAGTGCCATATGTTTAACCAATGTTGCGAAATGGCAGACAAGCTACCAAAATGCCACATTACTTTCATGGTATGCTAACATCATGTATGAGAATGTACAGAAATTTTTGATATGGTTTTATGTGACAGTTTATTTGGCCTACAATGCTTCTTTCAAATAACTATGATTTTGTTTAGATATATTATTTATTTGATGTTTAGTTTATTTACTATGGATATTGTTATCCTGGAAGACTCAGCAAGATGTAGCATAATAAATAAACAATTTCAACCAGAGTATAGATGATAGTGCTGAAGTTACTTATCATTTGTCTTTCTATTTTCTATTATGTGCACAAAGAAAACATTTCCTGTGATAGATGCATTTGGAAAATATATAGGTTTTCAAAAAGCATTTAAATACAGTGTAATTTTTTTAAAGCTTGTATCAGAAAATTTATGTAGAAAAACCTCTGAAAGTATATAAAATAAAATTATTGCCTGGGAAATTTGAAATAAAATTAAAGACCTTCAGGCATATGGCATATTAAGGAAAGTTGAAACTAAATATACATGCACTTTTATTTAGATTGAACATGTGGTAAACCAAAATACAGCTTTAGTAATTTAAGTAGTAAACTAAATCAATGTATACTGATTCAGACAGCCTGACTACGAGTGATAAAACTTATTTGCATATATAGGCGATATATCTTTCCTTTTAAACTAAGAAGTGCATTCTTGCTTTATGCAGCTAAGAACAAAACTCAAAAATGGCTCCCAGAATCAAAGACATCAGAAGTAAAAGAAATTACCTCACAATCCCAGACTGGTGATTATTTTGTTCTTTCTTTCTATATAGTTATTTGAACTTTTATTTAATTTTATTTATATTGAGCTAAAATTATTTTACATTAATCACATCATACATTATTTGGAAGAACATATAGAGAGACATACATTTTCCTGATTTTTAGTGCTCATTTATTCAATTACTTCCAGATAACCATTGAATACACATTAATGTGTTTGTGCAGTTTTGTGAAGTTTTAATTCAAAAAGAAGCAGGATGTATGAGAAGAGAACCAGCCATTCACTTCTCATTCTGTGAGAGAAGAAGGTTTCCTCAAATTGATAAGAAATGCAATGGGTGGAGATGAGTATGAGTGATGCCATTTTTTTCTGATTATCCATAGAATGAGCATTCCATGGAGGTGGAGATCTGACAGCAGGAGAGCAAACTCTTTTCTTCTTTCCAATAAATTTGTCTTCCTTCCCCATTGATTAGGCAGTGCAGCATACAATCCATGGATGGGAACCTATTTTTGTCCATTAGTGTTAGGGAAGACTGCTGGACATATGTCAAAAATAGTTTTCACCCAGTCCCACTGATCAGGCATTATTGAGTCTGTAGGGTACTGTAGGAATTGATGCAATACTTTCAGTTTCTTTAACCAGTATGTGGAGATCGTGTGTGGGCCAGATGCTATCCAGCTCTTCATATTCCTGACCCACTGTTGGATGCCTGCTGTTAAGGGGTCTGGGATATTGTGGTTCTGGGAAATTAGTGTGGTTTGTTCTCATGTCCTACAGCTACTTTGCACTGGTGTTGTTTGTCTTCTTTCTCCCATATGTTCTTACAGTACTTGTTCATATTGTGACTGGATAATATGGTAGCTAATATGGCCACTTTTGACACTTGATATCAGGATTTGAATCCCAGATGGCACTTACCTTGCCAGTAGAAGTCCTGGGGCAAAGACTCCCTAATATTTTACCTGCCTAGCTCAAATATAAGAGTAATACAAACTAGGATACTATTGTTGGTTTGTATTGTATTAGAAACTAATACAATAAGAGGAATTAGAAACTAATAAGAGAAACTGATGATAAGTGAGCTACTGGGACAAACATAGATGAATGAGAGAAAAATATCTGGAATATACTACAGCAGTAAACCTAACAGCTGTACATACTCCCTTCCAAAAATGAATTGAGAGACTAAAATCAAGGCAACTCTGAGAGGTTAGACAGCTGGTAGAATTACAGATGGGTGTGAAGATTTAGGGTAAGATTCAGCTAATGAAAAAAATACAAGAATCTGTCTCCTTCTGAACCCTTATATGATAAATTAGTCAGATGAAATACAAGGTTGAGGGATTTGTAACTCATTTGATTACTTCTTGCTTGAAGGCAAACCTAGGAACGACTGTAATCATACAGTCCCCTTGAGTACATATTCTTTCAGAACCTGATTGGACATTTATATGTGATCAAGCTCACTTCACACCCAATTCCAGTAAATTTTGCATTGGAAAAAATAAACATGCCATTTGAACAACTATCTTCATGCAGATTCCTTGTTCAGAATGGGGTTGTAAGAGGGTCCCTAACTATCAACTCTGGGCCAAATAGCAGTCTGCTGTTGAATCTCAATCTCTCTCTCTCTCGCTCTCTCTCGCTCTCTCTCTCCCTCCCTCCCTCTCTCTCTCTCTCCCTCCCTCCCTCCATCCATCCATTCGTCCATCCATCTTCATACAGCTATGACTGAACAAAATTTGGAAAGGAGTAAACCTACAGCTCCTGGTGTCTCAAAAGATTCTGCAGTCAATCAAGGTAACATATTCTTTCCATGCTTTATTTTGCTGTTTTGAATTACAAATTAACATGTACTGAACTGAAACAGTGCCACAATGATGAACTGGGTTGTTTTTTTCAGTTTATGAGGTGCTATATCATAAATGAATTTCTAATTAAAGCATGGGTCAACTTTTTGAATAATTGTGAGATTGTGCCCCAAATAGTTGCGTAGATAGGGGCATAGTAATAGCATGTAAATACAGCACATTGTATAACATTATTCAGTTTTAATTTGTGGAAATTTATGCATAGAACTGTCAGTGCTATGTTGACAGAAAGTAAGGAAAGGTTTTTTCAATCTGATTCACTTTATATAAGCTGGAAGTATAGTTCATGGCCAATAGTTCTATTAGCTCTAAGTTCTGGGGCCTGTAGTTCTGTCATATCTGGAAAACATCTGGTCGTGAAAGACTGATGAAAAATAATAGTTCTTATAAAAATGGCCTTAACTTTTTTTAAACCTCTGGAAATGAAATTAAATCTTCAAAGTCCAAAAATGAATCATTTAATAAGCTTGTGAATATTTTATAATTATTGAAATATAGTTCAAATGATTATAAAGACTGCTAATCAAAGCCCTCCCCAGTTTATATTCCAGAGAGAAGAGGGTAGTGAAGAAAAAGTGTTTGGGGGAGTGGGTGAAGGACTTGGCCTAAAGCCCTTGTTTCCTGTCAATGAAGCATGAATATAGATAGAATATATATATATTAAGTGAACCTGTTTATACAAAAAAAGTTTTTAACAAAAGTTTACCTTTCTCTGTTTAAACGATAAGAAAATGATTGTTCCCCATCTTCAGAAATTTAAAGAATAAGCAACAGAATTTTTGAACTAGAAAAAAATTGATGATAGTAGCAGGTGAAACAGATTTCCCAAGATTAATAACATTTCACTATTTTTGAAGAACAAAAAGATGATTTTTGTATTTATTCAAAGGGACTTATTTCTCAGGAAAATTTATTTCCTGTGTCTTTTCCAGGAATATTTCAACAATAAGATTTTGAAAAATATTCATGTCATCTAATATTTCTTTATTAATTGCTCACTGAAATATTTCCATTTCCTTTATTAAGTGCAACACAGCTTTTGGAGCAATGACATGAAAACAAAAATTATTATCTAGTGAAACCTGCTTTGTTTGAAGTATGCCATATAATTGGTCACACTCTCTAAAGAAAAGGTGTTAGTTACTTTTGATTTCTTTTAGCTCACACCGAAACTGAACTGGAATCTTCAAAACCTAGCAAATCTCCTATGAGTGAAATGCCACTTGACACATTGGGTAAATACTTTGTTTACACATTGCAAAGCTACTGAATAGTGCTACTAATATATGTAATACCAACATGATATTTAACTCAATTAAATATCTTGCATTAATGTATCTTTTGATTTTTTTATTATTGCCATCAAGTCTTTTATTATTCTAGAAATCACATAGAATTCCTCCCCCCCCCTTGACAATCTACTCTTAATCTGATCTCTCAGGTCTTTTAGCAGTGCATTAATCACCATTGTAATTGAGTCCATCTATCTTGTTGTCGTCCTCTTCTTTCTTTTCTTCCACCTTTCCCAGAATTGAAGCCTTTCCTGAGATCTAAATCTTCAAATAATGTGTCCAAAGTAAAATATTTTGAGCCTGATCACTTATGTTTTGAGATTCTATGGTCTTTGCCATTATTGTCAGCTTTGGTTTTGTGAAGCTGTCTTCAGTACACTGTACACCCTCTGAAATTCATGTTTCATGATAATTTTTTTAAAAAAATTAGTTAAAAGGTAATCTTAGATGAAGATTAACCTATCTTGGAATTGAATCTTTTGCCTTTGCAGGATTTACTACCAATAATATTAGTACTTCATTTATGTCACTTAAAGAAAAATTCTTGGTTTTTCCAAGCCATCTTTGCTAGTAAACTAACAGTGTACAATGCTGTGGCTTTAAGAATGCCATTGAAAAATCTCTAGCAGAGTTTACCCTTGTTTTCTAATTATAGTAATTTTAGTCATCACAATCAATTCCAGTTTGCTTGCAAAAATGAATTGCTTTGTTTTTGTAAAGAAATGGCCATAATCCAACAGACATTAAATATGCTTAATCTCACTGAAATAAATCTTTATCATGATGAATCACTCTGTTGGATTGCAGTAAATATCTTTTTCAATTGCATTTTAACAAAACAAAATGATACAACTCTCAAAACACAAGCTTTTACAAGCTGATGAGCAACAGGGTATTTTATAGATTCACGTATTTGTTTTTATTAGCCATCTTTTTGGAGTAATATTGGCCATTGGCCTAACCATACACATTGTCCTCTCTTGCCTCCTGTACAGACACTTAGAAAAGTAACCTCTACTTACAATCATTTGTACAGTGAATGTTCAAAGATACAATGGCATTGTACAAAGGGACTTACAGTATGACCCATGCCTGAAGTTAGGGACATTGCAGCGCTCCTCAATGGGTTGGGAAAGATAGGTGGGTGAGGGAGTTGTAGGCAGTTGCTCACTTTACTGAAGGTCAGAGTTGAGAGACATCAAGCTTGAATGGTTTGGATCTGGGTTGATACTCACTTAACAAGTATAATTCTTGGTTGACGATGGCAATTGGGATTGCCAGGATTGCAGTCACTAAGCAAGGCTCAATCACATGACAACTTGCTTTACAACAACATCACTTAGCAATGATCCTAATTGTGGACATAAGTCTGTTTCCCTCAGTCTGATTTAATAAAAATGTTTATACCGTCATTATATAAGCAGAGAGTGTGTAAAATATAAGATTATGTCTACCATATTATATCATTAAATCATAAGTATTTTTCAAGATTTGTGAAATCATACAGTGGCTATTCTTGTTTCATTTTTGTTTGTTTAATATTTAGATCTGCACAAGTTTCTAGGACTTCCAAAAGCAAGACCATCTCTTATGCCTCAAGTGCACACAGAACCATCAGGTAAAAATGATTTATTTTTAATATAATTTTAATTAATTTCCCCTTTAAAATTTTCCAGCATTCTTGAATTATTTTAGTCCTAAAACTTCATCTTTATAACATTTAAGGTTTTTCTTTAGTGTTAATGATAGATTTAGTCTTTCTATCATAAATCCTTTAATTGGCATTAAATTATGCCCATGAAGGCTTACTGTAGAAGAGTCATAATTTCTTAATATAAATTTTGTGCCAATGTTTTATTTTTTTAAAATGACAATTTCTTTTATTTTAGTTTCAAAGAAAATACAGCCAGTTCCTTTAGAACTCAAAACACCTGTTCCAAAGACTATACAGACAAAATCAGGTAATTATTTTTCTCCAATATTACATTTGAATAATGCAGTTTTTAAATAAAGCTGTTTTGTATATGTTAAAACAATATTTAGCTAAAGTCACTTCCATTATGAGGACTCTACTTCTGGTTCAGCACCAATATAGCTAAAATCACAGTAAAAAACCCTCATTCTCAGAGTTTACGCTTAGGAAGCTTAAAGGCTATTATGGATCATTTTCAAATTGTCTCTGAAGAATTACAGAGTAGAAACAAAAATGCCCTCTCATCAGGTACGGAAATGAAATATATTCCTAAATATAAGAAAGCTATCCTATTTGATTCCAATACAGTATTCAGAGTATGTGCATGCACAAACATATCCAGTCTTTGTAACTGGGTTAGATGGATTTCTCTTTATGTTTTGTTAATCAAGCCGTAATGGCATAGTTCACATACATAATACTAAATCATAATGGAGGGGCTCTGCATCATGCTGAGACAAAAGCACAATTCACATTATGGTTTATTATTTTGTATGAGGCACAAAACTCGTATTTAAGCAGCAGGAAGTTGAAGCTGAAAAGAAAGAAAAACAAAAGCTTTGGAGATGGCCTTTTTGGGGAAAGTATTTGTCACTGAATATATCAGAAAGAATTAAAATATTGTGTAGTGGATTTTTTATTTTATAACAGGAAGTGTGTAATTTGTTAAATGAATTTTAATAATATATTTAACTTATTAGAAATGGGCCTCCTCTAAAAAGATGATGGATCTAATATTAGTTTTGAACTACATGAATATTAAACTAAAAAACGTACTTTCTCTCCTGCACAAACAGCAACTTCAGAAAGGTCAATTTTTATGAGAGCATTGACAGAGAGAGGATGTTTTAAACTCACATAATATATGTTTCAGATACTTTCAGCTGAACAATATTGTCAAAGATAAAAAAATTATTGGACAAGAATCTCTAGTTAATTTAGGATAGTTAATCATAAGGCTATTTTTATTGGATTAAAAACATTTTAAAAATTGTCATCATAGATTTAAAGGTGTTTTTTAAATTTTTTGATCCATTAATGAATTGATGTTACAAAGAAAGATTTTACTACTTTGCTTGATACTTATTTCAAGTAACTTTTCTTGGTAGATTTCAATAAATATGTCCAAACAACATACTTAAGTGTTTAGTTGTCTGAAATAAGAATGTTATAAAAATTAGTGTCTTCTATAGGAAGCAATTTGGGTGGCCTAATTATTATGAATTTAAACTTTCTATAAAAGAACTTTTTGTTTAAATGGGTATTATATTTTATCAGCACACAAATAGTTCGGAATGTATAATCTGAATGTAACTGTAAATAGGATAAATGCAATTGCTTCAGCCAAAAACTATGATTCATGCAATTTTCCTAATAAAAACTCTTAGGTTATGTCCTTTCTTTTGACAAAAAAACATTTATTCAAGTTAGTATGTTTGTAAACGGACTTTAAATTTAATTAGTAACATAAATCAAAAATGTTTTGTGCATATATCAGAAAGAATTTTTAGTTCATCTAACTTTTTAAAAGATTTCCCTATTTTTGACACTTTTTTCTCCAAATATTATAAGAGTGTTGTTGTTGTTGTTGTTCACATAGTTAGCCAGGTATTTAGACTGGAGTTGTCTGTCACAAGATTAAGAGTTTTGTGGAATTTTAATTTCCATTATGACTTATGAGTTAATGCTTAGAGCATGTGATAGTAACATGCTGGAAATGGATCAGGCAGGTCTAAATGTTATTTACATTTTGTAGTAAAGTGTGAGTGTTCTCATCAGGCTAGTATCTGTTGGGGAAGGTAGATTTCCAGAAACTGTTGTTAGGGAAATTTAAAGCAATGATAGATGGCAATAGGTAAAGATTATGAAAATAGATGAAATGTGATCCTTATGGAAAAATGGTTCAGAAGAAATTTAGTTTAATCTACGCTGGATATTAAACTTCTGTCCTTACCAGCTGCTGTTGCAGTAATTTTACAAGAGAACTTTGTAAAAGGTGGAATTTTGCCACCTAGCAAAGGAATTGTATTTATTTGTGTGCTATGTTTTCATAACTTTGTTGTTTCGTATCTGGGCCTGAAATTGTTTGAGGCCAGAGGTCTGCTTAAGGTTTTAAATTCATGATAAAGGTGACAATAGAAGGACTCCTTATAGAATATATAAATTTGTCTCCCATCAAGAAAGCTGATGGATTAATTATTTTAATAACAAAAGAAAAGAAATATTCCACTTGTGAGAGATAAGAGGGACGAAAAGATCCCTCTTATGAATATATATAGCACTATATATGATTCATAGTACTTGAAGGATCTTAGAAGTCTACTAGCTTAATGTCCTGTCCAATGAAGGAATCCTCATACCATCTCAGACAAATGTATGTCAAATCTTTTCTTGAAAACTTCCTCAACTTTAGGAGCTGGGAAGTGTCCACAAATTGGTTCTTTTCTTACCTTCAGACACTATAGAGAATAAGCCCCACCATCATATCATGCACTTGAATGCATGCCTCGTCTTAGCCTTTTCTTCTGTAGGCTAAACATATCAAGTTCATTTAACCACTCTGTAGGATTTGGCCAAGTCCCTTAGTCAACTTTTCTCTCTTGGTACTCTTTGTAATTTCTTAGCACCGTCTTTGTATTGTGGTAACTAGAAATAGCATTCCAGGTGCTTTCTGATCAGTGCATCATAGAAAAGTATTATCATTAATTTTGTTGAAGCTCAATACTTAACTGTTCAGAAATATAATCTATTATTGAGGTAGATGTTGCCTGCCATTTAAATTTGGATAATAAATTAGATAATAAATTCTTGCCCATTTTTTCCTGCAATTTCAAGCACTAAAACCTATTCATAGGGTGTTTTTCTCCTCGAATTCTAAGCATTAGTTATGCATTACATTAATACATTACTTCCCATATTGTCCTCAAATTAAACTTTTTAGCTTAGAGATAACAAAGAATGTTTTTGTTTTACTTTTTTTTTTTGCATGATTTTATAGGTTTCAGAAAAGAATAGAATAACAGAAATGGAAGGGACCTTGGAAATCTTCTAGTCCAACCCCCTGCTTAGGCAGGAAACCCACACCACTTCAGACAAATGTGTTACTTTTACTTTAAGTATTGATTGCAGTAAGGCCACCACTGATCCCAAACACATTTATGTGAAATAGAAAAATATCAATTGGGAAAATGTGAAAATATATACATGGCTTTGCGGTGCTTTAATAATTAATAATTTGACCAGAGGGCTAAAATTTTGTCAATACATTTTGAGCTTTAGGAAAAAATGGATTAAACATAGACAAATTAAAAACTTTCACCAGTGACTTTCACTATAATTGTGCCAACTACAATAAAAAGGAAGCCATGGAAAATGAAAACACATTATTTATTTTCCTCAAACATGAAGACTTGAGGATTACTTTAATAAGTATACGTTCTTTTATTTTATTAATATATTAAAAGTCAGTGAGCCAAAATATTGTATCCTGCCCTTTTCCATGCAGAGGCAAGTTCTAAGGCCCAGAAATGACAAACATGGAAACCTACTCTTGAGTATGTAATGTACCAATCACAACATTTCCCTGCAACTTCAGAGGTTATATAATTTGACCACTCAGTATAGGCTGATTTAGAAGTCAATGAAAAACTATAACTGATTCCCAAAGAAACTTCTTGAATTACATTTTCTGTCAGCCAATTACAATCTGATTTTGAATTTGTGGTTCAAGATAAATCAAAATTTTCACCCAGCACCTCAAATTCCTAGAACATATTCATTGGATCCCAGCCTGTATTTACTGTATATATGGCTTAATAGTTCATATTTCAGTTTTAATACCAGAGCTAAATATGCCAAGTAAGCTGCCTACTTGCTTCTCTCTTTTCATCACTAAAATATGCACTGAGTAACTTATTTAAGTTTTGTTATAATTGTTAAACATATTTGGTTTTATTCTTTAGTTCTCAATAGAGAGATCTGCTATTCTGTCCCTGAATAATTGCTATTTTTTGTGTTTGTTTGCTTTTCTATTTTACAAGTAAGTCACATTGAATCACATTGCTTTGCTGAAATGCATATTATGGGCTAATCCAAATAATTGTATTATGTAAATGAGAAGAGCTTTTTAGCTGAATGGAAAGATTTCTTGCCTTTTTTTCCAAAACCTTTAAAAGTGGTGGTTAGGTTAGAAGATTTGGTAAAATAAAAACTCTCCCTGATATTTTTCAATTTACCAATCTATTCTGTAGCAGAAGATACTCCAGAATATGCTTTTGAAAACTGAGAAATAGAAATGTATCAGCTTTAAAGTCTTAGTTGGTAGAAAAAAGAAAATTCCCAAGTATTCTTTTCAATAAATGAAGAAAGTTGCTGTTATTTTTCAAAAGAAAGTTATCCTTTTTTTAACTCTCTATAATAATTGAGTTTTTGTAATGCATACACAAAATTGTGTTTTGGATTGGTGTTTCTATGAGCAAATGATTCATTTCTTCACTACAATCCTATAATTCCATGCCAGTTTATTTGCATGACATAACTTTGGAAGTCATTCTTTACTAAAGATCTTCAGAAAAAGTGGATGGCCTTGTGTCAGAAATCCTGTAATAGATCCTGCACAGACCAAGGATGGGAGTATAGGGCCTTTAAAATTCCTTCCAACCATATGATTGAATAGATTGTTAGAAATCTCTAAATGTAATGTATGGCATTGACTCTGATAAAAGCTGTAAGTAGTCCAGCATTTGTTCAAATTCAGCTAAATTTTCATGAACAGAATTCTTACCGGTGTGAAATTTAAATGGAGTGCTTCATTTATAACAACTAATAAATTGGTGAATTAAAAGCAATAAATGTTGACTATGAAAATGCTTCATTCTCTATAACCAGAAACATTTTTCCACAGGCAAAACCTTTTCTTTTTTTTAAGATTGCTTTTCTCTCACCATCTTTTATACATTCATTTTTTCCCGTAGCAGTAACAAATGAAGCTACTTTGGAATCTTTCCCATCCAAAACATCTAAAACTCTTGACTGGCCAAGGGCAACTCTGGGTAAAGTTATTTTTTCACTGGAAATGATTATACTGAGTATTCTATTTCATCAGAAACATTTTCATTCCATGAGAATTAATTTGTTCGAGAATACAATTTTCCTTCCATACTAATCTTGGTCTATTTTCATCTTCTTTAAAGCCTCTAAAAAAGTTTTGAAAATTGTGGTGCATAACTGAATTTCTAAAAGTTTAAATTTTAGATATGCATGAATTTCTTTTTATTATTATTATTATTCATTTTATCTAGAACCATCTTTGTGAGTAGACTGCCTACTGATTACTCATTTGTTTTGGGAACATTGAGATCTTAAACTGTATACTGTAAAACATGCATTACATCTTTATCTTCTTCATCAGCTTGTTGGCCCATTTCTAACTCAATTTCTTCATCATTACAAGATCCTTGCATGTACGATTTTATGTGATATGTTTATAAATCAATCTTGAACAATTTTAAATATATTTAAATATATAAGTTGATGCTCTTTTCAGCACCATCTGAAATCCCAATCACATTGAAATGGAAAGTTTCAGCCACCCCAGAAAGATGGCATGACAAACCTGGTAATTAAAGAACTTTAAGCATGCATGTATATTAATTTGTTTATGAATCACTATAATGTGATTTTATATTTTTGCTTCATTGAACTTGAATATGAGCAAAAAGTCATTATATGTATTTTTATCATTAGTATATTAACTTCTAATAATTTTTATTTTCAGGATTTGGGGAATACCAATTATTTTATGTTAATTTTATCTTGTATGTGAAAAGGAACTTTGAGCCATGTTGCATTTTTACATCTTGTACAATCACTTAAAGAAAGCATGCAGTTTTAATCCTTCTTTCTTTTTGTGCTTATGTTGAAACGGAAAAGCATAAATAACAGTTTGGTATTATGCAAACATTTCTGATTGGTGGATCTTCAGTACATTATCAAACCAATGTCTTATAGTATATATTTGTATATATGTGTTTCTGTATGTGTATGAAACTAGAGGTCTATATTAGCTGTGTGTATGTATGTATGTACATATTATATCTTGATAATATCTTGATTAGATTTTCTGCCTGATTGTTTGGTGCTAATACCTGCTGTTGCTGTTGGAGAATATGTGTTGTGGTCTTTTTGTTTTCTTCTTAACTTTTTATTGTTGCTTTTGAAAGCTATGTAATTATAATTTATCTCTATGTGTCTATTGATGGCTGATTTGTCTGAATACCTAGGTTCAAGGAATTTCCTAGCTTTTTCTTTATTTAGGTTGATCTAAGATGCTCACAATTTTCCAGCTAAAACTATGGTTGTGTCAGTTTAAATTTTTCCTATGAAAAATCTCCTTTTCACAATGACAAATAATAAAATAATGATGTTTTCTGAAAGATTAGATTCCAGTCGCATCAATAAAAAGGCCTTGAGAAGCTGTTCTGAGCATTCCTCCCACATGCAATTTTGTGGTAGGAAGAAAGTGAGAGAAAGTGAGAAACCACAGGAGGGCTACGAACAGAAAACCATGACTTCTGGATGATCTTACAAATTCCATGAATAGAACAGGATGATTGTACAATAAAAACCTGAATGCATACAGAAGTGTTGTTTATCAAACATGAACAGTCAGAACATTTGTTTTCAATTAGCTTTAAATCATAAGAGATTTCCATTCTTATTGTTCCATTTGGTGATCTATATATTGAAATAATGTATAGACGAGCATTATAACATTTATGTTCATCTTTGGATACATTTAGATAAAGAACTTAGAGTGACATATAATAGAATTGTGTGATGATAATACTATCTGCTCAATTGTGTTTGAATCCCCGTGATTCCATGGGCAGCTCTCTTTAATTTTTTCCCAATTGTGTATGGTTTCTTGTTTTATTTTCTGGGTGGTATCAGCTTTGATGGAGTCTAGCCATTGTGTTTTTGGCAGCTTAATTTCCTTTTACCAGTGATCATTGGAAGCATAACTCCCTTTTCCAGTGAGTTCAGTTGCATGTCATAGCTTAAATAAGTAAGGCAGAATTTTATGATTTCCAACCAGTAATTTGTCTAGTTTTATATGCTCCAATACTTACTTATTTGTCACTGTTGCTGTCCAAGGAATGTGCAAGAAATTTCTCCAACACCACATCTAGAACGAGTCAATTTCCCTTTTGTCTAGTTTTTTCATGGTTCAATTTTTGCAGCTGTAGGAAACTATTGGAAAAACAACAGCGTGGCATAATCTGAATTTAGTTGCCAAGCTGATATCCCTTCTTTCTATTCATGTTTATTCATGTTCATCCTTGTTGTATGACCCAGTGCAATTTGACCCTTTATTTCTGAACTGCATTCATTGCTTTGATCAATCTGCAATACTACTAAAGTGAATTCTTGTACTCATTTGATCTCTTCACCATCAATTGTTATTTTGACATTTCTACTCCTATGCGTGGTCTTTTTTATCTTTAGGAAAAGACGATATATACAGTATGTGTATGTGTGTGTGTGTGTATGTGTGTATATATGTGTGTGTGTGCATGTGTGCATATGTGCATATGTGCATATATACATACATACATACATACATACATACATACATATATCTATATCTATATCTATCTATATCTATCTCTCTCTCTCTCTCTCTCTCTCTCTCTCTCTCTCTCTCTCTCTATATATATATATATATATATATATATATATATATATATATATATATATATATATATATATATATATATCATCTATATCTATATCTATATCTATATCTATCTATCTATCTATCTATCTATCTATCTATCTATCTATCTATCTATAAACCTTTTGATCATGTTTTCAATCTTTGGTTTCTGAGAAGAGATTTTATCATCAGCATATTGAAAATTGGTCTTTCCTTTAATCTTTACTGTATCTTTTGATTCTTCAAACTCCAGCTTTCACATGATTGCTTTGGCATATGTGTTGAAAAAGAAAGGTCTTACCATACTTCTTTCTCTATTTTGAACTAAACAGTGCCTTCATATGCTGTTTGCCCAGTGACTTTCTGATTTATGTACAGTGACTGCATAACTTGAACAAATGTATTGACATTCCAGGTCTTCCAAGACTCTCCACAGTTTGTTATGATTAACACAATCAGCTTTCTTACAGATATTGATGTGCTTTGATATTCCTGAGATTTTTCCATGCTCCAGCATAGATTTGCAATATTTTCAGTAGTGTCATGCCCCCTTCTGAAGCCAGCTTGAACATTTGGTAGTCTGGGTTATAGAATTCTTTTCCATACATTTATCTAATCTAATCTCTAAAATGTATCTAATTTTAGAACCACTTGTACTGATCCTCAGACAAGTTCTTTGACATAAAATTCCATTAATTTAATTAAGTATTTTATTCTATCATTTTGATTCTCTTAGTAAGGTGGGAGATACATTGTAAGAGAAACATAATATCTTTTCTCTATCAAGCATGCAATTTAAAATATCACATATTTTTTCCACCTTCTTTTTAAATTAAATTTAAAAGGCCCCCAAAAATGTCTTTTCTTGCAGGGCAACTGTCCTGTATCTTTTTCAATGTCTTTTCAAATACATTGGTCAGTATTATAATGCTCACCATAGAGCATCATTATTTTGGCCATTTTACTTTCAATTTCTTTTTACTGAATGGGAATTCCATTGGGCTCTGAAGCCAATTCTAGAGAGAATACTTCCAATTTAAGCCTATATTCTCTAATTATCACAATATCTCAGTGGTTCACATTCTCAAATGTAATTACCAAGGCAATTTAAGCATGAAACACATGCCTCAATTTCTTGTTGCTACTCATGCATACATCTAGAGTCTTTTTCTAACAGTAGACAATTATTATCTAATATTGGTGTGGGTAATTTTATACTGTTAGAAAAAGACTCATTTTTTGTAATTTCACAAAATTACAAATTCCTGGTGAAGATAGCTAAATCTACTGTATATCTTTCTGGTGATTTTGAGTTTTTGGAGTTTGTCTTTCATGTTTAAACTCTTTGTAGCTCTGTTACATGACATGTGGACCATATAAATGGATAACAGGCAGTTGGCTTTTGGGAAATTAGAATTATATAAGTATTACCTATCATAGCACATTATCTATCTCTCCTCCATATACTAAGTTAATAGTTGTTCAAGAGTTTAACTTAGGCCAGTGCAATATATCTTTCTCTCTAGGAACATAAATTGCTTTCATGGAAAGTGAATATCTCACCATGAAGAGATAAGTTCTTTTACAGTAGATGCTAAATAGCCATAGCTGCAACAAAAATCAGCTTCTAGAATAATATTTTATGTGATAGTATCTAATTCCCAAATGATGTTTTTCTATTTTTTTTTTCATTAGCAGAAAAAGAATCACAACAGAAAACCACTGCATCTAGCTTTTTTAAAATCCCAGAATTGCCAAGAACAACAATGGGTAAAAAATAATTACGTTTACATAAAATTGCAGGAAACCATAATTTGCATATATTTTTTGATATTACATAAGTGGACTATTTCCATAATAGTAGTGTGTGGTCTTTGTCTGGCCATGGTGTACCTGCTGTTATCTTATGCCTGAGTTGGCTGTGCTATTTCTTTGCCTGGTTTTACATCTGACTTCAAGTGATGAATCCTCAATGGAAATCATACTTCGTATCAGATTTGATCATCTTATACTTCTAATTTGAACCATAGTGATACTTGCTAAAGTCCCACACTGTTTACCATTATTTACACGTGATAGCTGTCATTTGCTGCTTTTTTGGACAGCTTTTCATTAATCAAATGTTTTAAACTGCCATGTTATCTAGCTAGCTATTCTCTTATTCTCATCATTCAGAATGATGTCTGTCTGTTTGCTTGCTTATTTATTGGATTTATATGTCAATATTTTTTATTTTTGAATTGTTGAATTGGCTATTATTTAACCAAACAAATTAGGTTATAAGAGAAAGTCACACACCACACCTGCAATGCGCTCTACATGGGGCAGCCTTTGAAGAGTATTCGGAGACTACAACTCGTCCAGAATGCAGCCGCGTGAGCGATTGTGGGTGCACCTCGGTACACCCACGTTACACCTATCCTCCGCGAGCTGCACTGGCTACCAATCAGTCTCCGAATACGCTTCAAAGTGCTAGTCGTAACTTATAAATCCCTTCATGGTATTGGACCTGGGTACTTGAGAGACCGCCTGCTGCCAATTACCTCCCATAGACCCGTTAGATCGCACAGGGTCGGCCTCCTCCGGGTTCTGTCTACCAGCCAATGCCATCTGGCTACCACCCGGGGGAGGGCCTTCTCTGTAGCAGCTCCGGCCCTTTGGAATGAACTCCCCGCGGAGATTCGGACCCTCACCTCTCTCCAGGCCTTCCGGAAAGCCGTCAAAACCTGGCTGTGCCGGCAGGCCTGGGGGTTGATGAGTTCCCCTCCCCTCTCGACTTGTATGGCTGTATGACTCTTGTGTATTTTAATTACGTGTATTGTGTTTGTATCCCCTTTTCCCCTTTTGAGTTGTTCGCCGCCCTGAGTCCCTCCCGGAGAAGGGCGGCATACAAATAAACTAAATCTTAAATCTTAATCTTAAGAGAGAGAATAAGGAATCATTTTCGTGACTTTTAACAAGTATTGGGTGATGAGTCTATGCTAACTTCTACTGGAACAAAAAATAGATTGGGTGAATTATTTTGTCTTTTTTTCTGTCATAGAAACTCTTCATAGCCCACTAGTAAAACTGAAACTTCCAAGTTACCTTGATTTGGCCCTAACAATTCTACCTTGTCTATTTGAACTTTGATAAAGACAAAGCTTTTAGAAATGCATTTTTACATACAGGGCGGGGCATAACCTTTTCCTAGGGGGTCACAGCAAGATCGACAGCAGTTTACAACTTCCGCGACACCTCATTTTAAAGCCCATAAAAAACTGAATTGAATGAGCTATTAAATGTTAAATTTGCTTTAAGAATGGCTGGAAAATTCGATTCGGAAGAACAAAGGATCATTGACAGAATAAAATGCATTGCCTTTCGAGAGGCTCGCGATGCTGGAGCGACGTTTATCAATCGAAAATGGATTGCAAACAAATTGAAACGTCATCCGGATTGGGTTACTGATAATTGGAACAAAACAGCCCAAGAATGTTTCACAAAATTTGGAGAAGGGCGTCCTCTGCAACTGTCCCAAGAAAGCAAAGCCATCATTGCAACTGGCAGTCACAAACAACGAAAAGGAAACCGAAAAGTGGCCCAAGAAATCCTTCAAATTCGTGGAAAACGAGTTGATCAAAGGACAATCGGCCGATATCGAGAACGAGAAGGTTTGAAGCCATTCCACGTCATTTGCAAACCATTGAAAACTCAAACACACGTTCAAGATCGGCTTTGGTTGTGCGATTGGTTGTCTGAATGGACCGAGGAAGATTTTCTTCATTTGGCGCCATCTGACGAATTCTTCGTTTATGCCATTCGAAAACCGAATTTCCAGAACGATCGAATTTGGGCTAAAGACGTCGACGACATCGCCAAACATGAACGATATCGACAAATCGTTCGCAATCCGACTTGCATCGGGATTTTCGTCATTTTCACAGCCAAGAAACTGCATTGGGTTTTGAAGGATAAAGGGGAATCCTGGGATGGCAGTTATTTCCGTGAGAAAATTTTATTGGAGAATGTCATTCCATTTCTCAGTGATCCAGACAATGTCTTGGTGATTGGTGAGGCTGTCTTTCTTCATGACAAAGCTCCTTGCATGCGTGCAAATGCGACTCAGCAATTGTTAAAGGAAAACAATGTCGAATTTTGGGGCAATGACGTCTGGCCGGGAAATTCGCCAGATCTCAATCCGGCAGAGAACATTGGGGCCATAATTAAGGATGAAGTGGAAGCTCTGATGATTCAGGAGCAAGGTCAAAATCGATATTCGGTTGAAACTTTGAGAATGAATTTGGAAACTGTGTTGAAAAATCTGGAAAATCGAACGGAACTGTTTGAAGATTTGTTGTGTTCTTATCCACCTCGTTTGAATGCTGTTCGAAGGGCTAATGGTGGTCATACTGACTATTAAATCGTGTCAATAAACTCAGTTTTTGATGGGCTTTCGAATGGTGTATGAATTATTTGTGTTGTTATTACAAGTGTTGCTGTGACCCCCTAGGAAAAGGTTATGCCCCGCCCTGTACAGTATGTATGTTTGTTAGATTGAATAGCCACTCAGGACCTGTGATTCTGAGTGTGGATTTAAATAGTGGATTGGGCCTAATAAATTCAACTAGTTTGATGTAATAGTAGTAATGATCAGGTTCCAAAAACCAATTAAGGCTAAATCAGTAAGCCAAATGCTATACATATAAAACTGTACATATAGAAAAGTAAAGTTCTTTAAAATAAATAAAACGTATTTCTAAACAATCTGATATGATTGCATTTCATTAATTACTTTGTTCAAAAAGCAAGCTCATTTTCTTTTGTTGCAACAGAAATTGCCATTTGGAAAAAAGAGGGAAGTCAAAGCTTTAAAATACAAATAAAACCAATGTATAAATTCCTATTTCTTAACCATATGTGATAATTTTATATAATTTTGGATTTAGATGTGCACAAATTTCTGTTACAGTAGGATACTCATACAGTTCAAAAATGCTTGTAAAGAAGCAGTTCTGAGTGCATAGTGCTTTTTTAAAAAAAAAACTGTCATTTTTACTTTTTATCCTTCAGTTCCCAGGGAGCAAAAAATTCCTGTTTCCAAGCCCCAATTCCTTCCCCATCTGGAAGAGCCAAAGATTACACTGGGTAATTGCTATGTACTTTCCTATAAATGTTTTGTTCCACAGCATAGATCAAGCTTTCCCTTTTATTGTTTTGGACAAATATTTCATAATAACAGAACATGTCACATTGTTTTTATTATATAACATTGCAACATGAAATTAAATATACTAATTATAGCGTTTTTTTAAACTTATCTAGAAATCCAGTAAGATTTCATTCATATAACATCTTTTGTGCTATCATGAAATTACTGAATTAATATAATTGGACAATAATTTTGTTAAAGATTAATTGCAAATAGCAGTACATGAGAATTACGTTACAATTTTATCTCTGTCTCCAAAGAGGCTCCTTCTAGACTCAGTGTTCCTGTTCAAAGAGCAGATAGAAATTAAGTCAGGCAGACCTTTACCCAGCTTCAACTGGTATGCCAATTGTGGCCTTACCTGGAAGATGATGTCCTTAGCAGTGACGTGCGGTGAGCTTTATGGCTGTTGAGGCAAGCGGGCAAAAACCACCATATGTCTACCGCCCTATGTCTGCCAGCACCGGGGCTTTCCAAAAGCCCCACTGTGTCTGCCATACAGGAGGGACGCATCCCGCTCTATAGCGGACACAGTGCTGGGGCTTTGGCGGGGCTTTCCGAAAGAGCAGCACTCTGAACGCAGCGTAAGCCACAGCTAGGGTAGAGGGGAAAGCGGCAGCAGCGGAGGAAGCAGCAGCGGCAGCCGATGAAGTTCCCGCAATGAAAAGTGCCCCGCCGATGCCGAGGCCGACATTCACGCCACCGCCGATGCCACGGGCGGGCGGCAGCATCGGCGGTGACATGAATGCCGGCCTTGGTGGTGGCAGGACACTTTGCATCGTGGGAACTGCCTAGCGCCTTTGCTGCAGACCCAGGTATGGTGCTGAGCTGCCCAGCACCATACCCGGTCTGCAGCAAAGGCGCTTGGCGGCTCCCGGTCGGCTCCCGATGCAAGATGCCCCACCACCGCCGAAGCCACCACCCGCCCACTGCCCCGGCTGCAGCCAGCCCAGCAGTTAAGTCTGTGGGCTTTACTTCTCAGTAGCCCCATATTCACTTACCATGTTTGTTGGCCATAAATTCCCAAGTGGCTTCCATATGCAGATTGCTTTAACTTCCCATGTCAGGGATGATAATAACAATAATGTCTTAATGCAGACTTAATCATTCTTAAGGGAGAGTTTTTGAAATAAGAGACCTCTAAGTCTTCTGATGGTTCTGCTCTTGGCGGCTCTCGCGATGCAAAGTGGAGAGTTGAACTTGCTCGGAGAATGAACTTTTCCAACACAAGCAAGGCTCCTGCTGCTAGATTGCATAGTCGCTCAACTGCAAGGAAGGCATGATTCGCTGCTCCCAGGTCAGGAGGCGGGAGAATCACGTGCCTCCTTTGCATACAATTTTTTTTGCTTTTTAACTCTTGCTCAACTCTTAAAAGGCGAAAAATTCCTTATGCCCAGGAGGCCCATAGTTCTCTTGCCTCCTCCTAACACTAAGCAGATTCCAAGTCACTGTGACTTGGAATCTGGCAGCAACTACCTTGGCTTTAATTATTTTTAAAAAATTCTTTAAAATTCTTTCCTTTTCCTCTTGACTGGTGAGGCCATGCCTCCCTTGCTTCTAGTGACTGCACGTCCCTGGTCCTTAGGATAGTCTTTTGTGCTCTTGTCATATTGTAACTAGACTATTGTACTTTACTCTACATGAAGTTTTTCTTTAAGACCACCCACAAATTGTAATATGTAATTGTAATAAAACACAATAACATTCCACTACAATGACTTTCAAGTAGTATTTAGGTTTTTTGGGAAGGCCTTTGGGGACTGATAATTGTGGAACCATGGGTGTAGAAATTGGTTACATCATGTCATGTATTTGTGATGTTATATGATATATGTTGTATCTTATTTTCTGTATGTTATATGTTATATGGTAATATTACTGTGCACCATCTAGAAATCTGGATTAAGATAGTAAATGCATTGAGTCTATAAATGAATATGCTAAATGCTTCCAATGTACTGATTTGGCATTATTCTTGAGAAAGTTATATGAAATCAACTTATATGAAATCTTAAATATTAAATCTCCAGAATCATATACAACTTATATGAAATCTACAGAATAATATACAATATTAATTAGCTGATTATATTTTAATTGCCTGTCACAAATAATATGCCATTAAAAACATCCCATGAAAAATACCAGACTTAAAACCCTGAATCCTTAGATTTCTTTCCTCTGTTTCAGTATGATATCTTTTATACTCCAGCAGTTACCAACAAATTGATTCCACTTCCTGCTTCAACAAAGATATCTGTCACTGATGGACATCCAGTGGCAACAATGGGTAACATATATTTTACTTCAACAACTCCTAATTCACATATTACTTTTTTCTCATACTCATATGCATCCATCCATTATATTTATTATTTAATCATATGTTTTACTCATGCAATTTATTTATCATTAACATTTTATTAGCTATTTAAATACTGTGTATTCCTTATATAATGATTAAAAGAGGTATTTGATTCCTTAAAGTTTATAAACTATGAATCTATCTGTTGCATTCTATTGAATTCTGCCAAATCTGGGTAACATTGTGAGTAAGAATATCAAATGGCATTTGAATATATGGTAGGGTGAAAATAATAGAGACCATGATTCCATGTCTGACAGAATTAGGCATATGCTTAACCTATTGGATGAGTAGATTTAGTAAAGTAAGAGGAAAAACATAATGTGCACTTGATTCTTAATCGGGGGTGGGTTCCAGATTGTTTTGCTGCCAGTTCGATCAGTTTTACTGCCACTTCCTTGCTGAACCGGGCCGAACCGGTAGGAACCGACCTCTGCTCTTAATCTGTTGTAATTTTTGTCCCTAATTGGACCATCTTTACATTGAAACCAGATACACAACTACAAGCAAGAAGGGAATAATTGAAACCAGATTAATAGAAAAAAGTTCAATATATTACTAGAAAAAACTTCAATCTATGAATAATTGCATTGGATGTTTCTAATTAGCAACTAAATTGCAATAGTTGCTATAATTTGATCATCATTTTAAAAAAAATTCAAAGACCGCCACCAATCACACTTAGTAAATCATAATTTAAGAGCTCCAAAATAATCTGCTAAATTATTTTTATTTTCATAAATAAATATTGTTTACTTTAAATCTCAGTCCAAAAAAATGTTTCAGAATACAATAGTCATCTTAATTAGTGTAGAATATTGCAAATACATTAAGTAACTCAACTGATTATTCAAACAAAATAACTTTCTAAAAGATTGAGATTATGTTCTGAAGAAAGTACAGTCTAATATTTGAGAATGACTATAAAAAGTCACATAAGCAAAAAAAATTAAGAGGGAAAGTTTTGTACTTCACCTGATAAACATTACCCTAAAACTTTGGTACTATCAGTGAGACATACTTTTGTAGTCAAAATCCTCTACTGTTTATTGAACTCAACTTCAGTCTAAGAAATATGTTTTAAAAAACATGTATAATATGTTACTAACATTTCAAGTCAAATTTGAGGCTTGTAAACATTACCTTTATGAACCAAGCCCTGTTTCATAAAAAATTAAAGAATATGATTTTACTATGCCAGAAATACCAGACAGGAAACCTGGCGGACTGACTTTTTAACTATCGTATTTTTTGTATATCTTTTTGAAATATTCTCTAGTAGTATATACTGTTTCAAAGGCCCCAATATGAGATTCAGGCTTCATTAAAATGTTATAAAATTTTGAAAAATCATTAATGAAATGCAGTGACAAGAGTCTTGATTTTTATTGTTTATTTTCACCCTCATTCTGAGTTTTGCACATTGGATCTTATCCAACATATTGCAAAATAAACATTTATGCAGTACACCTTAATAAATAACAGCTATGATCACATTCAATAACTGAAAGCACATGACCTAGGTTTAAGAGATTGGATATAAATATACTATTTAATCCTAACATACTTTGTTTATTTCAAGTTTGCACTAAGGAAGAAAGTTTCCTTCTAATAGCCACACCAAAACTCAAATTTACTGAGCATGGTAATAATGTGTTTTTCAATATTTCCTGAAATTTTATGTCATGTGATAATTAGTTGTGAATGCATTGATGTGGCCATTAATGTATAAGTATCTGGAATGCATATAAATCTGAATCAAGTTCTCTTTAACTTATATATAGTAATAAAACACAAGCAAGACAATATTTAAACAAGCAAAACTTGACTTAAATGGGAAATGTGACTGCAAACAAAGCTAATATAATTTTACATGGTGAATGCAAACAAAGCTAATACGATTAATTACAATGTCATAGTAAATTGTGTACTTCAAATTTGAGACAATGCAGGAAAATTTATTTATAAATTGACACAATGTAAACATGTTAGACATCAAAAGGTCATTGTCCTCAGCAAATTCAGAACCTTAAAAAAATTCATTGTCCTTGAAATAATAATGTGTAACTCATACTAAACTAGGGGTGTCAAACTCGCAGCCCACGGCCTGCATACGTCACATGCTGGCCACGCCCACTCCAGTTTAACAAATAGGGGAAAGTCACAATATGTCACGTGATGACAAAGTGACATCACAAGTTTGAAACCAATGTATTAAACAATTCAAATATCTCTTCTTAAAATTATATTCAATACTATTCTTTCACTTAACTGTCTTTTTCTTTCCGGAGAGTATTTTAGAAGTCAATTCCCTTACAGGTTCAAACTTTGGTTATTTAAGAAATAGTTTGAATATTAATATGACCTACCAAATTGAGAGTCCATTTACCATCCTTTCAAGATACTGTATTAATTAATTCTCAACTGGATTTCTTTTCAGCTTCAAAAGAAATAAATCCTGTTCCATCAAAGTCTAAAGAATTCGACTATACCAAACCAGAAGAACCAGACAGGAAATTTGGTATAATGATTTTTAAATATTTATTCCTTCTACTTTACAAGATAACTATTTGAATATATCTACTGTATTCTTATATTATATGAATATGAAATCCATATTTGGGGTTGTTTGCTTTTTTTCCAGTTTCAACTGATGATGATAATTATCTTCCTAAACTCTTGACTACACCAGAATTTCCAATTACCAAACCTGGTAATTATATGTTCTTATATTTAATAAAATTTTGTACATTGTGATTGCTGGTTAGATAATGCATTCTCCATGGCTACTTAGAAACAAGTAGATTTAAGACTTAAAATTTTTTTTGAGAGACATGCTTGTTGATCATATGCAAAGATTTACTTTAACCACAATATTTCAAGAATCCAACAATAAATATTCCTTTTTGAGGCTTTTCTTGAAATTATTTTTCATGGGGCTTCACATATACAGTGTTACTCTCTCAGAAATTTTATTCTCCACTTCAAAACCCTTCCAAAGATATGATTTCTATCAGATGGTATTTTGAATCTTGTATTTCCCCTTCAAATGTAAATTAATTTTAGGCAAGACTTCGTTTCAACTTCTTTTAATATAAGCCTGGTTCTGCCGAGTTTAAAGAACCCAATCACATCATGTCAGCAGTACCAGACACGAAACATGTTAGAATTTATCTAGTGTATTACTTTCTGAAATGAACATAAATTCCAGACTTCCTTGAAATTATAAATATATTCATTCAATCATGAATGCTGTACAAAATTGAATAAAAAAGAATAGAATTACCAGTACACATTCAAATCTGATGACATCACACCTTGCACAACAAACTTTCTTTAATAGTCCTGTATTGTAGATTAAAATTAATCTAAGACAAAACATTACTTCATAATAGAACCATGCATAATGACAGAGAAGACCTTGTAAGAGACATAGGATACATAAGTGCAACCATGTCCTTCAATATGGACACTATAAATTTATTTTGGGATTGTTTGCTTTTTTTTCTGTTTCAGCTGAAGATGATAATTATCTTCCTAAAGTTTTGACCACATCAGAATCCCCAATCACCAAACCTGGTAATCATGGCTTCTCATATGTTTGATAAAATTGAATTTTGTTTGTGCCTGAGAATGCATTCCCAGTAGCAATGTACATACACAGAATTTCTGCACTGGCTGTAACTTTGAAAGAGATACCAATGATGATACGTAGACTTTCAATACACAGATGAATAGTATTAGGAACCATGCTTATTGTATCGTGTAACTTTTGATATTCATTTTCTTGAGGTATAACTCCCATTACCCTGTGAGAATAATTACTTCTTCAGTTCAAAATCCTTTCATACGATTAGAATAACATTGTATATTGAATCTTGTACTTTGCTGTCAAATGTACATTAATTTTAGACAGGACTTCTTTTCAGCTTCTCATAAACCAAGGCCGGTTCCAACACAGCTTAAACAACCTGACAACATCATACCAGAAGTACCAGACATGAAACATGGTAGAGTGACTTTTTTTACATGCTTCTTTCTATCTCTGGAATTTATCTAGTGTATTCCTTTTGGAAATGAGCATGAACTCCAGACTTCCTTAAAATTATAATCCTCCACTGAGGATTGAAATTCATCTAACAAAATACATTATAACAATTTTTCCTCAAGATAGAAGGCCACATAGGCAACTTGGGGTGCATAGGTGTAACAATGTGCTTCAATATATACGCTGTAAATTTATTTGGGGGTTGTTTGCTTTTTTCTAGTTTCAATGATGATGATAATTATCTTTCTAAAGTCTTGATCACGCCAGATCTTCCAATTAGCAAATCTGGTAATTATGTGTTCTCATATGGTTGATAAAAGTGCACGCAGTGTGATTGTTGGTAGATCATGTTGGTGGCTACTTAGAAACAAAGCATAACTTCAAAAGATCATATGCAGAGCTTAAGAGATGAATAATATTGGGAGAATATTCACTCATTCAAGCTCCTTTTGATCTCCCCCCCCCCAGTTTTAACTCCCATTACGCTTTCAGAAGTCTTTCTTATTCCTTTCAAAATCCATTCATAAGTAACATCGTATCTTGAATCATGTACTTCCTGTCAAATGGAAATTAATTTTGGATTGGACTTCCTTTCAGATTCTTATAAAGCAAGCCCGGTTCCGCCAAAGTATAAACAACCTGACTACATCATGCCCGCACTACCAGACAAGAAACATGGTAGAGTGACTTTTCAACATGTTTTTTCTTCCTCTCAAATGTATCTACTGCATTCCTTTCTAAAATAAACATGAAGTCCAGTTACCAAACCTGGAAATTATAAAATACATATTTTAAATATATATTGTATAAAACTGTACAAAAAAAGAGTAGACATTGAGTAGACATTCAAACCTGAAGACATCAAGCACACCAAAAGTTTCTTGGACGGTTCTCCACTGAAGATTAAAATTCATCCAAGACCATATCTTACTTAATTGTAGGATCTGGTATAACAATTCCACTCAAAGTAGAAGGACTTGTATGTAACTTGGGGTCCATAGGTGTAACCATGTCCTTGAATATGAACACTGTAAATATATCTTGGGGTTCATTGCTTTTTTTCTAGTTTCATCTGTGGATGATAAATATCTTCCTAAAGTCTTGATCTTCCAATTACCAAACATGGTAATTATACGTTCTCACATGTTTGATAAATTGATATGTGAAGTGATTGTTGGTAGTTAAAGAATTTCTGGTGGGTTTTTTTTTTTAGATATAAGGACTTTCTGTGTAGAACAGAATTTGAACAACATGCCCACAGATCATGTGTCGAACTTGGTTACACGGATGGATAGTATTAGAAGGCCAGATAGTTCTTGTCATACTATTTTTGAGATACATTTTCCTGAAATTACCCTTTCAGAATTCTTCTTTCAAAATCCCTTCATTTATTATGATTAGGTTCACACAGTATTTTGAATCCTGTACTCCCTGTCAGATTGCAAACTAATTTTGTACTGGACTTCCTTTCAGTTTCTTATGAACCAAGCCCTGTTCCATCAAAATTTAAAGAACCTGACTACATCATTACAGAAGTACCAGACAGGCAACATGGTAGAGTAACTGTTTTTACATTCTACTCTCTGATTTACAAGATAGGTTTTTGCATCTATCTACTGTAATCTTATTGAAAGTGTATACAAAATCCATCCAATTCTGGAAATTGGTATATAAACAAGTATTAAGCATCTTATTGAACCACAAATGCTCTACAACATCAAGTAGAAGGAAGGGACACTTTCCAACCAGAAGACAGAGCACAATGAAAACCAAAAATTCCTGGATCCCTCTATATGAAAGATCAAAATCCTTTGAAGACAATATAATTCCATTTTAAGATGAAATAGCTTTTAGGCTTCAACAGGTGAAAATGTTCAAGTGTGCAATGTGAACTTATTTGGGGATTGTTTGCTTTTTTCTAGTTTCAACCGAGGACGATAATTATCTTCCTAAAGTCATGACCACTCCAGATCTTCCAATTACCAAATCTGGTAATTATGTGTTCTCATATGGTTGATAAAAAAGTATATACATTGATTGTTGCTAGATCATGCGCTCTTGGTGGCTCCTTAGAAGCAAAGAGTTTCTGGTTGAGCATAACTTAGAAAGACCATATGCAGAGCTTTAGAGGTGAATAATATTGGGAAAACATTCACTATTTCAAGCTACTTGCGATCTTTATTTTCCCAAGGATTAACTCCCACTACCCATTGATAATTCTTTCTTCTTCCTTTCTTCTTCCTTGCCTCTTCCTTTTATAAGTAACATGGTATTTTTAATCCTGTACTTTGGTGTCAAATGGAGATTAATTTTAGATTGGACTTCCTTTCAGATTCTTATAAACCAAGGCTGGTTCCACCAAAGTATAAAGAACCCAACAACATCATGTCTGCACTACCAGACAAGAAACATGGTAGAGTGACTTTTTGAACATCTTCTTTCTACCTGTGGTATTTGTCTAGTGTATTTCTTTCTGAAATGAACATGAACTCCAGTCTTCCTTCCAATTATAAACGGCATAAGTTCTAAATATATGCTATAGATAACTGTACCAAAAAAGAGTAGTCATTGAGTTGACATTCAAACCTGAAGACAAACCTGACATTTTTCTGACGGTCTTCCACTAGGATTAAAGTTCATCTAGGGATGATATTTTAGTTAATTGTAGGGCCATGTTCAAAAATTCCACTGAAGATAGAAGGGCTTGTAGGCAACTTGGGGTACATAGTTGTAACCAGGTCCTTGAATATGGACACTGTAAATATATCTTGGGGTTCTTTGGTTTTTTCTAGTTTCAACTGTGGATGATAAATATCTTCCTAAAGTCTTGACCACATCAGAACTTCCAATTACCAAACCTGGTAATTATACATTCTCATATGTTTGATAAAGTGATATGTGGAGTGATTGTTGGTAGATAAAGCATTCCTGGCGATTGTTTAGAAATTACGAGTGTCTGCACGGAACAGAATTTGAAAGACATGCCAAGGATAATGTGCAGAACTTTGTTACATGGATGGTCAGTATTAGAAGGCCAGATAGTTCCTGTCATGCTGTCTTTGACATTTATTTTTCTGAAATTACCCATTACTCTTTGAGAATTCTACCTTCATCTCATAGAAGTAGGATCACACAGTATTTTGAATCCTGTACTCCCTGTCAGATTGCAGACTAATTTTATATTGGACTTACTTTCAGTTTCTTATGAACCAAGCCCTGTTCCATCAAAATTTAAAGAATCTGGCTACATCACTGCAGAAGTACCAGACAGGCAACATGGTAGAGTAACTGTTTTTACATTCTACTCTCTGATTTACAAGATAGGTTTTTGCATCTATCTATTGTAATCTTATAGAAAGGATTTACATAATTCAGATATTCTGGAAATTGGTATATGCACAAGTATTAAACATCTTATTGAATCACGAATGCTCTACAACATCAAGTAGAATGAAGGGATACTTTCCAACCAGAAGACATAGCACCATAAAAACCAAAAATTTCCTGGAACTCTGGATATGAAAGATTAAAATCCTTACAAGACAATGTATTTCTTCAAAGTAGTGTCATGTCTGTTAATTCCATTTTAAGATAAAATAGCTCTTGGGCTTCTACAGGTGAAACCATGTCCAAGTGCACAATGTGAACATATTTGGGGGTTGTTTGCTTTTTTCTAGTTTCAACTGAGGATGATCATTATCTTCCTAAAGTGTTGACCACGCCAGATCTACCAATTACCAAATCTGGTAATTATGTGTTCTGATATGGTTGATAAAAATGTATACAAAATGATTGTTGGTAAATATGAAGTCTTGGTGGCTACTTAAAGGAAGTAAGTTTCTGATAGAACATAACTTCAAAAGACCATTTGCACGGCTTTAGAGAGGAATAATATTAGGAGAACATTCACTTTTTTTCAAGCTACTTAAAATCTTTATTTTCCCAAAGTTAAACTCTATTACCATTTGATAATTCTTTCTTCTTCCATTCAAAATCCTTCATAAGTAACATTGTATTTTGAATCCTGTACTTCGTTTTCGAATGTAGGTTAACTTTAGACTGGATTTCCTTTCAGATTATTATAAACCAAGCCTGGTTCCGCCAAAATATAAAGAACCCGACAACCTCATGTCCCCACTACCAGACAGGAAACATGGTAGAGTGACTTTTTTAACATGTTCTTTCTACCTGTGGTATTTATTTAGTGTATTTCTTTCTGAAATGAACATGAACTCCAGACTTCCTTGAAATTAAAAACGCCTAAATCTAAATACATGTGGTACAAAATTGTACAAAAAAAGAGTAGACATTGAGTAGACATTCAAACCTGAAGACATACCAGACGTTTCTCTGACAATCTTCCACTGAGGATTAAAATTCATTTAGGGATTATATTAGTTGTATTAGATGATATTGTAGGACCATATTTAGCAATTCAACTCAAGATAGTAGGGCTTGTAGGCAATCTGGGGCACAAAGGTGTAGCCAGGTCCTTGAATATGGCCACTGTAAATATATCTTGAGGTTGTTTCCTTTTTTCTAGTTTCAACTGTGGATGATAAATATCTTCCCAAAGTTTTGACCACATCAGAACTTCCTATTACCAAACCTGGTAATTATACGTTCCCATATATTTGATAAAGTGATATGTAGAGTGATTGTTGGTAGATAAAGCATTCCTGGCGATTGTTTAGAAATAACGAGTGTCTGCACGGAACAGAATTTGAAAGACATGCCCAAGGATAATGTGCAGAACTTTGTTACATGGATGGTCAGTATTAGAAGGCTACATAGCTCCTGTCATGCTATCTTTGACATTTATTTTTCTGAAATTACCCATTATTCTTTGAGAATTCTACTACCTTCATCTCATAGGAGTAGGTTAACACAGTATTTTGAATCCTGTACTCCCTGTCAGATTGCAGACTAATTTTGTACTGGACTTCCTTTCAGTTTCTTATGAACCAAGTCCTGTTCCATCAAAATTTAAAGAACCTGGCTACATCACTGCAGAAGTACCAGACAGGAAAAATGGTAGAGTAACTGTTTTTACATTCTACTCTCTGATTTACAAGATAGGTTTTTGCATCTATCTATTGTAATCTTATTGAAAGTGTTTACAAAATCCAGACATTCTGGAAATTGGTATATAACGAAGTATTAAGCATCTTATTGAATCACGAATGCTCTACAACATCAGGTAGAATGAAGGGACACTTTCCAACCAGAAGACAGAGCATATTGAAAACCAAAAATTTCCTGGATCTCTCTATATGAAAGATCAAAATCCTTTGAAGACAATATATTTCTTCACAGTAGTGTCATGCCTGTTAATTCCATTTTAAGATGAAAGAGCTTTTAGGCTTCAACAGGTGAAAATGTTCAAGTGTGCAATGTGAACTTATTTGGGGATTGTTTGCTTTTTTCTAGTTTCAACCGAGGACGATAATTATCTTCCTAAAATCATGACCACTCCAGATCTTCCAATTACCAAATCTGGTAATTATGTGTTCTCATATGGTTGATAAAAAAGTATATACATTGATTGTTGGTAGATCATGCGCTCTTGGTGGCTCCTTAGAAGCAAAGAGTTTCTGGTTGAGCATAACTTAGAAAGACCATATGCAGAGCTTTAGAGGTGAATAATATTGGGAAAACATTCACTATTTCAAGCTACTTGCAATCTTTATTTTCCCAAGGATTAACTCCCACTACCCATTGATAATTCTTTCTTCTTCCTTTCTTCTTCCTTGCTTCTTCCTTTCATAAGTAACACGGTATTTTTAATCCTGTACTTTGGTGTCAAATGGAGATTAATTTTAGATTGGACTTCCTTTCAGATTCTTATAAACCAAGGCTGGTTCCATCAAAGTATAAAGAATCCAACAACATCATGTCTGCACTACCAGACAAGAAACATGGTAGAGTGACTTTTTTAACATGTTCTTTCTACCTGTGGTATTTGTCTAGTGTATTTCTTTCTGAAATGAACATGAACTCCAGTCTTCCTTCCAATTATAAACGGCATAAGTTATAAATATATGCCATAGATAACTGTACAAAAAAAGAGTAGACATTGAATAGACATTCAAACCTGAAGACAAACCTAACATTTTTCTGACGGTCCTCCACTGAGGATTAAAGTTCATCTAGGGATGATATTTTAGTTAATTGTAGGGCCATGTTCAAAAATTCCACTCAAGATAGTAGGGCTTGTAGGCAATCTGGGGTACATAGTTGTAATCAGGTCCTTGAATATGGACACTGTAAATATATCTTGGGGTTCTTTGGTTTTTTCTAGTTTCAACTGTGGATGATAAATATCTTCCTAAAGTCTTGACCACATCAGAACTTCCAATTACCAAACCTGGTAATTATACATTCTCATATGTTTGATAAAGTGATATGTGGAGTGATTGTTGGTAGATAAAGTATTCCTGGCGATTGTTTAAAAATAACGAGTGTCTGCACGGAACAGAATTTGAAAGACATGCCAAGGATAATGTGCAGAACTTTGTTACATGGATGGTCAGTATTAGAAGGCCAGATAGTTCCTGTCATGCTGTCTTTGACATTTATTTTTCTGAAATTACCCATTACTCTTTGAGAATTCTACCTTCATCTCATAGAAGTAGGATCACACAGTATTTTGAATCCTGTACTCCCTGTCAGATTGCAGACTAATTTTGTACTGGACTTCCTTTCAGTTTCTTATGAACCAAGCCCTGCTCCATCAAAATTTAAAGAATCTGACTACATCACTGCAGAAGTACCAGACAGGCAACATGGTAGAGTAACTGTTTTTACATTCTACTCTCTGATTTACAAGATAGGTTTTAGCATCTATCTATTGTAATCTTATAGAAAGGATTTACATAATTCAGATATTCTGGAAATTGATATATGCACAAGTATTAAACATCTTATTGAATCACGAATGCTCTACAACATCAAGTAGAATGAAGGGATACTCTCCAGCCAGAAGACAGAGCATATTGAGAACCAAAAATTTCCTGGATCTCTCTATATGAAAGATCAAAATCCTTTGAAGACAATATATTTATTCACAGTAGTGTCATGCCTGTTAATTCCATTTTAAGATGAAATAGCTTTTAGGCTTCAACAGGTGAAAATGTTCAAGTGTGCAATGCGAACTTATTTGGGGATTGTTTGCTTTTTTCTAGTTTCAACCGAGGACGATAATTATCTTCCTAAAGTCATGACCACTCCAGATCTTCCAATTACCAAATCTGGTAATTATGTGTTCTCATAAGGTTGATAAAAAGTATATACATTGATTGTTGGTAGATAATGCGCTCTTGGTGGCTCCTTAGAAGCAAAGAGTTTCTGGTTGAGCATAACTTAGAAAGACCATATGCAGAGCTTTAGAGGTGAATAATATTGGGAAAACATTCACCATTTCAAGCTACTTGCGATCTTTATTTTCCCAAGGATTAACTCCCACTACCCATTGATAATTCTTTCTTCTTCCTTTCTTCTTCCTTGCCTCTTCCTTTCATAAGTAACACAGTATTTTTAATCCTGTACTTTGGTGTCAAATGGAGATTAATTTTAGATTGGACTTCCTTTCAGATTCTTATAAACCAAGGCTGGTTCCACCAAAGTATAAAGAACCCAACAACATCATGTCTGCACTACCAGACAAGAAACATGGTAGAGTGACTTTTTTAACATGTTCTTTCTACCTGTGGTATTTGTCTAGTGTATTTCTTTCTGAAATGAACATGAACTCCAGTCTTCCTTCCAATTATAAACCGCATAAGTTCTAAATATATGCCATAGATAACTGTACAAAAAAAGAGTAGACATTGAGTAGACATTCAAACCTGAAGACAAACCTAATATTTTTCTGACGGTCCTCCACTGAGGATTAAAGTTCATCTAGGGATGATATTTTAGTTAATTGTAGGGCCATGTTCAAAAATTCCACTCAAGATAGTAGGGCTTGTAGGCAATCTGGGGTACATAGTTGTAATAAGGTCCTTGAATATGGACACTGTAAATATATCTTGGGGTTCTTTGGTTTTTTCTAGTTTCAACTGTGGATGATAAATATCTTCCTAAAGTCTTGACCACATCAGAACTTCCAATTACCAAACCTGGTAATTATACATTCTCATATGTTTGATAAAGTGATATGTGGAGTGATTGTTGGTAGATAAAGCATTCCTGGCGATTGTTTAGAAATAACGAGTGTCTGCACAGAACAGAAATTGAAAGACATGCCCAAGGATAATGTGCAGAACTTTGTTACATGGATGGTCAGTATTAGAAGGCCAGATAGTTCCTGTCATGCTATCTTTGACATTTATTTTTCTGAAATTACCCATTACTCTTTGAGAATTCTACCTTCATCTCATAGGAGTAGGGTCACAGGGTCACACAGTATTTTGAATCCTGTACTCCCTGTCAGATTGCAGACTAATTTTATATTGGACTTCCTTTCAGTTTCTTATGAACCAAGCCCTGCTCCATCAAAATTTAAAGAATCTGGCTACATCACTGCAGAAGTACCAGGCAGGCAACATGGTAGAGTAACTGTTTTTACATTCTACTCTCTTAGGGTTTTTTGCTTTTTTGTAGTTTCAACTGTGGATGATAAATATCTTCCTAATGTCTTGACCACATCAGAACTTCCAATTACAAAGTCCAGTAATTATATGTTCTCATATGTTTGATAAAGTGATTTGTGGAGTGATTGTTGGTAGATAATGCATTCCTGGCAGTTGTTTAGAAAAAGAACAGTTGTGTACGGAACAGAATTTGAAAGATATAGCCACGGATCACGTGTAGAACTTCGTTACACAGATGGGTAGTATTATAAGGCCCGATAGTTTTTGTCATACTACCTTTGATGTTTATTTTTTGGGAATTCTACCTTCATTTCATAGGATTAGGGTCACAAAGTATTTTGAATCCTGTACTTCCTGTGAGATTGCAGACTAATTTTGTACTGGACTTCCTTTCAGTTTCTTATGAATCAAGCCCTGTTCCACCAAAAATTAAGGAATCTGGCTACATAATTGCAGAAGTACCAGACAGGAAAAATGGTAGAATAACTGTTTTTACTTTTTACTCTCTGCTCCCTCCAGGGAAAAGGGCGGCATACAAATAACGGAAAACTAAACTAAACTCCTTTACAAGATAGGTTCTTGCATCTATCTCGTGTAATCTCATTGAAAGGGTTTACAAAATCCTGACATTCTGGAAATGTGTATATGCACAAGAATTAAGCATATTATTGAATTACGATTGCTCTACAACAGCAAGTAGAATGAAGGGACACTTTCCAACCAGAAGGCATAGCACCGTAAAAACCAAAAATTTCCTTGATCCCAGGATAATAAAGATGAAAATCCTTCCAGACAATATATTTCTTCAAAGTAGTTTAATGTCTGTTAATTCCATTTTAAGACAAAATAGCACTTAGGCTTCTTGAGGTGAAACCAGGTCCAAGTGTACAATGTGAACTTATTTGGGGGTTGTTTGCTTTTTTCTAGTTTCAACTGAGGATGATAATTATCTTCCTAAAGTCTTGACCATGCCAGATCTATCAATTACCAAATCTGGAAATTATGTGTTCTCATATGGTTGATAAAAATATATACACAGTGATTGTTGGTAGATCATACGCTCTTTGGGGCTACTTAGAAGCAAAGAGTTTCTGGTTGAGCATAACTTCAAGAGGCCATATGCAGAGCTTTAGAGATTAATAATATTGGGAGAACATTTACTCTTTCAAGCTATTTTAAATATTTATTTTCTCAAATTTTAACTCCCATTTCTCTTTGAAAATTCTTTCTTCTTCCGTTCAAAATCCTTTCATAAGTAACACAGTATTTTTAATCATATACTTTGCTCTCAAATGGAGATTAATTTTAGACTGGACTTCCTTTCAGATTCTTATAAACCAAGCCCGGTTCCGCCAAAGTATAAAGAACCCAACAACATCATGTCTGCACTACCAGACAAGAAACATGGTAGAGTGACTTTTTTAATATGTTCTTTCTATCTGTGGTATTTATCTAGTGTATTCCTTTCTTAAATGAATATGACCTCCAGACATCCTTGAAATTAAAAAATTCATGTTCTAAATATATGCTGTAGATAACTGTATAAAAAAGAGTAGACACTGAAGAGACATTCAAAGCTGACACACCAAACATTTCTGTTGCAGTCCTCCACTGAGGATTAAAATTCATTTAAGACCATATGTTACTTAATTGTAGGGTCTGGTATAACAATACCACTCAAGATAGAAGGGTTCATAGATAACTTTGGGTACATAGGTGTAACTGTCCTTGAATATGGACACTGTAAATATATCTTGGAGTTTTTTGCTTTTTTGTAGTTTCAACTGTGAATGATAAATATCTTCCTAAAGTCTTGACCATGCAAGAACTTCCAGTTACCAAACCTGGTAATTATATGTTCTCATATGTTTGATAAAGTGATATGTGGAATGATTGTTGGTAGATAAAGCATTCCCGGTGGTTGTTTAGAAATAATGAGTGTCTGCACAGAACAGAATTTGAAAGATATTCCTACGGATCATGTGTAGAACTTCGTTACACGGATGGATAATATTAGAAGGCCATATAGTTTTTATTATGCTACCTTTGACGTCCATTTTCCTGAAATTATCCATTATCCTTTGAGAATTCTTCCTTCATCTCATATGATGAGGGTCACACAGTATTTTGAATTCTGTACTCCCTGTCAAATTGCAAACTAATTTTATACTGGACTTCCTTTCAGTTTCTTATCAACCAAGCCCTGTTCCAACAAAATTTAAAGAACCTGGCTACATCATTGCAGAAGTACCAGACAGGAAACATGGTAGAGTGATGTTTTTTATGTTCTTCTCTCTGGTTCTTTACAAGATAGGTTTTTGCATCTATCTATTGTAATCTTATTGAAAGTGTTTGCAAAATCGAGACATGCCATTACCCTTTGAGAATTCTTAGAAGCAAAGAGTTTCTGATTGAACATAACTTCAAAAGGCCATATGAGAGCTTTAGAGATGAATAATATTGGGAGAACATCCACTCTTTCAAGCTATTTTAGATCTTTATTTTCCCAAGGTTTAACTCCCATTTTCCTTTGATAATTCTTTCTTCCATTCAAAATCCTTTGATAAGTAACACCGTATTTTGAATCCTGTAATTTGCTCTAGGTTAACATTAGAATGGATTTCCTTTCAGATTCTTATAAACCAAGCCTGGTTCCACCAAAGTATAAAGAACCCGACAACATTATGCCTGCAGTACCAGACAAGAAACATGGTAGAGTGACTTTGTTTAACATGCTTCTTTCTACCTCTGGTATTTAATTAGTGTACTCCTTTCTGAAATGAAGATGAACTCGAGTCTTTCTTGAAATTATAAAATCATAAGTTCTGAATACATGCTGTAAAAAATTGTACAAAAATACATAGAAGCAGACATTCAAACCTGAAGACCTCAGACCAGTCACATCACAGGTTCCTTTTACGGTCCACCACTCTGGGTTAAAATTCATTTTAAGTTAATATGTTAGTTAATTGTAGGTCCATGTATGACAATTCCATTCAAGATAGATGGGCTCGTAGGCAACCTGGGGTACATAGGTGTAACCATGTCCTTGAATATGGGCAATGTAAATATATCTTGGGATTCTTTGCTTTTTTCTAGTTTCAACTGAGGAGGATAATTATCTTCCTAAAGTCTTCACCACACCAGATCTTCCAATTACCAAATCTGGTAATTATGTCTTCTCATATGGTTGATAAAAATGTATATACAGTGATAGTTGGTAGATCATGCACTCTTGGTGTCTACTTAGAAGCAAAGAGTTTCTGATTGAGCATTACTTCGAAAAACTATATGCAGAGCCTTAGAGATGAATAATATTGGGAGAACATTCACACTTTCAAGCTAATTTAGATCTTTATTTTCCCAAGGTTTAACTCCCATTACCCTTTGATAATTCTTTCTTCTTCCATTCAAAATCCTTTATAAGTTACACGGTATTTTGAATGCTGTATTTTGCTGTCAAATGGAGATTAATTTTAGACTGGACTTTCTTTCAGATTCTTATAAATCAAGCCTTGTTCCGCCAAAGTATAAAGAATCCAACAACATCATGCCCGCAGTGCCACACAAGAAACATGGTAGAGTGACTTTTTTAACATGCATCTTTCTACCTCTGGAATTTATCTAGTGTATTCCTTTCTGAAATGAACATGAACTACAGACCTGAGGTGGGTTGTTGCTGGTTGGGCCTGGATTGGCCGAACCAGTAGTAGCAGTGGTGGGATGCTCCACCCACCCAGCCAGGCATTTCTGAACATGTGCAGAAGTGTCACACATGTGCAGAAATGCATGAATGAGCTCACCCAAACTGGTAGTAAAAAAAATGGTAACCTACCTCTGTCCAGACTTCCTTGAACATATAAAAACATGAGTTCTAAATATATGCTGTAAAACCTGTAGAAAAAAGAATAGAAATAGAACATTCAAACCCAAAGACATCAGACCAGGTACACCAAAAGTATCTCTGATGGTCCTCCACCAAGCTTAAAATTCATCTAAGGCCATATGTCTTAATGTCTCTAGGCTTTGATCAAGCAAAGCAAGTAGTAATCAATAGAATAAAGGACATGGAGTTCCAAGAAGAACTAAATAGGTTGTCTCTTGACAGTAGGGACAGAATCAAACAGGGTGTATGGGAATCAGCAAGATATCTAAATGACCTGATCTCCCCAAAACAAAGAATAGCTTTCTTCAGAACCAGATTTAACATTCTTCCTTCAGCACTCCTCCAGGGCAGGTATAAGAGAACACCTATAGCAGAATGGATTTGTATATGTGGTAAAGGAGAAGTGGAAGATATCTTATATGTTCTATTACACTGTTAGCTATACAGAGTTTGTAGGTCTGCCAATATTCTCCCCTTATTAGAGAGATTGCCAGGGAGGGCAGACAATTTTTATCTAGGCTTTCTCCTCCAGGACACAAATTCGGCTACCACGTATGCAGTGGCAAAGTTCTATGTTGCTGCAATGTTCACAAGAAAAAAATTGGTTACAGAAATATAGTTGTCATTTTGTACCAATTATTTGGACATATCTCTAACAATTTGTGAACCATTGTATTAACTCCCATACTTATCAGCTTTGCACCCAGGTAAACCAGGGAGTGACCCAAACAATTTGAGAACATGTATGTTATTATCCACTTTTAATGTCAATACTTTTTAATAATATTTTAATTTCAGTACTTTTTAACATATTGTAAAAAGTCTTGTGTATTGCTGGTCTTTGACCATAATAAAGATTTATACTATATACTATACCATATGTTAGTTAATTTTAGGATCATGTATTCCATTCAAGATAGAAGGTCCTGTAGAAAACTTGGGTACATTAGTGTAAGTATCTCTTTGAATATAGACACTGTAAATATATCTTGGAGTTCTTTGCTTTTTTCTAGTTTCAACTGTGGATGATAAATATCTTCCTAAAGTCTTGACCACGCCAGAACTTCCAATTACCAAACCTGGTAATTATATGTTGTCATATGTTTGATAAAATTATATGTGAAGTGTTGGTAGATAAAGCCTTCCTTGCAGTTTTCCTGAAATTACCCATTATCCTTTGAGAATTCTTCCTTCAGAATCTTTTCATGTCATATGATTAGGGTCACACAGTATTTTGAATCCCGTACTTCCTGTCAAATTGCAGACTAATTCTATACTTGGACTTCCTTTCAGTTTCTTATGAACCCAGCCCTGTTCCATCAAAAGTTAAACAACCTGGCTACATCATTACAGAAGTACCAGACAAGAAACATGGTAGAGTGCCTTTTTATGTTCTACTCTCTGACCCTTTACAAGATAGTTCTTGCATCCATCTAGTGTAATCTTATCAAAAGGGTTTACAAAATCCAGACATTCTGGAAATTAGTATATGCACAAATTCTAACGATATTATTGAATCATGAATGCTCTACAACACTAAGTAGAATGGAGGTACACTTTACAACCAAAAAAAGCACATCCTACAAACTAGAATTTCCTTCGATCATCTTTTATAGAGGATTAAAACCTATCTAAAGCAATATATTTCTTCATAGTAGTATCATGCCTACAATTCCAATTTAAGATGAAATAGCTTTAGACGTGTGTGTGTCTCTGTGTGTGTGTCTGTGTGTGTGTGTGTCTGTGTGTGTGTGTGTGTGTGTGTGTGTGTGTAGCCATGTCCTTCGATATGTACAATGAGAACTTATTTGGGGATTGTTTCCTTTTTTCTAGTTTCAGCAATGGATGATAAATATCTTCCTAAAGTCTTGACCACACCAGATCTTCCAATTACCAAATCTGGTAATTATATGTTCTCATAAGTTTGATAATATTCTATTTTTAGTTATTGTTGGTAGATAAAGCATTTCTGGCAGTTGATTAGAAGTAACAAGTTTCTGCACTGAACAGAATTTGAAAGACATGCGCAAGGATCATATGCAGAACTTCATTACACAGATGGACAGTATTAGAAGACCAGATAGTTCTTGTCATGCTACCTTTGATGTTCATTTTCCTGAAATTACCCATTAGCCTTTGAGAATTCTTCCTTAAAAACCCTTTCATCTCATATGATTAGCATCACATAATATTTTGAATCTACTGCCTGTACTATGAGTTTCTGAACTGAATTGAATTTGAAAGACATGCCCATGTATTACATGTACAGCTTTACCACACAGATGGATAGTATTAAAAGATGGTTTTTTTTCTTGTCATGCTACTTTTGATGTTCATTTTCCTGAAATTGCCCATTACCCATGCCAGACGTACCAGACAGGATACATGGTAGAGTGCCTTTTTTTACATACTACTTTATGATCCTTTGCAAAATTAGTGCTTGCATCTCTCAAGTGTAATCTTATCCAATGATTTTACAAAATCCAGACATTCTGGAAAGGATTACATGCTTAAATTCTAACTACATTATTCATTCATGAATGGTCTATAACACTGAAGAGAATGTTAGTGCACTTTTGAATATAGAAAACAGTATACCGGATAATTAAAATTTTCTTTTGATCCTCATGTATAGAAAATTAAAACCCTTTAAAGACAGATAATACACTCTTGGTGACACTTAGAAACAAGGAGTTTCTGATTGAACATAACTTTGAAAGTCATGCCCAAAGACCATATGCAGAGCTTTAGAGATGCATAGTATTGGGAGAACATTCACTTTTTTTCAAGTTACTTTTGATCTTTATTTTCCTGAGAGTTAACTCCATTTTCCTTTGAGTATTAAAAGATTTGAGAATTCTTTCTTCTTCAGTTGAAAATCATTTCATATGTTATGATTAGTAAAGCATGGTATTTTGAACCCTGTCAAATGTAGATTAATTTAAAACTGCACTTCCTTTTAGCCTCTCATAAACCTAGATTGGTTCCTCCAAAGGTTAAAGAACCTGACTACATCATCATGCCAGAATTACCAGATAGGAAACATGGTAGAGTGACCTAGCTTCAAAGTGCTAGTCGTAACTTATAAAGCCCTTCAAGGTATTGGATCTGGGTACTTGAGAGACCGCCTGCTGCCAATTACCTCCCACAGACCCATTAGATCTCACAGGGTTGGCCTCCTCCGGGTGCCATCTACCAGCCAATGCCACCTGGCTATTACCCGGGGGAGGGCCTTCTCTGTGGCAGCTCCGGCCCTCTGGAATGAACTCCCCGCAGGGATTCAGATCCTCACCTCTCTCCAGGCCTTCCGAAAAGCCGTCAAAACCTTGCTTTGCCGGCAGGCCTGGGAGTGATGAGTTCCCTCCCCTCTCGACATGTATGGTTGTGCGACTGTTGTCTACTTTTATTATTTGTATTTTGTCTTTTATGTTCCCCCTTTTTTCCCCCTTTGAATTGTTCACCGCCCTGAGTCCTCCCGGAGAAGGGCGGCATACAAATAATAAAATACCAATACCAATACCTTTTTTAATATGCTTCTTTCTACCGTCTAGTATTATTCTAATTGTTCATTTTTGAAGTGAACATGAAATCCAGACTTTGTTGAAGTTATAAAATGCATAAGTTCTAAATAGATTCAGTCAATCATGAATGTTGTACAAAACTGCCTAAAAAGGAACAGAAGTACACATGAATACATCAAACCAGGCACATTGAAATTTTATTTGATGGTCCTCTACTGAAGATTAAAAGACTGAGTAGAATGTTAAGTGTATTTTCCAACCAGAACATAGCACACCTTAAAACCCAAAATTTCCCTTGATTCTCAGTATGGAAAATTGAAACTCTTCTAGGAGAATATATTTTTCATAGCAGGGTCATGTATAACAATTCTATCATAAGATGAAAAAGCTCTTATGCAACTTGACATATATAAATAAAACCATGTTTTTCAGTATGGATACTGTGAAATTATTTTGAGGTTCTTTGCTTTTTTCCAGTTTCAACTGAAGGTGATAATTATCTTCCTAAAGACTTTAACAAGCCAGAACTCCCAATTTCCAAATCTGGTAATTGTTGATATATGTTGATAATAATGTATACAGTATTATTGTTGGTAGATAATGCATTCCTGGTGGCTACTTAGAAACAAGGACTTTCTGGATTGAAAATAACATCAAAAGACATGTAGCTCATATGCAGAGTTTGCTATAGAGATGGCTAGTATTGGGAGAACAATATGTTTTTTTCCCATGCTACTTAGATCTTTATTTTCTTAATGTTTGACTCCCATTACACTTTCAGAAAACTTCCTTATTCAGTTCAAAATCACAAGATGTGATTAGGATCACACAGTATTTTGAATCCTGACCCCCCCCCCCCCGGTCAAAATGTAGATTAATTCTAGATATGACTTCCTTTCAGTTTCTTATGAACCAACTCCTGTTACATCAAAATTCAACGAACCAGACTACGTCCTTCCAGATGTACCAGAAAGGAAACATGGTAGAGTTACTTTTCAATGTACTACTTGCTGACCCTTAACAAGATAAGATATGAAGATATATGGTATAATCTTATACAATGGATTTATGAAATCCAGACATTCTGGAATCCATTACCTAAAACCATTATAAGTATATTAATCAATCATGGATGTCCTACAATACAGAGCAGACTGGAAGTGCACTTTCCAACCAGAAGACAGCACATCTTACAAACCAAAATTTCATTTGACCATCCTGTATGTAAAACCCATTAAAACCCATCTAAGACAAGCTATTTCATAGTAGGGCCATGCCCAACAATTCCATTTTAACATGAAAGAGGTGTTAGGTACTTTAACATATGTAGGTGTAACCATGGCTTCCAACATCAGCAATGTGAACTTACTTGGGGTTGTTTCTTTTTTCCAGTTTCAACTGAGGATGATAATTATCTTCCTAAAGTATTGACCACACCAGAACTTCCAATTACCAAATCTGGTAATTATGTGTTCTCATATGTTTGATAAAAATATGTGTGAAAAGATTGTTGGTAGATAATGCACCCCTGGTGGCTGCTTAGAAACAAGGAGTTTCTGGACTGAACAGAGTTTGAAAGATATGCCTGCAGATTAGATGCAGAGCTTTATGACACAGATGGCTAGTATTAGAATTAGAAGACTATATATTTCTTATCATGCTCCTTTTGATTTTCATTTTCCTGAAATTGCCCATTTAAGAATTCTTCCTTCAAAATCCTTTCATCTCATATGATCACAAGTATTTTGAATCCTGTACTCCCTGTCAGATTGCAGACTAATTTTATATTGGAATTCCTTTCAGTTTCTTATGAACCAAGCCCTGTTCCATCAAAATTTAAAGAACCTGGCTACATCATGCCAGAAGTACAAGACAGGAAACATGGTAGAGTGAATTTTTTTATATATTACTTTCTTCTTGCTTACAAGATAAGTTTTTGCATCTCTCTAGTGTACTTTTATCCAGATATTCTGGAAATGTCTATATGCATAAGTTCTAAGTACATTATTCATGAATTTTTTACAATACTTCCTCAATAAGTGGAAGCACACTTTCCAACCAAATGATAGTGGATCATACACCCAAAATTTTCCTTGAAGCTCAAATATGGAAAATTAAAATCCTTCTAAGACTATTTGTTTCTTCATAGTAGAATCACACCTGAAAATTCCATTTTAAGATGAAAGAGCTCTTAGGCAAATTAGACATACTGTAAATAGGTGAAACCATGCCTTTTAATATGAATATTTTGAAATTGTTTTGGGGGTCTTTGCTTTTTTCCAGTTTCAACTGAGGATGATAATTATCTTCCTAAAGTCTTGACCACGCCAGAGCTGCTACTTACCAAACCTGGTAATCACGTGTTCCCATGTGTGGAAGAAAATGTATATAGTGTGATTATTGCTAGATAATGCACTCTAGATGGCTACTTAGAAAAATGGTTTCTGGATTGAACAGATCTTTGAAAGACATTCTGATAGATAATTTGTAGAGCGACACTACGAAGATACATAATATTAGTAGACAATCCATTTTTTTCTCATGCTACTTTTGATGTACATTTTATTGAGATTTACTCTTTGAGAATCCTTTCTTAAGGTATGACTAGTGCCATGTGGTATTTTGAATCCTGTATTGCCCCTTATGATTGATTCAATCAAAAATGCTGTAGAAAACTGTATAAAAAATAGTAGAGTACACATTCAAACCTGAAGACATCTATCCAAGCACCAAAAAAAATTTTAGATGGTCCTCCACTGAAGATTAAAAATCATCTAAGACAATTTATTAATTAATTGTAGGACCGTGCATAACAATTCAATTTCAAGATGGGAGACTTAGGGTACATAGGTGTGACCAAATCCTTCAGTATGGACACTGTAAACCTGTTCTGGGGTTCTTTGCTTTTTTCCAGTTTCAATTGGTTCAAAGGTTCTTGCATCTATCTAGTATAATCTTATCAAAAGGGTTTACAAAATCCAGACATGCTGGAAATTAGTATATGCACAAATTCTAACGATATTATTGAATCATGAATGCTCTACAACACTAAGTAGAATGGAGGTACACTTTATAATCAGAAAAAAGCACATCCTACAAACTAGAATTTCCTTTGACCATCTTTTATAGAGGACTAAAACACATCTAAAGCAATATATTTCTTCATAGTAGTATCATGCCTGACAATTCCAATTTAAGATGAAATAGCTTTAGACATATATATGGGTGTATAGCCATGTCCTTCAATATGTACAATGAGAACTTATTTGGGGGTTGTTTGCTTTTTTCCAGTTTCAACAATAGATGATAAATATCTTCCTAAGGTCTTGACCACACCAGATCTCCCAATTACCAAACCTGGTAATTATATATTGTCATATGTTTGATAAAATTATATGTGAAGTGTTGGTAGATAAAGCATTCCTGGTGGTTTTCCTGAAATTACCCATTATCCTTTGACAATTCTTCCTTCAGAATCTTTTCATGTCATATGATTAGGGTCACACAGTATTTTGAATCCCGTACTTCCTGTCAAATTGCAGACTAATTCTATACTTGGACTTCCTTTCAGTTTCTTATGAACCCAGCCCTGTTCCATCAAAAGTTAAACAACCTGGCTACATCATTACAGAAGTACCAGAGAAGAAATATGGTAGAGTGCCTTTTTTATGTTCTAATCTCTGACCCTTTACAAGATAGGTTCTTGCATCCATCTAGTGTAATCTTATCAAAAGGGTTTACAAAATCCAGACATTCTGGAAATTAGTATATGCACAAATTCTAACGATATTATTGAATCATGAATGCTCTACAACACTAAGTAGAATGGAGGTACACTTTATAATCAGAAAAAAGCACATCCTACAAACTAGAATTTCCTTTGACCATCTTTTATAGAGGACTAAAACACATCTAAAGCAATATATTTCTTCATAGTAGTATCATGCCTGACAATTCCAATTTAAGATGAAATAGCTTTAGACATATATATGGGTGTATAGCCATGTCCTTCAATATGTACAATGAGAACTTATTTGGGGGTTGTTTGCTTTTTTCCAGTTTCAACAATAGATGATAAATATCTTCCTAAGGTCTTGACCACACCAGATCTCCCAATTACCAAACCTGGTAATTATATATTGTCATATGTTTGATAAAATTATATGTGAAGTGTTGGTAGATAAAGCATTCCTGGTGGTTTTCCTGAAATTACCCATTATCCTTTGACAATTCTTCCTTCAGAAGCTTTTCATGTCATATGATTAGGGTCACACAGTATTTTGAATCCCGTACTTCCTGTCAAATTGCAGACTAATTCTATACTTGGACTTCCTTTCAGTTTCTTATGAACCCAGCCCTGTTCCATCAAAAGTTAAACAACCTGGCTACATCATTACAGAAGTACCAGAGAAGAAACATGGTAGAGTGCCTTTTTTATGTTCTAATCTCTGACCCTTTACAAGATAGGTTCTTGCATCCATCTAGTGTAATCTTATCAAAAGGGTTTACAAAATCCAGACATTCTGGAAATTAGTATATGCACAAATTCTAATGATATTATTGAATCATGAATGCTCTACAACACTAAGTAGAATGGAGGTACACTTTATAATCAGAAAAAGCACATCCTACAAACTAGAATTTCCTTTGATCATCTTTTATAGAGGATTAAAACCCATCTAAGGCAATATATTCATAGTAGTATCATGCCTGATAATTCCAATTTAAGATGAAATAGCTTTAGACATATGTATGTGTGTATAGCCATATCCTTCAATATGTACAATGAGAACTTATTTGGGGGTTTGCTTTTTTCCAGTTTCAACAATAGATGATAAATATCTTCCTAAAGTCTTGACCACACCAGATCTTCCAATTACCAAACCTGGTAATTATATTTTCTCATATGTTAGGTAAAATTGAATACAGTTTGTTGTTGCTACAAGGCTGCCAAGGCTGCATGGCACAAGGAGTTTCTGTAATGGATATAACTTTTTAAAATATGCCCGTGATCATCTGATGGTCATCTGCAGAACTTCACTACACCAGTGCATAGTATTAGCTGACTATCCATTTTTATTCATGTTATTTAGAACTTTATTTTCCCAAGGTTTAACCCTCATTGCCCTTTGATAATTCTTTCTTCTTCAGTTCAAAATCCTGTCATAAGATATGATTAATATCACATGGTAGTTTGAATCTTGTACCTTCCTATAAACACCCAGATTAAATCTAGACTGGACTTCCTTTCAGCTTCCTATGAATCAAGCCCTGATCCATCAAAAATTAAAGAACCTAACTACATCTTTTCAGAAGTACCAGAAAGAAATCATGGTAGAGTGACTTTTTTATTTACATTTTTCTGCCTTATTACAAGAACCTCTTGAACCTATCTAGTATAATCTTATCCAATAGTACTATGAAGTCAGTACTTCCTTAAAATTATAAGTTGTATAAATTATAAATGTTGTGATCCAATTCTGAACGTCCTGCAACACCTTGAATGTCCCCTTTATAGAATGGGAATAGAAGTAAACTTCATAATTGGAGAAATCCACTACATACACTAAAGCTTCCTATGAGAGTCCATATAGGGGAATAAGACCCCTCTGAGACAATATATTTCTTTATCTTCAGATCATGCATTTTATGATGGAATGCTTTTGATTCATGTTTGTGAAATTATGAACCACCTCTGAGGCATCTTGGAGTACATAGGTGTAACCATGTTCTTCAGTTTCGACGTTCTAAATTTGGAGGGTTGGGGGTTGGTTGCTTTTTTATTTTCAGCTGGGATGGGCATATAATTATGTTCGTTAACTTTTGAGCATGCCATAACTCTCAATTATTAATCCTGATAATTATATGTTATTATACATGAGATAAAATTGTTTTCAATATGATTCTTAGTAAATAGATAGATAATGCATTCCTGGCAACTCCTTGGGCATAGGTATTTTCTGGATTCAACGCAACTTTGGAACATGTGCGCAAATGCATTGATTCTTATTAGTTTCTAATGTTAGTTTCTAAGATTATGTATCAATTTCTGTCTTTAAAGCTACAATATTTTTTTGTTTGTAAATTAGTGTTGCAGTTACAGGCATTCTGAAAGGTTTTCCATATTCTAATAGTTCCCTTTTTTCCCCGGTACAGTTTTGGAACCTATTACGTTTAGCAATGAACTTCCAATAGTAGGTAATAGTGTTTTCCTGGCACATTGATTGATTTTCTTATTTTACTTTCTTGTTCAGAAATCCATTACATTTTCTTTTCTGTAAGATCATCTAACATCATCTTTTTTTTCCATTAAATCCCATCCTTTCTCTAGGTTTGCTAGTCATTTAGCACTGAAGACTTTTAACCATTCTATTTATTTTTTTCCCACAGTACTGCTTTTTCTTTCTTTCCTTGCACAGTGATTCAGTCATATGAAAATAGCTGGAAGTGGCCTTATTATACGAAGTCAAGTCCCACGTGTTTGTAATGTCCATTTCTTTTTTAAGCTGGCTCCTGAAATTTTCATAAAGCACTAATTTTATATATGTATTGAGCCTACTTCTTTCTCAACCCTTTTGTGTGGCTGATTTTGTACACTTCATATCCACAGCATGTTTCTTCACCTTCACCTTCACCTTCAATTTTAAAATGCCCGACCTGACCTTATTTACATGTTAATAATTTTGAAGGTTTTTTTTTCTTTTTCAGATACAAAGGCCAAGCATCATGTTTCCATCACTGAAACAACAATCAGTCCACTGCTACTACCAAAATCTGGTAAAATTTTATATTGTTATTTAAATTATCTCCATGTGTCAAAGTCTGCATTAAAAAAACCCAACATAATTTGGGAATACAAATTTATTAGGTTTTTTTTTCCTTTAGAAGTAAGTTTTTCTTATTAAATTTGTCTCTGAGAGGCATACAAGAGAAAGTTATGCAAGAAAAAAGTAACAATTAGTAATAATCAATAATAGGAAATCTGGCCCATACTCCTCTCATGAATCCAAAAGCCATGACCATTCAGCCATGGTAGAACTGAATTGAAATTGTTTTCTCCCTTCAGACTTCAATAGACTTCAGATACTGTGACAGAACCTCAACAACTTTCACTTGTTTGAGTCGGAACAGATTTATATAGTTGAGGAACATCAGAATGCTAATGATGCTTTACCTCATACTGAGGAATGACTACCTCCTTCATTTCATGTAGATGTTAAAAAGAAGTAGGGATGGCATAGAACTGTAATTCTTTCTTAGTGGTTTGTAAGCAACAGTATTCTAGCATGAAATGAAGACATTTTTTGTTACAATCTGAGCTACAAATCTTTTACTGAAACAGTAAGTCTATCAGTGTACTGAATATCAAATAGGGGGTTCTCAGACTTTACAGGTGACTTTGTAAAATCTTCTTTGGAAATATGGAAGTTAGGAAAGTCCTATTTTGCCAAAATATTTTTGCTTGTAGTTATTTCGATTCATATGAATAACAATATTTCTAATTCTAATTATGCCAAATGGATTTCTAGTAAGAAACCTCATTTTAGTATCTCTGCCCATGTACAATAATTACTTCTAAATAAAATATTGCTTTTTTATTTATTTCCCCAGCTGTTCTATGCATTAAAATCCCTTTTATTTATTCAAATGTATGCTCCATCTATCTTTTATGCAATGTTCAGAATTTACCATGATTAAAAATACACACTTAAAAAATAAAAATAAAAAACAATTAATTTTATATCAATTTTATTCAAATCTAAATAAATTCAATTAACAATGACTTCTCTATGACTTCGGAGACTGGGAATGTCCTTCCTGGGAATACACATTATAACCTGGGATGTGCATGTTATCAGCCAAGTAACTAACTAGGTAAATTACTAGTGAAAGTGAGCTGATTCTCAAAAAGGCCTTTTCTGATTATGTAGCCAGGTTAGGCCATAAAAGGAGACACTTCAAGGAATGAGATACAGCTTTAATTTTTCTGGAGGAACAGTGCAGTCCTTGGTAGCCTCTGGTTGTTTTCTTTCAACAGATAGCCCACCATCTCTTCTCTGTCGGTTACTACAAATGCAATTTAAAAGGCATGGGAAGATCTTTTGTGTCTGAATAGCCAGACACTTAATGATGATTAATACAAAAACAGTTAGCTATTGACACCTATTCCTTTGCACATAGATTTAAACTATGTTATATAAGAATTTTATTTGTCTTTTAAATTCTATAAAATACCCTTTGTAAACACTAAGCTAGATGTATTCCACATAGTGTAGCTTTCAAAAGTTACAATTGTAGGTAGCAAAAAATAAAGGCAAACATCTATATTCCAATCTGAGAATGGTTCAGGTAAACTGAATTAACTTTGGTATGAGTATATGTTTATGCAATATATAAGCAGAATTATATTCTAATTAATGAAGTCAATCTTTATATTCCCCATTGTTCATAAAACATTTCTAAACAAACAAATGCATTCCTATCATTTTCTGATCATAACAATAAATAATGTCTGTACATAGACAAATACATAGTAAGAGTATTAGAAACAATTCAGTATATGTTACAGGGGTGCATTCAAAAAGGCAAAAGAATGAAGTGGAGTACACCTGTTCACACTTTCTTAAAGCAGTTGTATGTTTTTCTGGGATTGTCTGACTATTTTCAGCACAATTCTTGGAAAAGAGATATTTGGTTTAGAAAGTTACAGACAGAGCCTCTGAATGAAATGCTCTGTATATTGGTAAAATAACTGTCTAACTAATTCTTGTATTTCATATCTCAAAAGACATTCTTATGATCCATATCCAGCTTGTTACTGAAACTTGATCAAATAAAATATGTATATTCACTAGCTGCTATAGCAGAATGAAACCGAAATGTACTTTTCACGTTATGTTGCAATTTATTTACAATATATTTTTTATTTTTTTATTTATTGATATTATTGATGCAGAGGTAGAAGAGATTATTTTTAAAAATGAACAAGCAAAATCATCAACTGGTAATATATTTAATTATGGATTTTCAGATTTTTTAAAAAAATCCAAATAATGAGAAATTTATGTCTAATGAGATGTCATCATATTTATCATCCCACTGAGCTTTTTGTTTAAGTTCTTCATTATTAATGCCTTTTTCATATTATTATTAAATTGTGTAGCCATAGAGTATGCATCAATGGTGCAGCAAGACAGCTGTTTAAATGCAGTCTTGAGTTCATAAGCTTACAGGAATGTCTGCTGGCATAAAAGCAGAGAAAAGCAACAAAGATGATTAAGGAACTGGAGGCTAAAACATATGAAGAATGGTTGGAGTAACTGGGTATGTCTAGTTTAATGAAAAGAAGGACTAGGGAAAACATGATAGCAGTGTTCCAATATCTATGGGGTTGCCACAAAGAAAAGGGAATAAAGCTATTCTCCAAAGCATCTGAGAGTAGGACAAGAAGCAAAAGGTGGAAACAAATCAAGGAGAGAAGCAACTTAGAACTAAGGAGAAATTTCCAGACAGTTAGAACAATTAATCAGTGGAACAACTTGCCTCCAGAAGTTGTGAATGCTCCAACACTGGACGTTTTTAAGAAGATGTTGGATAACTATTTGTCTGAAGTGGTATAGAGTTTCCTGCCTAAGCAGGGGGTTGGACTAGAAGACCTCCAAGGTCCCTTCCAACTCTTATTCTGTTCTAAAACTGTGCCTTACAAGGCTGGCAAATGGTGCTATCATTACTGTTTCAATGCAAAACATATTATGGAAGTGTTTATGGAATCCCTGGTTCCACTCTCATTTTTCCAAATGCAGTGAGAAAACCAATACCAATTACTATTCTTAAGATATTGTGAATAAGTATGGTTATGTGTAGGTGGGCGTTTATAATGGTTGGCAAGTTGTCTGACTAATAGGTTACATTTCTGGATCACATTTGTGGCTCAGGCTGTTTCAACTCAGGCCTGACACTCTGCTGAAAGAAGCATTATGTTTCTATTTAAAAATAGCTCCGTGACAAGTCATGCAGGGGGGAAAAAAGGTTGGTTAAGGAAGTTAGAGTGAGGGATTAGTAGTGAGCCCTTGACCAGTGCTACAGTAGGGTGGCAATACAAGCACCAAGTGGTTGTGACTGTTAGCATTTGGAAGTTGCCCATGAAGTAGCTGAAATTACACACATGTAATGTGCCCTCAGGTATAAATGATTAGAACAGTGTTTCTCAACCTTGGCAACTTGAAGATGACATCTTCAAGTTGCCAAGGTTGAGAAACACTGGATTAGAATGTACAACCATATGAAACCTTCTGTTAACAGAAGAAAAAAGAGTAACATACAGTGGCAGAACCAGGTGCACACAACTAGAAGAAAATAGCCTAGCTATTTCAAGCTGACTTTTACTGACTGGGAGTGAAGAACACTCGCTCAAGAGAATTCTTTTTAAATACAGGTATAGTTCTCTCTGAAAACTATATCTGTATTTACTGTGTATTTATGTCTACATGTATATCTTTCAGTCAGAAGACCATGTAAGATCTGAAAAACACTTTGGAAAATTCCAGTCAGATACTCATAGACCTCATTTGACCTCAAATGTTTTTATTTATCTTCCTTGTCATTTGATGAAACAGCTCCCTTGAGTAAGAGTTCACAAAGCTGTGTTAACACATTTTTTTACTTAGCCACGCCAGTGTTTTTATTTAAATAATGGAAAGGAGCCTGGAAGGTGGTTTCTCTTGTCTAAATCTCAAACCCCATTGCATCTAGTTCAGAGAATTAATAATGTAGTCTAGTTTTTGGAATTGCGTCTTTTTTAAATCAGTATTTTTATAACAGTGCTCATATTTATAATACCGTGTTTTATTAAACAGTTATATAATTATTACTGATTTTTATTGGATATGTGTGTGTGTGTATGTGTGTATATTTGTAGAACTGTTTTTCTGTATGCTCTGTAGTTTGAGATATTAGTTTTAAAAAACCTCAGTATAATTTCTTACAGCTCCTAAGGAAACACATCAAGTTCCAACCAGACCAAAAACTTCTTCCAGTCCTGATACAACCCCAACCAAATCCAGTGAGTAATTCTTTATTTCGAGTTTCAGGAATTTGTTTTAAATATATTTAATAGAGTTCCATCATACATACTCACATAAAATAATGTGAGGGAAAGCACGTATCATGTATAACTAAAATTAAAAACTGGAAAAAAATCTGTTTAATAGGGTGTGGGGTATGCCTGTGTGTGTGTGTGTGTGTGTGTGTGTGTGTGTGTGTGTGTGTGTGTGTGTGTGTGTGTGTGAGAGAGAGAGAGAGAGAGAGAGAGAGAGAGAGAGAGAGAGAGAGAGAGAGAGAGAGAGAGAGAGAGAGAGAGAGAGAGAGAGAGAGAGAGAGAGAGATGTATTTCAACATACAAATACTAGTGGGAAAAACCCACACATTATAAAATCATTTACAGTATTTTTCTGTAAAAAATAGTTTCTTACTCAGAAATAATAGCAATTATTTATTCTTTTTCTTATCTGTTAAAATATAGGACAGACCTGCCAGCAGAGTATAAAAGAAAAGGATGAATTCATTCTTAGCAACCAGAATAACGTTTTTCCTTTTTAACTACATTTTTGGCTTATTAAAAAAGTTTCCTTTTTTGTAACTTCTCATGTAAAAGATATTTCCAGTTTTAGAAAATAGCCAGGAGGTTGTCTTTGCTATTAACCTAAACAATTTCTTCTGATTTAGAGCATTTTTTGCAACTTGGATTATTCTCAGAATACCTTTAACATGAGAACATTGTACAACAGATGTAAAGTTAACCTTTTATTCTATATATTTAAATCAGTACACATTTAGCTATTATACATGCTTTCTATTTGAATAGGAATATCCATTTTCCCCTTTAAATTAAAGATTTATAATATAATAGGAACTGACCTGTAAGGATTTTTCAAGTCAATTTGAAAAGTTCAGATTATTTGCTTATTAAAAAAAACATTTCAACCTTCAGCTATTTGAAAAAAATCATATTTCCTAAAAAGAATTATTTGAAAATAAAAGAAATATATATATCTTAGATCAAGGCATAGGATCGAGATACAGGACCCAAATGAGTTGCAAATGCCAGCATTTTTGCCAAACAGCAAAATAGAATCTCCCTTGGAATGAATAGTTGTAACTGTTCTTATTTTCCATTTTCCTGAGAAACTGAAATTCTGAAAATGCATTTACTGAAAGGATGAATTAAAAAATGCTGCCATTATGGCACAGGCAGACATGGTCTCTGCCATACACTGAGATACATTGCAAAGGGAGTTTCTATGACAAACTCCTCAAATTTAGATGAAAAAAATATTGTTTTCTCTGCTATTAATATAGAGTAGTCCAGCTAGTATCTGCCACATTTGTTAGAATTAACCCTTTCAGATTTGAAAAAATAGTGTAGGAATGGATTTTGAGCCAAATAAATTTAAAGTGACACCACCCTTCTTTCAAGAAAATACTCTGTTGTAAGATTTGCAATCTAGACTATAAACTGTTAATCCAAAGAATAAATTTAAAACTATAAGTAAAGCAGCAAATCTCATTGTTTTCCTTCTAGTTCTTCTGGTCTCTCTTGTGAATTCTTTTGTGAATTCTATTATTTTTTATAATTATTTTTTCTTGAATTACTATGATAAATAATTCTCACACAAGAACATCATTTCATATCAAGTGTGTTGCTCCTTTTCAGGTCTAAATATCAAACATGATCCATCCAAACCTAAAAATCATCCTGGTGAAAAAACACAACAGTCAAAACCAGGTAGATATATAATTGCTATTTTATATCACACTGTTTCTTTCACTAAAAGTGCACCATTAAACTTCTTCACTGCAAGGATATATTTATGGATGCATACAACAAATCCAGACAGGACAGAATGTTGGATATAGTAATTCTTAGATTGCAGCCACCTTTTTCCCTTTTAGAGATTATTTACATAAAATAGTTTAGTACATTGCGTATAGTTTATCCCAGGACTCATTTGCAGGATCTTTTGGCACTCTATCCCTCTCTCTCTTTCTCTTTTTTTCCTCCCTCCCTCCCTCTATTTTTATATACATTTTCACTATATATATATATGTGTGTGTGTTTTCTGAGGTTTTCGCGGGTGTTAGTATGTAGGTCTCTAGTTGTTCGGGTTTTCTCCCGCATAGAATTGGAGATGTCTTGGCGACGTTTCGACGAAGTCTCATTCGTCATCTTCAGGCTGCTTCAGACTACTTCAGGTTTGGAAACACCTGGAGACACCAAACCTGAAGTAGTCTGAAGCAGCTTGAAGATGACGAATGAGACTTCGTCGAAACGTCGCCAAGACATCTCCAATTTTACGCGGGAGAAAACCCGAACAATTAGATATATATATATATATATATAGTGAAAGAATATATATATTCTTTAAAATAATAGATTCTTTAAAATAATCCTTACATGGCAAATCATTAAATGTTATAATTTGCTCAGGAGTTCAGCCTAATTATGTAGTCTGACAATTTACTATGGAAACTTTAAAAATAATAAATAAGATCCCTTTTAGCCATTGATGTTATATCCTATTGTTACCCCATCCATGATAATTACCATGAACTTGCTAATTAATGTCTATAAATCCAAAGAAAGGTTGATGTTTTCAGAAACTGTGTATGTACTTAAATTCTCAACTTAGAAATAGGCCTTAGACAAATATTTAATATCAAATGACAACTATGCCATAGTTGTAATTCAGCTTTTCTTTTCTATAGATATATGTATGTGAAAATAATAATGAATCTACCCTAATACATTTCACTCGGTATATATGTTATATAAAAAGCATTGCATAAAATGATTTCTTAATGGAAACTGGAATAGTGTTAAAACAGTAGAGTTGGTTTGCAATAACATGCCATTCTAGTGTAACATTTTCCCTTGCATAGTAGCTTTTAAAAAGCAGTGTATGTTACTTTTCTCAAAAATAAAAAATAATAGCAGTAGCAATAACAAACTTATATACCGCTTCATAGTGCTTTACAAAGTTAGCATATTGCCCCAACAATCTGGTTCCTCATTTTACTGACTCAGAAGGATGGAAGGCTAAGTCAACCTTTGAACTGCTGGCAGTTGGCAGAATTAGCCTGCAATGCTGCATTCTAACCACTGCACTACCATGACTCTTTATAAGCATTTACTTCAATACTTATCCATATCAGTTTGACAAGGTATTGACAAGCTCAAAACAAGGGGATTCTGGTCCCCTTAACTTGCAGCACACAGTATTGCTGCCTTTATTTATCTTGCCCCACTTGCAGATTATCTGTGGACAATTCACTTATCAGAAAAACATCCATCTGTGTAAGCAAGGGCAACAGCGAGTAGAAGTCCAGAAACCCTTGTGTATACTAGGTGGGGAGCTCATTCAATATAAAAGATTGTGAAATTGCAATAAAATCCTTCTGGCTAAGATTGTTTTTAATGTATTGGAGAGTAAATTATTTGGAACAAACTACATTAAACATACTACTGAAAAATAACTTTTTTAATGTTTCCATTTCTTTCATGATGTCTCCATTTTTTGTCTTGCAGAAATTATTCCATTCTCTCAAGATTTTATTACAACTATGGTGCCTGTTGCCCCTGAAAAGACAAAGGAAACACTTGGTAATTATGTACAATAAAAATGATGCTCCTTTCTTGGGGTTTTTTGTTTTGTTTTGCAGGACAAGAAATTCCCAGTACCATTTTTGTACCATTATTTTTGTATTTTTGCTCTTTCCATATGCTCAGCTGTCCTTGGCACAAACTATGCAGTAAATGCTGACTTTCACATAAAAAGTTTTAAAATAGCAACACCACTTTAATATTATTGTTTCATGTACTAGTAGTTGAACAATGTAGTTGAACGTCCTGGCAAGGGAGATTACTTACCCAAGCATTTTATCTGACCTCTATCATATTCAGGTTACTTGTATTTCATCTGATGCAAGTTTGAGCTAGTTTCTTTGTTTCATCATTCCAATTGTTTATGGAACATTTCCTTCTATTTTAGTTTCTTAATGTTATACAGTTAAATGTGCTCCATCAAACTAAAATAAGGAAGAGATGTATATTCAAAAGGAAGAAGGGAGGAGGAGAGGGAGGAGAATGAGCAGGAGTAAAGGGAAGGAAGGAAGGAAAGAAGGAAAAAAGAAAAAGGGAGGAAGGGAGGAAGAAAAGAAAGAAAGAAAGAAAGAAAGAAATAAAGAAAGAAAGAAAAAAAAGAAAAAAAAGAAAGAAGACAGTGAGGGGTAACTGTTCTGAAGGTGGAAGAAATAGAAAAAAGATCAAGTCACCTGTACTCTAAATCTTACTTGCTTCATTAAACGTCACAATATATGTGATTCTCTCAGTGAAGAGAAACAACCACAACTGATTGTACATAAAGTACCTGTACCTGTTTCTTTGCAAATGCAAAATAATAGATAGAGAAGTATTTTTACAGGTAATTATTTGTACTCAAAGCCATAGGTGCCAATACAGTATACGTATCTATCAGTATACTACAATTCTATCAGTGTGTTCCATGGTCATATTATGGACGCAGCCACAATGTCTCCTGCATGGAAGGAGCTCCCATTTCAATCCAATTATGTCAACGCAGGGGAAAAATACTAGCTGGTGAAAACTTTGAGTTAACTTAGTCTACGGAGACATGAATTAGCCATATGTGTTATAAATAAAATAAAATAAATGCAGAAAATGATAGTCCAGAAATTTCAGAAGTTCAGTGTTGTCTAAATAGATCTTTTGAATTCATGTAAACATATTCTGCTAATTTTATCTCCCATAATGAAAATTCTAAGCAAAGTAATACTTGTCATTCAGAAACCTTTAAATACAAAGATGATGATAATGATGATGATGACAAAATATTATTGCAATAATAAAAATATTGCCTTTCTTTTTTAACCTTCTTCCCAAGTGACTTTCATACCAGCTTTTACCACTGATAAACAGATGCATTCCTGCACAATATAATCCAAGTTTAAATTCTTATTTTCCTTTCTCCCATTGAATAGTTCATTCTTAACCAATCAAATTATCCATGCCAACAGTGCTACAGACCAAATATAGTAACTGAGTCTCATTTGTATATGTTCATATTATCATCCATATTTTTAGTTTCTGTATTTTTAGAGTAAGATTCGCCCTGCTTGCACCTAAGAGACTATTTAGAAGAGAGAAAAAGTTTCCAAAGTATTGTCCTGCTGCCAGATTAGCACAAATATCTCAACACAAGAAGAAAAAGTTGTCATAAAATTTGCTTCCATAATCATGATGTTTTTCTTTTCTGTTTTTGAAGGCAGATTAGAAATCCACTGCAAAAAAAACCTTAAAAAATCACTGAAATTGCTACTAACATTGCTAGTAACTGCTGTTACTTTTTTTTTAATCATATCAAATTTGAAGAGCTTTTCTTTGGGACAAGATATATCTAGCTGCCTTGAATATTTGTGTATATAGAGATATACATACACACAAATATTATGACCATGATTGAAATGTGCACACAACTATTACATCCAAAATTATTAAGAAGTACCTTTGTAGTTACTGTAAAAACATAATCACAAGCTCAAACGTGCACTAGTTTTCAGTACTTCTATATCATCTTTTACCAATCCTATTTCATGTTCAGAATACCTGACATAACAATCATTGGTCTCTTTTGTAAGACCTGTTAGATCTCTTGGCTTCCTGTGGCATTCTTAACCATGGATTACCAGGTTTGAGCTTGCTTGGACCAGAATGATTGATCAAATTATTCATAACCTTACTAAATCCCAGTTACACTGTTATGCTTAGCTTGAAAATGCCCGAGAAGCTACATCAAGCAAAAAATGCAACTGTCCTTGTTGATTTATATTGGGTACAGGAGCTGTTACCAGTAGACTTCTGGGTCTGGTTTACTACTTCTAAATTCCTTTATCACTTGGGTCTTAATTGCTCTCAGGATCACTCATTTTTACGTGGATTCTACTCAGTATGCTAAATAATATCTTTTTTTCTATCTTTCTTATTCAAGATATTGTTTCTTAGTTTAACTATTTCTCCTTAACACTGATTATATATCATTGCACTGTTTCAAGTCAGCTACCAGAAATACGTGGAATCATCTGTTTTTATCTAATGGTTTTAAGTCATGTACCCTTATCTGAATAAAACACAAGGCATGATTTCTAATGAATATCTCACTCCTTTTCCAGATCCAAAAGAAACACGACTTATTCCTTCAAAACCCAAACCATCTGACAAACAAGAAAGAAACAAGACTAAACCTGGTAATTGCATTTTGATAAAATTTATATAGATGGGATTTTTGAAACTGCTATTAGTGTTTGGAAATCTAACTGATGCAATATCTTGAAATATTTAAACTTATTTTAGTTATCCATAATGGCTCATAACAAAGCTATATGAAAAGTTTTTTTTTTCAAAAGAGCCAATCTGTTAAGTATTATTGGTATAATACTTGCTAGTGCATTTTTATATAATATATCACCATCAGTAGTAATATTACATTTCAAAGTCAAATTTTAATATGTTATTCTCTTTTTCTCTCACACACACCACACCACAAACACAATTGCTGTTTTCTAAATTTGAAACATGGCTTCATGAAAAAGTGATTGAGGAAAGTTTGGCTTCTCTATTTGCACAAAGAATTGTGTTTTATTTTTATTTTTATTTTGCCCGTTGTCTGTTCCTATTTACTTTATTGGTAATAGGGCAACCAAATCATAATGGAAGGAAAAGAAAGGGATAGAGGAAAAATGAATAATAACTTTTTATTCATCTCATATTTCTTCTTCTCAAACTAAATAATAATAAATGATAGGCTGGGAGGACTCTTTATGTATTATTTCTATTAAAATAACTGCTCAGCAATCCAAAGTATATTATGTCTCTTAGAAAGCAAGGAGAGCAGACTTTCTAGGACACCATTCCCATCAGGCTTAATCAATGTGACCATTGATCATGGTTTATTGGATTAGAAGTGAACAACATCTAGACAATCAGAGATCAAATAATCAAACAATTGCACCTACCAAGCTTCAGAATTTTTGGGCTAGCAGCAGGAACTTTAATTCCTTTTTATTTGCAAAAAGAATTCCCATAAGGAATGTCTGAATGTAATCTGTTCTTTTAGCTTTGGTTTGGCTTATTACTAGCATTTATTTTGCCCTCTGAAAGATAAGATTTTGGCAATAATTGGGATTAACAGTTAGTTATTAATATATTTTGGTTTGTTTGCTGTAGGGTTTTAGCTATTCAAACTACTAAAAATGCAGCCAATACCACAGAGCCAAAACAACATTGGCAATGTAAAGCATACAAATCTTTAAAAAGGATACTATGTGGTGATAACAAAGTTTATGGTGGGATGTAGACAAAATCACACTGAAAACTATGGCAAATGGATATGAATGAAGTATAGACAAGACAAGTCTTATTAAGACATAAACATTTGAGTTAATCTTTCTCAAACCTTCTTTGGTGCTAAAAGAAAATTAAGAATGACCTCCAGAGAATTTTCCAATATCGCCATAAACTGTTCTTTGAACAGAATAAAAGGATACTAGGAATACATTCAGTTATGAATATTAATACGATAAGTAGATGGCAATGTATTAGGATGCTTTTTTCTTACAATAATATTGCTTGTTATTCAATTTCCAAATCTGGCTCACAAAACTACCCAACTGTGGCTGTGACTTTGCTTTTGTTCCCTGTATTTTAACTGCAGCATACCCAGAATCAATTCAGCTTCACTATCATGTTTCCAATTGTTCCAAGATATTTGAGTGATTTATTTATCTGTACTTTGAAGTTAACTGGAATGAGCATTTAATTCACTTAAATTTCATGCAGACTTATGAATCAGTGTGTATGTGTGGGGTGTGTGCACATATGTGCATGCATGTAAATATACAACATAAATTCTCCACCTGTATAGAAACTTAGGTGGAAACTTAGGTGAAAACTTACATGACTATACAGAATACTATGTCAAACAGATTTCTGAATCAGAAATCTTATTAATTCTAAATTTCCCGATGTCAAAAAATTAATCTTCCTAGAATACATGTAAGATTGCTTTGATGGTCTAGTACTTTCTATTTTGAAAGTCATAATATTCTATTTAAAAACAACACTGGGTACACTTAACATGTTTAATTATTTTGTTTTAGCTTCATCTAAACTGAACAACAAAGTGACAGTCACCAAAACTCCACGTTTGAGAAAAGGTATAGCCCTCAAAATAGGAAACCCATTCTACTAAAATCAATTCAGAACCATAATCTAGCTGATGAGTTTATTACCTTTGATTATTAAAAGCAAAGCTCTGTCTGGTCCTTGAAATACTGAACCATACTTTGGATTAATAGAAGAGAATATTTGTAACCTAAGGTTGAACTGTGTGGTCCTTGGTGCTACTTCCAGCTTCAATCACATATGTAATGTCCTGCTTGTTTTCTTACTTTCAGTCTCTTCGAAAATATTCAGTGTGATTCTTGCCCATGAACAGTTGTTCATATTTAGAATAGCATTAGAATAATAGAGTTGGAAGGGACCTTGTAGGTCATCTTGTCCAATTTGCTTTAGTATATAATACTGCATACTATTTTCCCACCAAAGCCTCTCTAAATTGCATATTGTCCTCTGCTTTTTGTCAAAACATTACATACCAGTCAGTGTTTTGCTGTTGCGGATTACAAAGTTAAGCTGTATCTCAGTATGCTTACCTTTCCTCTTTTATTAACTGGAGCTAGCTAAGATGCAACTTTTGGATAGCTAATTTGGTGGAGTAGTTAAAACCAGTGAACTTGAATGAGTAAAACTGGAATTTTAATAACTATAGTGAAAATAAATATATCATTGTCTCCAGTCAGTTCCTAATATCTTTGACATTCCTTTTTTCAGTTGTCCACAGAACAACACCAGCCCCTCCTAAAATTAGAACACCAGGAAGACCGTCCAGGACTAAAAAACCAAGAGGTAACAGTTAAATATTATTCCTCATATTGTTGAAATGTTTAGTAGCGGCACCTTTACTTTGTTGCAGATATGTCAAATGGTATACCTTGTGGTCCTTTGCTTATCTCTGTAGACAGATAAATAGAAAACAATAATATAATTGTGAAATAATTAGTTTTAGTTCTACAACCAAATGCCAGGAAATAAAACCATTGAGTAGACATGTATTTAATGCTCTGTTAATGCTTATTTTACATTAAGAAAGTAGCAATAGCTGCAAATAAAGAGATATAATTTGAACCATAATTAACCTTTATCCCTGACAGATTCTAACGGTGATTATTCAAGTATAAACATGTCCTAACTTTTGGATGTGCCATAATTACTTCCATATACATTTTGGGATGGAGGGCAAGAAAAAATGTAGTGGTTCTGACACTTTAATTGCAGCCTGAAAAGTGAAACACCACCAAAGACTACAGAGCGAATATAAACAATCTGCTTGCTTATTGAAAATATTTGTCAAATAAATTGAGTTAAGTAAGACAAATTTGGATTTTAAAAGTTTAGATTGAAAGAAAATCAAAGTATATAGGCTCTGAAATATAAAACTATTTCTGTTTCATAGTAGATTTTTATACTTCCCTACTAATCCTTAAATCAAAATAAATGTTGTATTAAATAAAGAGGCAACAAATATTGTGTCTTTGTACAGAACAGTTCATAATAATGAAAGAGCCGAGGTGGCGCAGTGGTTAAATGCAGCACTGCAGACTACTTCAGCTGACTGCAGTTCTGCAGTTCGGCTGTTCAAATCTCACCGGCTCAGGGTTGACTCAGCCTTCCATCCTTCCGAGGTGGGTAAAATGAGGACCCGGATTGTTGTTGGGGGCAATATGCTGACTCTGTAAACTGCTTAGAGAGGGCTGAAAGCCCTATGAAGCGGTATATAAGTCTAACTGCTATTGCTATTGCTATAATTTATGTTCTATATATTTAACATAAAAGAGACAGTTTGGTTGGTATGTATGTATGTATGTATGTATGTATGTATGTATGTATAATATATACACATACACACACACACAAACAAATAAACAAAATAATTTGGGTAAAAAAGTGAAAGACCCTCAAATATTTCCTTATAATGCAAGAATATATTTAAGGACTAATCTTTCTTTTCATCCCATTATTTGCAGACTGTTCACTAATTTAAAAAAAAACACCCTATATTTTGATATTTCATCTCTTTTTCAAGCCTTAAAAGAAAACTAGCATCATATCATACATAGTTTATGTTTATTGATCAAAAAGATAAAATTCTATAGTATTCATGTATAGCATCCTAAATTATATTAAAAATGCAAATATAAATAAATAAATAAATAAAATAAAAATAAAACATCGGATTGTGTACTATTTAATGAACTCTATTTCTGTGCTCTCTTGCCTACTATTGTGGACAATTCAATTATATTATCACATTTTCTATAAAATGTATGCCTAGAGGAATAGCCAGACCCTTTTCTTTTAGATGATGTGGCTATTTCTTTCTGGCATTTAGTCTGACATTTGGTCTTTTAAAAAAATACATTCTTGACTAATGAACAGAGTCAATTCCAAGTTAATAGGAACTTGGGTAAAGTATCTTTGGCCATGAATTCCCATCTGTCAAAGCAACCTAATTGTTTACCTGGCTTTAATGTCCACACTTCAAAAGCAGTAGACGATTTGGTTGGACATTTAAATGTTCCAAATATCCATGACCAAATACAACTGCTCAGGAAAAAAAAACTAAAGGGAGTTTGAAGCAGCACCAATAGTAGACTCTGCCAGGGACTTCAGGTTCTGAGAATGGCCGAAAGATGCCAGTTGGTGATGTATCTATGGCAACGAAAGCTTGTCTGTGTAAGATTTTCCATTTTAGATCATTTTTCAATTGTCAGACAAAACATTTCCCTTTTTTTTGTACTGGTTTTTGGAATTTTAAAACATCCTGTGGGCTGTCTTGCAAAACTGTTGAGTTGGGGTTGCCCCAGGAAATATAAGCAAATACAAAACTGAAGAATGTTTGGAATAGATACACACAAATTGAAACAATGTAGGTTGCAGCACTCAGAATTTTTACGTTTTTAAAAAAGCTTCTTAGGCACTTTAACTTACAAGCTGGATACCTGTGCTTCGCGATGAAACTATGTGATCGGGCTATGCAGGAGAAATTTGATTCACAATTCGTTGACTCAGTGGTAGTCAGTGATTGAAACACATAAGGGAATATCGCTTCCACCGCCTTGAGTCCGGAGCAGTTCCATAGGTGGAAGATGTAGACATTTTGATGAAGTACCAACATTTAGTACTGTAAGGAGCCCCAGATCACTCCTGAGTGAAGGAGTGGAACGTCTGCCAGTTTGAACTGAGGTAACGGAATGTGAGGCAACTGGCAGCTGGAACAGAGTTCTTTTCAGGTAGGGAGGGAGACTAGAATTCCTTAGTATCAGAGCGTGTTAATTACTGTATAAGAAATACTAATGATCTGATGGCCATTATGAAAATCCTTTCTTAGTGAGCACTTAGAAGCCAAGAGGAACATATGTGCCAAATTTCAAGTTTGGAGGTTTTATGGTTCTGGAGATTTCGTGGGGAGTGAGTGGTATTTGGCTTTTATATATATAGATTTATATTGGCTACCCAGTGGATTATGAGCAGCATACAAAACTAGAAAAAAACACCCCTGTAAACAGCTAAAAGCATTAAATCAGACAATCCTAACCAATCTGCCCTAATAAACAACAAAATCAATAAAACAAATTAAAGGGCTATTAAAAAAATAACAAACCTCAAACTTGGCTTGGCACCAAAGCCAGCTTTTAAAGGATTATATAAACAGTTTTGGGAAGTGTATAGGTATTAGAAGATGTCTATTTTTTACACTGCCACTTATGCCATACAATGCTAAACTAGGACAGATATTGTAAGACTATAAATATATATACTGGTATGCATAAAAATTTCCACTTGGTGAAAAATGTTCAGTCTATGTCAAGGGTGGGATTGAAAAATGTTAGCAACTGGTTCGGTTGCTGGGTGGGCGTGGCCATGGGGTCATGGCCTAGTCAGTTTCCTGTGGGCAGGGATAGTGTTTTTGTCCTCCCCAGGCTCTGGAGGTTTTCTTTGAGTTTCTGGGAGGGCAAAAATGGCCTACCCTGGGCTCCGGAGGACCTCTGAAGGCCATAAACGGGCCCTTTTCTGGATTTCTGGTAAGCCCATTTTTCACCCTTGCAGAGCCTCGGGGCACATACCTGGCATCTAAAACAGGTTGCGTGGACACTCCTGGGAGGGGCAGGATGGCGGTGTCAGACAGTCCTTGCAACTACCGGTTTAGTGAACCAGATTAAAAATAACATCCAGTTTGTCCGAACTGGTTTGAACCAGCTGAATCCCACCCCTGGTCTATGATCCTGAGAGCCTAAAATACACATGTTCCTTCATGTGAAAACAGATATGGTCTTCCTCCTACAAGATACAATCTTACATATGTGCTGCATGGAAGAGCTTTTCTAAGTTTGGTTCACTTAGCTCTTTTGAAAGGATGTATGATAATATCTTCAAAGCTGAATGCATCTGTTCTCATGAGATCAGTGAGATTGAGCAGGCCAATGGGTTATTGTGTTGCCTCTTTTACTATGATCTTTGCATGGACTAGTAATTCCTCCAAAACAAAAAGGGTGGAAAGAATCCTCATCCTATTCTTAGAACAGTGCTCCATGATTACAAAGAAGGTTGCAGCTGTTTTCTGTCAGTTTTGGTGGCACTGTATGTTGCAATTATTGGAAATGATGCATGTTCAGTTACAGTAAAATTATATGTTTATGAATAAGATTTACTTTGATTATGTTTCTACTGATTTTGTGACAGTTTTGAAATATTTAACATTATTGTTCTTTTTTTGTATTTTGTTTCTGAAATTCTTATAATTGATTGGAATACGTTATAACTGATCGTTAAACTAAGTGAGATAAGTAAATCTCTGTTCTCCAAAAATTACCTTAAAAGTTATGTAGCATTTCACCCACCATTCCTTTCACAGTCTTTATGTGGGCTCTGCTATATATACAGATTGCTATTTAATATGAGGATTAGTCAGAAGATCAGGAGGGACATGATCTTTGTATAGCTTGCTTTTACTGAGAACTGAATCAGAACATTTGGCCCTTGAGTTAAATGTTGTCTCTAAGTGGCTTGACCAGCCCCTTTATGAGCCTCGAATTAAAAGCACAGGAAGATTCAAATAATTCAGAAACAGAGGAGGAGTACAAAAAGAGTATGGTGTTATGCATAAGAGAACCCATGATGAATCAGGTCAAAGGCCAGTAAAGTTCAGCTTTCTATTGTCATATTGGTCTATAAGAATCCAACCTTTAAGATACAAGTAGACTAGTACTCACTTTCTCAACAATTTGCCTGTTTAGTGAGATAACACATAGCTGTCATGGCTATTAGCTGATAATATTTTTAATCTTTATTTTTAATTCTAAGATGAGAAATTAACAAATGAAGATGTTACAAAGCCGCTCCCTCCAAGCTCTAGTACTAAGTCCAGTATATCAGTGGATTCCACAGTTGCAAGAAAAAAACCAGATCCAGGTAAAATGTGTTCACTATGCATTATATAGCATTTTCCCTGATCTGCATCAGTTTAATTCTGATTAGATTCATTATATTGCGTATAATGATTAATAATAATAATAGAATAACAGAGAGAATAATCAAGAAATTTGGTTGTATTCAAACTTCCCCTGCCAAGCAGAATCTTGCTGAATCTTGCCATGGGTGAAAAGAATGTGATAGCAGTGTCTTGCTTTTGGCTTCATGGAAAATAAAGCTGCTGATTTAGTTGTGATAGAGGAAAGAATGGACGATAGATGATAGATAGATAGATAGATAGATAGATAGATAGATAGATAGATAGATAGATAGATAGATAGATAGATAGATAGATAGATAATAGATAGATAGATGATAGATAGATAGATAGATAGATAGATAGATGATAGATAGATAGATAGATAGACAGACGAGAGAGAGAGAGAGAGAGAGAGAGAGAGAGAGAGAGAGAGAGAGAGAGAGATAATTGACTCTATTAAAGTTAGAAGGAATACATGGAAACAATAGTTTTATATCCTTATTAATGAGAAATTAAAGAAAAATTATTAAAGAGAAATTAAATTATGTTAATATAAACAGACTTACTACTGCAGTTACAATATCCATTTAAACAAAACAATTATAATATTTATTAATTAAATATTACAACATAGTTCTACTGAGTTTTAAAAAATAACAAAGACAAATATTTATGTACATAGGAAGATCTGAAACATCTGATTAACCAGATATGAATTGTTCATATTCAGTTCTTTCTCAGTTCATCTCAAACCATACTCCTTTTATCACTGATGCTCATGCTTTAGAAATGTGCTAAGAAGTGTAGCTATTAGCTATTTTTTGTCTTTCTGATGTGCGGTTCCTCCATTAACAGTGGTGTCTTGTAACATTATACAATAGCTACACTACCTGGTACTCCACGACCTCCTTTAGCTCCTGCCAGACCTACACCAATACGAAGAAGACCTTTACCACCCAACAATGTGACTGGTAAACCTGGCCGTTCAGGTATGTCATCCTCCTAAAAACTAAGGACAGGAACTCAGTGAGAAATTTTACAAAAATATTTACATATTACTAAATCCTTCAAAATGGATACATGAGAATGCAGATTCAAATGTACCATAAGAAAGAACGTTTCAGTCAAGTAATTACTTTAAATGTGAGCAAACAAGATCAATACAGAGTTGTACATTGTAAAGTGTTTTTTTACAATGGGAATAAATATATTTTGTATAGATCAGTTGAATTAAGCTTGTTTAGCCTTTTAATTACATACTAAGCCATATGCTAATAAATAGAAAATAAACTACAAACTGTATAGATATGGAGTACTAGAAACACCTTAATAAATACATTTATACACATTAACCCACTTATAATCAAGAATTTACATTTGGATGAAATTCGTATCTGCTTCTCTTTGTGTAAAATTACTCAAAGAGAACATTTTAATTAATCCTTTTGATTAATTAATGTCTTTTACCATTATGACATGTTTATTTTACAATAAAGCCTGTATAAATTGATTCAAATTCTCTTTTTATTTTCCAAATAGGAAATGTCTTGATGCCACGAGCATCTTCATTTCTCACAACTTCTATAGCAAAACCCACTTGGCCAAGTTCTCTTGTGAAAACAAATTCACCTAAAAAGCTACCTACAGCAGCAGCTTCTCCAAATTACAGTAAGAATGGAATATCACATTTCCAAGTTTTCTTCATGTTTTTATTAATCTCAGACTTGTAGCTAAACACATCAATTAATAGCAATTCCAATAGTTACAATACTGTTCCAAATAATAAATGCACATTTTTCTTATATTACTCTATTGCATACCATACCTTACCTCTGCGAGCCTTAGGTGTAGCTATAAGAGGAGTCCTAACAAGTTGACTGTAGGAAAGATGGGAAGTGAGACAAATTTAATATTGCAGTTACAACCATTTGCAGTTGGTCGTGAAATAGAAATAGCAATAGCACTTAGACTTATATAATACTTCACAGTGCTTTACAGCCCTCTCTAAGCGGTTTAGAGTCAGCATATTGTGTAATGCTCTGGGAAATGCAAACATGACATCCAAGACAAATATGATTTTGTTGAAATTTTAATAAACAACTAAAGAAAGAAACTAAATAACAGAAAATAGAATGTAGGAGAATTGTCATTTTTCACTCTCAAGTGCTGTTATGTGCAAGAGCTTGGTGGGGCACTTAGTAGCTACATTGCATTAGTGCATTTTCATAAATTATTTGACATTAGAGGGCAACGGTAAAGTACCCACATTTATCAAAGTAGGTAGGATGACTAAAACAATAGGGTATTTTGAAGAACATTAAATGGGTTTTTTCAAACTATGAAAATAGGTATTAAATGTGATTCAATTTCATAAACCTAAAATAGTTTTAACATACTCATGCTAAAAGAATTTGAATGCTTCATTTCTCAATGGTATCTCATATTGCTTCAATCAGTTATAGAAGCATGTTACAAAATTCCATGCTAATTCTCACTTATTTCAAAAGGACCTGTATATTGAACTAGTGACTTCAGACTCTTATATTGATTGATATAATATATGACATATAACTTAATTTACATTAATTTTACTTGACATTCTTTTCTTCTAACAGAATATTTGTCTATATATTGCTCTAGCTATTAAGATAAACAGCATGATTTAAAATAAAGGATTATATTAGTTTACTTTCAGCATTTTTAAGTGTTGCCCTTTCTACAGAGGCAACCAAACAATTAGATTGTTGAAATAATTTTCTAGGAAAAAAATCAGAAAAAACAAAACCCCTCTTTTTTGAAAATTGTAAAGAGTTATCACATCAGGAAATTACTAATTAATTTACTAATTTGATTTCTTGGATTAAGATCATCAAAGTTTCAACAATTCAAAGAAACTTTATTTTTTAAAAACTGCCAAATTTCCTAAGAAAATGTGAACAAGCATGGTCTAAGGAGAGATTTTAAAACTGAAGTATGATTAAAAGAGAGCTTTTGAACAGAAAATGTTTTTACAAGGTAGAAAATCAGGGCTTTCATTAACATTATGCTATTGTTCTGTAGATAATCCAATGTTCAGTTCTATCCCTACAACCGAGACTGATATTGCAGGCACACCAAGGTATACAGGTATGTTTAAAATTATCTCATAAGAAAAAAAATCTGTTAAGCAATATATGCTCTTTTTATTTTCCCTTTTCTAAAAATAAATTATTTTTAATAAAACTATTTATTTTGTCCCTTCTCATTTCAATTACCAGAATAGCAGCTGGTAAGTAGAATATGCGAGGCCTCTCTGTAGAACTGCCAGTGTATGCATCTCAAGGTCTGCACAGAAGAAACTTCCAACTTCATTCAGTAAACTCTGAGACATTCTGAATAACCATTGTCACTTACTGAGTGAGAACTGTTTGAGGTTTGGAGACTAAGTCACAGGATATATATCCACTTATCATTTAAGCTGCTGCTACTCTGTGCTCATGTCAGTTTGACTCTATGCTAGTTTTCTTACTAAAGAGGCCAGACATATAAAAGTGTGTGCATGTCTAGGTATACATTGCTGGGTCTTAAAAATAGCTCAAATAACCCCTACATACTTACTGGACATATACACACCCTACAACCACATGTTGCATTCCATATCTCAGCTCCTGATTCTTCATATTAGTAGTATGTCAAAAGTAACCCCAAATCTCAGTGATTCCATTAATCTCTGTTTCAGTCCTGACCAGATTTATTTCTGGTTTAACTGAAAATATTGCCTGAACCCAAGAAATTTTCAAATTTGGGTTAATAGAAACAATAGAAATATTTGACATTACATATTTCATTGCTCTTTAAACAACATATCATTCACAGATTTCAGGTCTTATTGTTGTTGCAGGATAAACTACTTTTTGTAGATCCAATTGTGATCTATATATTATTGTTTTAATCTTACATTGCATATTACACCCTTAAAGCTAACACTACAAACATTAATATACTACAGGAGAATTATTAATTTTCATTTCTAAAACTATTTTGCAATATTTGATGACAATTTTCTTTAGCAGTGTTACTTACTTATACCCAATAAAATCATTTTTTATTTTTTAAATTAAAATGTTACTACTAAATATTAAAATGATACTAAACTGTATTATTAAAATATTAGCAAGATTCAAATTAGTTTCTGTCTGTTCAACATAAACAGAAGGGGAGCAATTGAGGCTGGGCATTTTAGCTGTCTCACCTAATACATCCCGCAACCAGTGCTAACACTTTGTAGTTTGCAGATATTCTTTATTTCAGGGAACATTCTGATTGAACCAAAATATGACCAAATCATATTTTCTTATGTAAAAAGAAGAATAGGATATTTTACATACAGTAGGTGCTCTAATTTTAGTTTTAACCATTTGGAAAGTAAGCATATTTCAGGGATCTGAGGTTTCTGTTTTATACTTTAGGCAACAAATGTTTGAAGTGATAGAATACTTTCAAATATCAAACATAAAAATATTGTGTTCTTTTCTATGTTGACATCAGAGGGCAGAAAGGATTCTAATCCTCTCTGACTAAGAAGTGTATAATGAAAATATTTTGTGGAAAGCATTTCTCTCTGTGAAAAAGTACTGAAGTAATATATTGCCATCTAAAGTATAATAATATATTTTTGCTTTATCATCTCTTTTGTGCTTAGTGCAACTGTTGATCTTGTCTTTTCAGGTGACCATGTGAAATACCTTAAAAAAGAAGATGATGTACCTTGTTCTATCACAGATAGTATGCAACACTTTTCATCTGATACAGAGGACAATAGAGACATAGCTACTAGTCCCCCCAAAAAACCTCCCACAAACCTCACTGTGGTGACTGTTGAGGGATGTTCATCTTTTGTGATACTGGATTGGAAGCCACCAGAAAATGAAACTGTAACAGGTTAGCTAGATTTTTGTCTTGTCCAGGTACTGTGTAAACATACATACTTCTTCCAAGCTGTTTTGAAAAGTTGGGGACTTTTAGCAGTCTTGGGCCTCTTTTATTAAAATTCCTAATTTTTCTAGATCCCTGATTTCTATTCTAACTAAAATTTATATCCTAATTAATTAACAATGATCTTTAGATGTTGTTTTGATCCAGGTCACCTAAGCAGAGGCAGGCATCGATAGAGCCCTTTATTCCTCTGATTAAATGTCACAACAAACACTCCTACAGTGGCTGGTACAGCTCCACTCTACATTCCCTAGAACCCAGCCACCTTCACGTTCCCAAATAAAAGCCAGTAAACAACAAAGAAACTCCAAAGAGAAGGTGCAAGCTCACAGAGCAAGGTTCAGAATCAAGGTAGGATGGGCAAGGCCAGTCCACAGGGTAAGGCAAGCTAACAAGGCCAAAGGCAGTACACAAGGCAAAGGCAAGGCACAGGCAGAAGCATGTGTTAAGCTGTGTAAGTGTAAACCAAACAAGCAATTGTTCCTGACAAAAAAAAATCCCACCTGGCTTCTCCGTAAGTCAACCCACACCAGGTGTTTCGTGGGGCAGGGTGAGAGATGGGTTGCTCCCGGTTTGGCCCAGTTCAGCTGAACCGGTAGTGGTATTCAGGGCTGGGTCGTAGATCCAGCAACGAGCCAGGCCTGTCACACCCCCAAACTGGTTCCCTCACTGCTGCTGGGCTGCCACCATTTTGATTTTTAGTGACTGCACATTCACTGTTCATGGTAAATTGTTCTGCGCAGCACACACACGCAGCATGTGTCTGGTGCGCGGGGGTTGCAAACCAAAAGTAAAACTGGCAGCAACCCACCCTGGGCAGGGTGACCTTCTCCTGAATAGCCTCGCTTGTCTCCACTCTACTCTCCATGCCCCTGGATCAAGTGGAGCAGGCAGCTGTGCCTATCAGCACCACTGCTTGTCTGCATCTGATCATTGTCTGTGTCTGTGGCGGCAGGCAGCTCTCCATCTGGTCAACCAGCTCCCCCAATACCTGAGGGGCCTGGGACAGCATTGTTCCCAACCCTGGCTTCTCCAAACATTCCAAGACATGCCATCCCTGACTGATGGTCCCAGGTCCAATTCCTCCAAACCAGGCTCCGATGGGGCCATGACAGATGGCATTCTCTGTCCATGGCAGCTATGTCAGAATTGTCAAGTAATTCATCTATGTACTCTCAATTGACTAAAATTTTAATTAAAGTGTCCATGGTCAGTTCTTCTTGAGAGTTATTGTGTTTTTTTTAGTTATTAGTGATCTTGTTATTGTTATTCAGTAACTGATATACAGCTATATGACAGAGAGCAATCAAATATTGCTCTCTACAAAACTTAGAATTTCTGTTCACACAATATATGATCAGGAATATATTTCAACACCTTATATATATCTTGGGGGGGGAATTATGTGTTGCACCTATTTTTTAAACATTAGGCAGCTAATGATTTTTCCTGAACAGAATACAGGTAATTCTTGACTTACAACAGTTGATTTAGTGACTATTTGAAGTTACAACAGCACTGAAAAAAGTAACTTATGGGTGTTCATCACACTTACATTAGTTACAGCATCCCCATGGACATATGATCAAAATTTGGATGCTTGGCAACTGGTTCATAATTGACTGTTCAGTGTCCTGAGATCATGTGATCACCTTTTGTATTCTTCTGAGAAGCAAAGTCAATGGGGAAGTCAGATGCATTTAATGACTGTTATTAATTTAACAAATGTTTAGCACTTAACTGTGGCAAGAAAGGTTGTAAAATCGGGCAAAATTCACTTAACAACTGTATTGTTTAGCAACAGAAATTTCAGGCCAAGTTGGGGTCATACGTCGAGGATTACTTTTAATTCAACATCTCAGCTTTCATCGTTTAAATTCCAATGTCTTTTAGAAAAACCATTAGCTTTCTTCTGTTTATTTCAGATTCTGTAAATTCACAAACTATGAATTCTGTAAATTCACAAACTATGGTAAAAAAAAAATCATTCAGGATTGAAGGAAAACTAGTGTTTTCAACAAACAGTTGAACATTTGTCATTCTAAAACTCTCTAATAGTTTAGAAGTAATGAGCAATGACTGAACTTAATGTCTTTTTTATTTAAAAAAATTATTATCCCACCTTTATTAATTTTATAAATAATTCAAGGAACCAAATTATACCTAATATTCCTTTTGTCTCCTATTTTTTCCCCTCAACTCTGTGAGGTGGGTTGGGCTAAAAGAAAGTGATTGGCACAAAGTCACCCAGCCAGCTTTCATGTCTAAGGCAAGTTTAGAATTCTAAAAGACACCAACTATGATTGTTAGCAAGATTGCTATTCCTGTTGTCTTCCTGTATTCAAACCCACGGGAGACCACTATCCTGCATTCTCCTCATGAGGACCACTGTTTGGAGCATGTGGATGATCTCCTGTCTCCTCTTATCCTGAGACGTTCTGAAGAGCCATTCTAATAACTGGTTGATGTCCACTTTTATGGAGACATCTTCATTCCACCATTCCTCCCCAAAAGCCCTGTGTGAAGATATTATGGATTATGTCCATTTTGATTATAATTAAACCAAAGTCATAGGCTAAGTAAATTGGGCAGTCTGTTTTGATCACTTAATTCTGTATTTATTTCTACCATATCAATTTTTAAAAATTATGAGACATTAAATAAGGTTATTTGGAAATAAGGTTTTGATATATTATTTCAGAATTAGTCTATATTAACTACACAACTAAAGGGATTTTTTAAATTGAACTCACTGATAAAACATTCTAATTTTTTAAATAAATCTACTTTGAACTATATTTTGTTTACAGTGGGAGCATGAAGGAGCAAGATAGACACCAGATAAAGAACTTTTACAAAACTGAAATGATGTAAGTAATTGAACATGATCTTCTTATTTTCAGGATATAAAGTTGTATCAACAGAAAATGGAGGCACAGTTGGAAAAGATACATCCATTATAACCACAAATCAAACCCATTCTACAGTGGAAAATCTGAAACCTAATACAAGGTGATGTTATTAAAAGGGGTTTTATTATAATAAGTCTGAATGAACTGACAATGATTGTCGCAGTATCTGAATTTAATTCCTGTAGAGCCGAGGTGGTGCAGTGGTTAGGGTGCAGTACTGCAGGCCACTTCAGCTGACTGTTATCTGCAGTTCAGTGGTTCTAATCTCACCGGCTCAGGGTTGACTCAGCCTTCCATCCTTCCGAGGTGGGTAAAATGAGGACCCGGATTGTTGTTGGGGGCAATATGCTGACTCTGTAAACCGCTTAGAGAGGGCTGAAAGCCCTATGAAGCGGTATATAAGTCTAACTGCTATTGCTATTGCTATTGCACTAGCCTTTGTGTCCAGGGTTTAAGGATATTGATCAATTAGCTTACATCAGGAGTGTCAAACTCGATTTCATTGAGGACTGCATCAGGGTTGTTTGACCTCAGGCAGGGAAGGGGGCACTCCTGAGCTCTGTTTTTGCTGGCAAAGGCACTGCGGGCCAGTCCTTTGCTTTTTCCAGAGCAGTCCCGTGGGTCAGATCTAAGCACCCCATGGATCAGATCTGGGCCCCAGGCCTTGAGAATGACATGCCTAGCTTACATCATATAACAAAAACTCAAGACAAAACAATGGAAAGCAACTAAAAAAGAAGCCTCACTTGAGAGACTCCAAACCTAATCTTCTTTCTTTAGTTGATTTGATTTGATTTGATTTATTGCATTTCTATGCCGCCCTATTCCCAGAGGGACTCAGGGCGGCTCACAAACCAAAGTAAGGGGGGGGATACAAACAGGAGGAAAACAACGGACAAACAACTACAACAATTTAAAAACAATCAACAACCACACAATTCGAGCAGGGATGGAGAACTCGTCAGACCCAGGCCTGTTGAAATATCCCTTTTTCTTCAGATAAGTGGCAGGTTCTTTAGAGATAAATGCAAAAGGATATAGAATAATTTGGAGATATGCATAGTAAGAGTAATTATATATCTACCTTGATACTAATGATAATTAAGGACATTTATTTTCTTATACTGGCAGCTAAAACACTGATAGAATATTATTAACTGTAAAACTGGGTGCTGTAAAACAAAACTTCAAAAGATCTGACTTTGGGTTTCTAAGATCACCAAATGTTTTTCCCCTATGTCAGTAGTTTCCTGGTTAGCAGTATCAGTTGTCAATAGGCATTGTAATTAAGTGTTGCATATCCATCCCTAGTGCCATGTAACGGGATGAACTCGTTACTTGCCCCAGCTTCTGCCAAACTAGCAGTTCAAAAGCATGTAAAAAATGCAAGTAGAAAAAATAGAAACCCCCTTTGTGCGGAAGCTAACGCCTTTGGCATTTAGTCATGCCGGCCACATGACCACAGAGACGTCTTTGGACAGTGCTGGCTCTTTGGCTTTGACACAGAGATGAGCACCACCCCCTAGAGTCATGAACGACAAGCACATATGTGTGAGGGGAACTTTAAATGTTAAAGTTTATGGGATACTCATTTTGTATGTTACGTCTTTAAAACTCTAGCAGTTTATTGCTGTTCAATTTGCAGTTTGGGGTGGGGGTTTTAGTTTGGTTTTGGTTTTTAGACATCTGGTTTGCTGGGAAATTCCATAAGCTTGTTAAAGACACTGTCCTGATTCAGGTGTTCCATTCTCTCATGGCAACAGAAACCAATAATCAATTTGTATCACTGCTCTGTTTCTTTTTTTCCCTTTGGGTGAGGAATATTTTGGCTTTAAAACTTGGAAAGCTACCAGAAATAATTTTTTCAGTGTTGCAAAGTAAGGAAAAAAATAAATCTTAAGACTTAACTAGGAAATACAAAATATTTTGCCCATAATTCATTCAGTTTTCTTCCGATTATTAAATACTGTTGGAATTAGCCAGGTTTGTCTTGACAAACATTCAAAAACAATATTACATGTTGTGGATTTTCATACTTGGGATGACTTAGTCTTTCATCAGTTGCTTTCATCTGGGAATGTGATGCAATTAACAAATAATATGTAAAATCTTCACAAAAACTAAGATATGGTTGGCCAATTTAAAATAATAGTTGGATTCATAATAAATGTCATGCACTACCAATTACCCATGACTAGTATTATACTTTGGCTGCAATCCAACATATACATAAACATTCTTGAGTATTTGTTGAAATGAACCCTTTGCAGAATAATCCATGCTGGACAATATGACTGAATGTTCAGGCATGCTTGCATTCAGATAATATAGGGAATTATTATTATTGACATATTATTCTACCATGGATTCCA